>NC_086114.1:1026250-1368333 GCF_963921235.1 Mobula hypostoma | reverse complement strand
GAGACTGAAAACCAGAAGACACAGGTTCTCCTGGAGCGAGACCACCTGAAGGAGAAAGTCCAGCGGCTAAAGGAAAAGTTCGAGGCCGAGGTACAAGCTCGTCTGGACACCGAGGCGAGCCTGCAGGCTTGTAAGAAAGACCAGGGCAACAGCAACCTGGTGAGGCTGGAGCTGGAAAGGAAGGTGCAGTCTCTGACGGACGAAATTCTTTTTCTCAAGCAGAACCACGAGGAAGAAGTGTCCGACCTGTTCTCTCAGGTCCAAGCTTCACAGGTCGGCGTGGAAATGAAGGATTTTACCAAGCCCGATTTGGCCGGAGCCCTGAGAGCGATTCGATCGCAGATGGAAGGATGCGCCAGCGTTAACATGCAACAGGCGGAGGAGTGGTTCACCTCCAAGGTAGCCAAACTCAACGATGCAGCAGCCATCAACAAGGAGGCCCTACAGAGTACCAGGCAGGAGATCAGCGAGTACAGTCGGCAGCTTCAGTGCAAGAACATCGAACTAGAAACACTGAGAGGCCGGAAGGAGTCTCTGGAGAAGCAGCTGAGTGATGCTGAGGCCAGGCACGACGGAGAATTGATCCGGTACCAGGTGAGAAACTATAAACCTTCTCTGTACACCAGAGTAGCACACGCAAATGCTGGAGGAACTCAGCAGGTCAGGCAGCATCTATGGGGAGAATTAAACAGTCGATGTTTCGGGCCGGGACCCTTCATCAGGACTCCATTCCGCCCTGCCTGACCTGCCGATTTCCTCCAGTATTTTGTGTGGGTTACTCGGGATTTCCAGCATTTAACTAATCTCTTGTGTTTAGGATTTGCGCACATTCTCTCTCCTGCTTGCTCAATCTATTCCAATTTGCTCGGTTTTACAGGATGCCATCCAACAGCTAGAAAACGAGCTTAAAAGTACGAAGCAGGAAATGAGCCGCCACCTGAGGGAGTATCAAGACCTGCTAAACGTCAAAATGGCCTTGGACGTGGAGATCGCCTCCTACAGGTACGGTTGTAATGGTTATGAGTACGGAATGATTTGCAGTGAAAGAAATTCTCGGGATGCAAATTAATTATAGTGAAAGGGGGAGACACTAAAACAGAGAGAGACAGTAAGGAGTGTTGTGAAATGCTGCCCCTGCAGTTATATGACGTTTCAGAAGCCGATGACCATCACCAAGTCACTGTCCCCGAGCCTTCCCTCTGAACTGATTTGATGTTCAAAAGGATTTGTTACAAACAAAACAATTCTTCCTGCGAGACAAAAAAAACGGCAGATACTGGAACTGGACCGGACCAACAAACAATCTGCTAGAGGAACTGAGCGGATCGAGCACCGTCTGTGGGTGGCGGGGATAACGCACAAAACTCTTTTTGTGGCATTTTCCTACTTTGAAGGATAAACCTTCCCCACGCACTGTCACGCTCTGAAATTTGCAACTGCATTCACTTCAGAGCAGGGCAGGTTGAGACCAGAACTCCTCTGTCCAACATCTTAAAGGTAGTCGCCATCAGAGTTAGTGAGTGCTGGTGGGTTTCGGAGTTTGTGCGGACCCCATCACCATTCTGTCAGATAATGTGACACGGCACGCTCACCGCCTCCCTCTAACTGTCTTTACCCTCTTGGTAAAAGTACCAGTTGGTCAGAAAAAGAAATTCTGGGAGGAGACAGCAGTTTTCTGCAGGAAAGTGATACGGGACCCTTGTCACCAAGTCCTCGATGAGTGAAGGTACAGGAACCATGGAGTCCAATCTCTGCTCTGTACATTGTGTGGACAGATGAATGGCTTTTCAATTAGAATGTAGTCCTTCCGTCAAAACTGCAGCTGAGACTCTTCCCCTCGCCCTTCCCCTACATCCCGACATAATCTGGGAGGAATTAACCCTGAGGAGGAGCACGAGGAAGGAAAGGGTTAAAACTGCGGCTTTCCCATTCACCATCTTACTTTGGATTTGGACCACACACATCGATAACCGTGACGTGAAATCAATACATTAACTCTGCAGATGCTAGAACCTTTGGAAGAACAATTTACTCAGGAAAAGACAGCTAGATGGAAACGTCAGAGAAACGGGTTCTTTCCACAGATGAGATTCTAGGCTGAGGATCTTACCTCTAAACTGAGAACGAGCATTTCGGAATCAACCCTTTAAACCACAACCACTACTTAACCCGAGGTAACAGAATCGCAGGTCTCAGCACTGACAGAGGTGATAGCTGCCCAGTCTGAAGCAGTTTTTTGTGCGAGGAATCTAGCCAGATCACCCTCCCCACTATCGCATTTTCCCTCTCTCTCCAAAGCTGCACTTTCAACGTGATTCCAAGCCTGACTGCTCACTGCGTCAAGAACCTTCACATTTTTCCCTCCGACCTCTTCCTCTGTTCCCGACTTTCCAATGGTTCCTGTTGTCTGGACCATTGACGGCCTTAACTTCCTCTATTAAATCTTCCCACAATTTCGTCTGTTCCAAGGGAAGCAACTTCGGTTTCCCCGTTCTCTCCTCCTAACCAAAGGCCCTCATTCCGGGGAGGTACTACCCCTCATCCTCTCTAAAGCCTTCGCAGTTTCCCTACAGCACTGAACGCAAAGTAGTGATGGACAATGTTCAGGACTAATGGCTCAGATTGGAAGATTACTTCTACATATTTTAATCTTTTACATTTCAAAACTGGAAGTTTGCAAACAAAACAGTGTGAGACGATTATTTTGTTAGTTGCACTGAGAGGGAAGAGGGAAGCTAAAATTGGATGTATTGGGATTATAGTTGAGTAAAGATGACTACAAGGGCATGAGAGAAGAGCTGGCCAATGTTGACTGGAACGGGACACCAAGCAAGGATGACTTCAATATACATGTAGATTGGGTGAACCAAATTGGTAAAGGTGCTGAGGAAGAGGATTTCTTGGAATGTATGCGGGATGGTTTTTTGAACCAACATGTCGAGGAACCAACTAGAGAGCAGGCTATTCTGGACTGGGTTTTGAGCAATGAGGAAGGGTTAATTAGCAATCTTGTCATGAGAGGACCCTTGGGTAAGAATGACCATAATATGGTGGAATTCTTCATTAAGATGGAGAGTGACATAGTTAATTCAGAAACAAAGGTTCAGAACTTAAAGAGGGGTAACTTTGAAGGTATGAGACGTGAATTAGCTAAGATAGACTGGCAAATGACACTTAAAGGATTGACGGTGGATATGCAATGGCAAGCATTTGAAGGTTGCATGGATGAACTACAACAATTGTTCATCCCAGTTTGGCAAAAGAATAAATCAAGGAAGGTAGTGCACCCGTGGCTGACAAGAGAAATTAGGGATAGTATCAATTCCAAAGAAGAAGCATACAAATTAGCCAGAGAAAGTGGCTCACCTGAGGACTGGGAGAAATTCAGAGTTCAGCAGAGGAGGACAAATGGCTTAATTAGGAAGGGGAAAAAAGATTATGAGAGAAAACTGGCAGGGAACATAAAAACTGACTGTAAAAGCTTTTATAGATATGTAAAAAGGAAAAGACTGGTAAAAACAAATGTAGGTCCCCTGCAGACAGAAACAGGTGAATTGATTATGGGGAGCAAGGACATGGCAGACCAATTGAATAATTACTTTGGTTCTGTCTTCACTAAGGAGGACATAAATAATCTTCCAGAAATAGTAGGGGACAGAGGGTCCAGTGAGATGGAGGAACTGAGCGAAATACATGTTAGTAGGGAAGTGGTGTTAGGTAAATTGAAGGGATTGAAGGCAGATAAATCCCCAGGGCCAGATGGTCTGCATCCTAGAGTGCTTAAGGAAGTAGCCCAAGAAATAGTGGATGCATTAGTGATAATTCTTCAAAACTCGTTAGATTCTGGACTATTCCTGAGGATTGGAAGGTGGCTAATGTAACCCCACTTTTTAATAAAGGAGGGAGAGAGAAACCGGGGAATTATAGACCGGTTAGCCTAACGTCGGTGGTGGGGAAACTGCTGGAGTCAGTTATCAAGGATGTGATAACAGCACATTTGGAAAGTGGCGAAATGATCGGACAAAGTCAGCATGGATTTGTGAAAGGAAAATCATGTCTGACGAATCTCATAGAATTTTTTGAGGATGTAACTAGTAGAGTGGATAGGGGAGAACCAGTGGATGTGGTATATTTGGATTTTCAAAAGGCTTTTGACAAGGTCCCACACAGGAGATTAGTGTGCAAACTTAAAGCACACGGTATTGGGGGTAAGGTATTGGTGTGGATGGAGAATTGGTTAGCAGACAGGAAGCAAAGAGTGGGAATAAATGGGACCTTTTCAGAATGGCAGGCAGTGACTAGTGGGGTACCGCAAGGCTCAGTGCTGGGACCCCAGTTGTTTACAATATATATTAATGACTTGGATGAGGGAATTAAATGCAGCATCTCCAAGTTTGCGGATGACACGAAGCTGGGTGGCAGTGTTAGCTGTGCAGAGGATGCTAAGAGGATGCAGGGTGACTTGAATAGGTTGGGTGAGTGGGCAAATTCATGGCAGATGCAATTTAATATGGATAAATGTGAAGTTATCCACTTTGGTGGCAAAAATAGGAAAACAGATTATTATCTGAATGGTGGCCGATTAGGAAAAGGGGAGGTGCAAGAGACCTGGGTGTCATTATACACCAGTCATTGAAAGAGGGCATGCAGGTACAGCAGGCGGTGAAAAAGGCGAATGGTATGCTGGCATTTATAGCGAGAGGATTCGAGTACAAGAGCAGGGAGGTACTACTGCAGTTGTACAAGGCCTTGGTGAGACCACACCTGGAGTATTGTGTGCAGTTTTGGTCCCCTAATCTGAGGAAAGACATCCTTGCCATAGAGGGAGTTCAAAGAAGGTTCACCAGATTGATTCCTGGGATGGCAGGACTTTCATATGAAGAAAGACCGGATGAACTGGGCTTGTACTCGTTGGAATTTAGAAGATTGAGGGGGGATCTGATTGAAACGTATAAAATCCTAAAGGGATTGGACAGGGTAGATGCAGGAAGATTGTTCCCAATGTTGGGGAAGTCCAGAACGAGGGGCCACAGTTTGAGGATAGAGGGGAAGCCTTTTAGGACCGAGATTAGGAAAAACTTCTTCGCACAGAGAGTGGTGAATCTGTGGAATTCTCTGCCACAGGAAACAGTTGAGGCCAGTTCATTGGCTGTGTTTAAGAGGGAGTTAGATATGGCCCTTGTGGCTACGGGGATCAGGGGGTATGGAGGGAAGGCTGGTGCAGGGTTCTGAGTTGGATGATCAGCCATGATCATAATAAATGGCGGTACAGGCTCGAAGGGCCGAATGGCCTAATCCTGCACCTATTTTCTATGTTTCTATGTTTCTATGTTTCTATGTTTTTAATGATCTGAATGATAGAATTGATGGTTTGTGGCCAAGTTTGCAGATAATAGGAAGATAAGTGAAGGATCAGATAGAGGAAGCAGGGTATCGGCAGAATTTAAATTAGGAGAAGGGGAAGGAAGTGGCAGATGGAATATAGTGTCGAGAAGTATATCATCTTGCACTTCGGTAGAAGAATAAAGGCGAGGAGACTTCCGGTAGCGCTCATGGAGTGAAGTCGCGTTCTTGACTCGCTCCATTACCTCTGAGTTTTTTCTCTCTATGGTCAGCTATACTTTAATTAACTATTAAGGCATCAATTTTTACAATACTTTGAATTAAACTGAATTCTCTGACAATTGGATGATACTGAGATCGGCTATGTCTAAGAACGGGAAAGACGGCAAGGATGGTAAACCTCCGGTTAAACCTTTCGAAAGCTACGGATCTCCCTCCGACTGAATCACCGGTGACTTTGAAAGCGATATCGGAGTTAATTCAGAGGGAAATTTCAACCTCTGTTAGGGAGATGATTCGTACAGAAATTATGGGCTTTGTTAAAGACCTGATTCATACGGAAATCTCAACTAAGTTCCAGAAAATTGCCGATTTAATTGATAAGATGCAAACATGTATTGCGGAACATCAGTCGGCTATATCTGATCTTCAAAAATCCGCGCAACAAAGTGAGCTTAAGATGGGGAAAGTCGAAGAAACAATTAATGTAATGAAGAAGAAACTTGACTTTTTGACTTTTAAAAACTCTGACTTGGAATCTAGAATGCGACGGCAGAATTTACGAATGATTGGCGTCAGGGAAGCCGTGGAAGCTAACAACCCTATGAAATATTTCTCCCAACTTTTAAAAGATGCATTCCCTACTGTATTTCCTGACCAACCACCGCTACTGGATCGTGTTCACAGAATCCCATCATACTCGTCTAGGTCAGATAGACCGAGGCATGTTATCTTACGTTTTCATTACTTTCAAGACAAGGAGAGACTGTTTCGATTCGCTCGATCTAAAGGTTTCATTGATTTTTCGGATCTTAAGTTCCGATTCGTGGAAGATTTCAGTAAACCAATCTGGGACCAACGGGTCCGTTACAGAAGAATAAAGGCATAGACTATCTTCTGAACAGGGAGTAAATTAAAAAATCAGAGGTGCTGAGGGATTTTGGAGTCCTTGTGCAGGATTCCCTAAAGGTTACCAACAATAGTTTGGCCATGTCCCAGGACAGTGAAATCCCTACAATGAATAAGGATGATCTTTCTCCTTTTACAGTCATTGCTATCCCATCCCATCTGAATTGCAGAGTTTCAACCCATAACGTCGATGGTCCCTTTCTCCCTCCACAGACGCTGTGTGGACCCACTGAGCTAATCCTGTAGATAGCTGTTTCTTGTTCCATATCTGCAGTACTTTGCGTTTAACACGAGGATGTTGTCTGGAATAGGGAGTCTAAGCTGCAAGGATAAACTTTTCTGTTTTCTCCGAAAAATCAGAGGCTCAGAGGTGAAAAGTATGTAAAATTCTGGGAATTCTACGGAGTGGGTGATCAGAATTTGTCTTTCCAGTGTGAGAGGCATTTTTTAAATTAGTTGTAGATGCCCGGAACATAGCATCAGAGGAGGTGGTGGAGGCAGATACAATAGAAGTGTTTAGGTGGTGTGGACAGATACATGAGATGGGGACCACATGCAGGCAGGAGGCAGATGGGATTGGGATTGTGGTCAGCACAAACATGATGGGCCAAAGGGCCATCAATTCCTAACTCCCTAGATAATGCTGTGGTCACTTTCCTCCCAGAGACTCCATTCCTTTGCTGCTCTTTCCTTTATGTACCTACAGTAGACCTCACTATCTGCCTCAAGATTTCTTTCTTGGCAACTTTCCATACTACCTTCCTTGTTGCTGGTTTCTCAAACGCTACCAGTCTTCTGTGTACACCAATCTTCATAACACCTCATGCCTTTTCCGTCAATTTGATACAGTTCTTAGCTTCCTTAATTGGTAGTGCGGTCACAGGTGCCAAGTTATAGTGAAGAACTTGACTTGTAGAACATGGAACACAGAAAATCTACAGTACATTACAGGCCCTACAGCCCACGATGTTGTGCCGACCATGTAATCTCCTCTAGAAACTGCTTAGAATTTCCCTACCTCATAGCCCTCTATTTTTCTGAGCTCCATGTACCTATCTAAGAGGCTCTTCAAAGACCCATTGTATCCACCTCTATCACCTTCGCTGGCAGTGCATTCCACACACCCACCACTCTCTGTGTGAAAAGAACTTACCTCTGGCATCCCCCTTGTACCTACTTCCAAGCACCTTAAAACTATGCTACCTCATGTTAACCATTTCAGCTCTGGGGAAAACCCTCTGGCTATCCGATAACACAATCAATGTCTCTCATTGTTTTATGCACCTCTATCAGGTCACCTCTCATCCTCTGTTGCTCCAAGGAGAAAAGGCCAAGTTCACTCAACCGATTCTCATAAGGTACACCCTCCAATCCAGGCAATATCCTTGTAAATCTCCTCTGCACTCTCTCTATAGTATCCACATCCGTCCTGTAGTGAGGTGACCAAAACTAAACACAGTACTCCAAGTGGCGTCTAACCAGATCTTATTTAACTGTAACATTCCCACATGGCTCTTGAACTCAATCCCATGGCTGATGAAGGCCAACACACCATATGCCTTGTTAACAACACTGTCAACGTGCACGGCAGCTTTGAGTGTCCTATACACATGGACCCCAAGATCTCACTGATCCTCCATACTGCCAGGAGTCTTACCATTAATATTATGGTCTGTCTTCAAATTTGACCTACCAAAATGAACCACTTCACACTTATCTGCATTAAACTCCATTTGCCACTTCTCAGTTCAGTTCAATGTCCTGCTGTAACCTCTGACAACCCTCCCAACTTTTCTATCATCAGCAAACTTACTAGCCCACCCTTCTACTTTCTTATCCAGGTCATTTATAAAAATCACAAAGAGAACAGAACCCTGCAGAACACCACTGGTCACCATCCTCAATGCAGAATATGAACTATTTACAACTACCCTTTGCCTTCTGTGGGAAAGCCAATTCTGGATCCACAAAGCAAGGTCTCCTTGGATCCCATGCCTCATTACTTTCTGAATGAGCCTTGCATGGGGAACTTTATCAAATGTCTTACTGAAATCCATATATACTACATCCACTACTCTACTTTCATCAATGTGGCTTGTTACATCCTCAAAGAATCCAATCAGGTTCGTAAAGCATGACTAACCTTTGACGAAGCCATTCTGACTATCCCTAATCAGATTATGTCTCTCCAAATGCTCATAAATCTTGCCTCTCAGGATCTTCTCCAACAACTTGCCCACCACTGAAGTAAAAGTCACTGGTCTATAATTTCCTGGGTTATCTCTATTCTTGAAGAGGGGAACAACATTTGTAACCTTCTATTCCTCTGGTACTTCACCCATCCCAATTGATGATGTAAAGATCATTGCCAGAGGCTCAACAATCTTTGCTTCCCACAGTAACCTGGGGTATATTTCGTCCGGTCCCGATGACTTATTTAACTCAATACCTTTCAAAAGCTCCAGCACAACCTCATTCTTAATGTTCATACACTTAAACATTTCAGTCCACTGTAAGTCATCCCCACAATTGCCGAAGTCCATTTCACTGGTGAATACTGAAGCCACGTCTTTATTAAGTACCACCACTACCTCCGCCGACTCCATGCACATTTCCACTCTCACATGGCTCATCCTCTTGCTCTTCACATACTTGTTTCAAGAATGCCTTGGGGTTTTCCTTGATCCTCGCCAAGACCTCTTCTAGCTCTAATTTCATCCTTGTGTTCCTTCCTGGCACCCTTGTAATTTTCTACAGCTCTAACAGTACCTAGTTTCTTGAACCTTTCATAAGCATTTTTTCCCCTTCTTAACTAGATTTTCTACATCCTTTGTACACCATGGTTCTTTTACCCTACCATCCTTTCTCTGCCTCAATGGAACATACCTATGCAGAATGCCATCTTGTGTACTGTTTATGCAGGACAGCTCACTACAGTGTATTGAGGCAGAATAAGGTAAAACAATAATAATGCAGAATAAAGTGTAAAAGCTACCAAAAAAGGTGCAGTGCAGGTAAGCAATCATAATGAAGTAGATTGTAAAGACAAGAGTCCATCTTATTGTGCAAGAGGTTCGCTCGATAGTCTGATAACAGTGGTATTGAAGCTGTCCTTGAGCCTAGTGACACCTACTTTCAGGCTTTATTATCTTCTTCCCAATGGGAGATGGGAGGAGAGAGACTGTCTGGGGTTGCAGGGTTCTTTCATTATGCAGGCAGTGAGAAGTGTAAACAGAGACCATGGAAGGGAGGCTGATTTCCATGGCACGCTGAGCTATTCCCACAACTCTTTGCAGTTTCCTGCAGTCACAAACACAGCAATTGTCCTACCAAGCTGTGATGCGTCGGGACTGGTGCACTGATTGACAGAGACATGCCAAATTTCTTTAGTCTCCCAAGAATGTAGAAGTGTTGGTGAGCTTTCTCGGCCATGACATCAATGTAGCTGAACAGGCTACTGGTGATGTTCAGACCTAGGAATGCATAATCCTTTTATTCAGGATTGTGAAAAACTTCCTTAAATGTTCTTATACAATCTGTAGCCCACTTTTTAAAATTTAAGATTATAGACTTAGTCTATAGTTTAATTGTTAAACTAAATATGAAATTCCAACCTCCCTCCTCCCATCCCAACAAGAGGATCCTTTGGAAATGATCAATAAATCCTCTTTTATTACACATGACTGGGCCCAATGTAAACAATTGTCCCAAATATATTTTATTTTTTAAAATTTTTAAAGAATCCTCATGCTATCAATCCAATTTAGCCAATCTACATGGAGATTCAAATTATCCTGATTATTACAGCATGTTTTACAGGACCCCATCAGCGTCCCTCAGTGTAGAAAACTGAACATGACAAAAACAGGCCCTTTGGCCCACAATGACTGTGCTGAATGTGATCCCAAATTTAACTAATTCTCTTCTGCTTGTACATGATTCAGAATCAGGTTTATTAACACCGATATATGTCATGAAATTTGATTTTCTGCAGTAGGAATACAGTACAACACATAAAAATTACAATAAGTTACAAAAACGAAATTGTGCAAAATAGAAATAAAGAGGTACTTTTTATGGAGAGATCCATACTCCTTCATTCTCTTGAGGCTATCAGGCCTCTTAATGCCATTATTGTAACTTCTTCCATACTTTACCTACATTTCAATCTAAGATCATTTCTCATGCTGTACAAATGTTTCTTTACTAAAGAGTATCCTTTTCCTTTAAGCCATTTATCTGAAGGTTGCTCTTTTGCTACGTGAATTTTCTGCAGAATTGGAGGTGTGGGCCCAGAATGCAAAGACTAGCATTTCCATAGTGTATTTCACAACTTGGGACACCATAAAGCAGTGCAGTCAACTAGCTAGTTCTGAATGAGGAAGGCAATTTCTCCAAAGCCACATAAAAAAAAAAATTCCCCTCTGAATGGGAACTGAGAGACACTTATTCCATGTCCAGCACTGCAGCACATGTTCCATTCTCCAACATTCAATCTTTACCTCAATTAACCCAAAATATCATCATCTAAATAAAATCCTTCAGATCGTCATCTAAAAAATAAATTCCAGTTAACGGGATCACTGGAGCAATTTCTGCCCAAACTTATTGCAAACAGCAGAAGAATAAACCCATCTGTGGGGCACGTGGAACTTTCCCTCAGAGATGGGGCAGCACACCCTGAATCCTGTCAACATCAAACCACACTGATGTGGAATCCAAATCCAATTTTTAAAGGATAGGAGCAGAATTAGACCATTCAGCCCATTAAGTCTGCTCTGCCATTCCATCATGGCTGATTTATTATTCCTCTCAACCCCATCTCCTGCCTACCCCCCATAACCTTTGACATCCTTGCAAATTAAGAACCTATCAACCTCCACTTTAAATGTACCAAGTGACTTGGCTTCCACAGCTGTCTGCAGCAATGAATTCCACTCACCACCCTCTGGCTAAAGAAATTCCTTCACATCTCTGTTCTAAATAGATGTATGTCCTAGTATTCTGAGGCCCTGCCCTCTTGGGCTAGACTTCCCCACTGTAGGAAACATCTTCTCTGGTATAAATCACTTCACCTTCTTCATTACAAAACTAACTGTGCCAGACTTCATTAACATATAAGAATTTAATATTTTGCTGATGATCTAACATTATTTGTTTTCTATTTTAAAGAAAACTCCTTGAAGGGGAAGAGACAAGATTTGGTGACTTCACTCCCTCAACATATACATATAAACCACAGCCTATAGCACACACAGCTTACGTGACGACCAAGACAAAAGCCACCTCCACAAAGGTTATGCCTCAATACAGGTTTGTAGAAGAAATCATTAGTGCAACAACAAAGGAAATTAATATGGCAGAATTCGAAGCTGTTGACTACAAGCCAGTGGATGATCAGGAAGTAAAACCAGAAGGTGAAGCAGCAGAGAAAGAGGAAGGTGTGGAGGAGGAAGATGGCAAACCAAAAGCATCAACTGGAGAGGAGGAGCAAGAGGAAAAGGAAGCCGATGAGGCAGAAGATAAAGGTGTGGGTGAACAGGAACCAGCAAAGGAGGCTATTGATGAAGAAAAGGCTGAAGATAAGGATGAAGAGAAGGTTGAAAAGGCTGAAGAGGTTGAGAAGGCTGAAGTGGATAAGGATGAAGAGAAGGTTGAAAAGGCTGAAGAGGATAAGGTTGAAAAGGCTGAAGAGGATAAGGATGAAGAGAAGGTTGAAAAGGCTGCAGATGATAAGGATGAAGAGAAGATTGAAAAAGGTGATGAAAAGGCTGAAAAGATTGAAGAGGACAAGGCTGAAGAGATGATTGAAAAGACAAAGGAGGATAAGGGTGAAGAGAAAGTTGAAAAGACTGAAGAGAAGGTTGAAGAGGAAAAGGTTGAAAGAAAGGAAGGAGAGAAAGTTGAAGAGCCTGAGGAGGAAATGGTCAAAGGAAAGGAAGGAGAGAAAGTTGAAGAGCCGGAGGAGGAAAAGGTTGAAAAGGTTGAAAGAAAGGATGAAGAGAAAGTTGAAGAGAAGGCAGTCAAGGAAAAACCCAAAGTAAAGGATGGAGAGAAGGTTGAGAAGACAGAAGAGAAGTCTAAAGAGGAAAAAGTTGAAGATAGGAAGGCAGCAGAAGTAGCAAAGGATGAGAAGGTTGAAGAGGTTGTAGAGCAGGCAGAGGAAAAGGTTAAAGGAAAGGCAGAAGAGAAGGAAGATGGAGAGAAGGCAAAAGAGAAGGAAGATGGAGAGAAGGCAAAAGAGAAGGAAGATGGAGAGAAGGCAAAAGAGAAGGAAGATGGAGAGAAGGCAGAAGAAGCAAAGGATGAAGAAAAGATTTCTAAAGAAAAATCTGAAGAGAAAGAGGTTTCTAAAATGAAAGAGCGTGAAGGGGCGAATGGAGACTCACAGACAGGTGTCGAGCACGTTGAGGGTAAACCAAAAGAAAAGGCTGAAGAGGCAAAAGATTCAGAAACCAAAGCAGTGATGGAGGAAGGAACCAGTGAAACAACAGAGATCACAGCTGAGAGAGACAAGACCCAGGTGGCTGAGGGTACAGAAACCGGGCCCATGGAACATAAAGAGACAAAGTTAACAGAAAGTGGAGCTAAGGATGGAGCAGCCACCACAGGAAAAGGCCAGTAAACAGGGTAAAGGGCATTTAGCTCCAGAAATTAATGGCAAGCAGAACACGGAACTGAAAGAACAATGAGAAATGCATGTTGATGGGGACACGTTTAAAGACATGAAAAATCCGAACAAAGTGTATACTGAAAAAAATATGAGATAATCTCAGGGCAATAAGCGGCTAAGCTAACATTGCATGAACATTTGCACTGTTAAACATTGGAGTCATCACAGGCACTAGCAATGGGGATGTGTGGGGTAAATCTGTACAAACACGGTGAATAAAAATTTCAATCCAAATTCCCAGTTCTTCAGAGTGACATTAATATGTTCAGGAAAAAAAAACAACTTTGTCAAAGGTTGTATTTACAAAGTATAGGACAGTCTTAATCTGCCTCATAAATGCCAAGTCTAGGAGAAATTACAGGAGGAGAGGGATCCTAAACAGGATCTGGAAGCAGACTTGGTGAGGTGGGAAAACTTAAGGAGTAGAGATCCAGGTTAAGCAGATGTAATGCCAGTTTTTCCTTAAACCATGGTTGGCTTTCCAATCCAAACAGACAATATGCTTATTAATTAGCTCCTACATCTCCATTGTTTATCATCAATATTAACAATTTAGATGATAATATTGTAAAATATATGAGCAAATGTACAGGTGACGCTAAGACTGCAGGAGTAGTAGACAGTGAGGAAGCCGACTGAAGCTTCAGCAAGATCTCAACCAGTTGGGAAAACAGGCTGAAAAATAGCAGATAAATGTTATGCAGACGAGTGTGAGGGCAGAGGGACCTGGGAATAGAACTATGTAATTCCTTGGAAGTAGCATCACAGATAGATAGGGTTGTCAAGAGAGCTTTTGGCACATTGGCCTTCATAAATCAGAAGATTGAGTACAGAAGTTGGGGTGTTACGTTGAAATTGTAGAGGTCGGTGGGGCTTAATTTGGAGTATTGTATGTAGTTCTAATCACTGAAGTAAATGAAAGATGAGGAGAAAAATTAGGTGAATGGAAAAGAACAAATAAACTGTTCAGTGGAATGTTGGCTCCAAAAGGAACTAATGAAGTACATCAGAATTAATGTTGGCCAACGAGCCAGTAATGGGAGGCAGCATAGTATCCAGAGGTATCAAAGCCTTACACAAGGCAGACTGAAGCCCAATGCCAAGAGTGATCAAGGAAATAGGAGATAAAAAAAGAGCACTAATTCCTCATGGAAGCAGCTGGCTGGAAAGGTGGGGGGTGGGGAGAGAAATGAAGAGATGTGAATACAGCGAATGAACGTCACTGGAGGTTGTCTAACATTTCAGTCAGTGCACAGAAATGGGATAGACAGCCCACCATGTCCATGATCATCACTTGCACTAATTTCATGTCCTTGGTGATACATCTCAACTGATATGATTCAAGCAGTGTGTTCCAAATCCCAACCCACCTCTAGTTGAAAAAATTCCCCAGATCCCTTATAAAATCTTCTTCTCACTCCTTACTTTCCTACTTCCTATAATTCCTCTGGCAAGGAGATATGTCCCATTATATACACCTGTTACATCTTCATACCTCTTACCCAGGATTACAGTGTTGCAGCCAATAAGAACACATGCTTGATCTGGGGGTCAGAAGTATATTCAGAAGATTGAATAAATGCAATTCTGCCAATGTGGATATGGACATCTTCAAGTCTCATTAGACAGAAATGTATGGCAAGGCAAAGAGAATCAGTTACACAAATATACCACCTGTGCTGTGCACATTTCTTTATTGGTCACTGTTAAGCTAAAGGCACATGACATGAACAAAGTTATTAATACAAGGTTAATGATATATTCTAATCATTCATTTTATTTTAATTCCCACAAATCCCTTGTTATTTATACTAGAATAATGGTCCAACCTAATCATAAGATGCAGTGGGAGTGTCCTAAACCAGATCTTCACTGGCATCAATATCGTTGCACAGAAATCCCATGTCAGGGTACTGAAGCACAAGCCTTAAACATATAATCTTTATTGTTTACACACATCCTCCCTTAAATTATAAGTAAGATTCAGGCAAACCTGGATTTCCACAGATCCTTTCCAAGAGGACCCAAGCAAATTATTCTGAGTGTGTGGTTCAGAACGTTTCACATCAGTAGGTTATTCCTCAGTCAGACACACACAACAGTAACACCGAGTATTGAAAATAAAATTTAACTTCAGGCCCTGCAGTGTCCTCACTGCCAGAAAGATCTGCAACTAGTAGCAGTGTACGATTACACAGTATGTTAACTTTGATGAATGTGAATAATCGACAGTGAAATCACCACGACAGAGAGTGGAATTCATTTACCAATTTACATCTGCTCTGCTGTGCCGTTGCTCACTGCAGCTGATTATTAGAGCTGTTAAAATAGTTGCTTACCAGGACCACAGAGCTACTCTCATACCTCGCAAAGATCAGCCCTCTCCTGCCACTGAAATTCTCAGGGCAATGAAAGCCGCAGCACAACTCTAATCAAATGCACATCTCTTCATTAATGAAAAGAATGGTGAGTTTCCTTTCCATCCTGTAATTCCTCAACCCATTCAGTTCTCATGTACCGACAGGTTTCAAGATTTTATTTTTATTGAGATACAGCACAGACCCTCAGGGTCTTTGAACAGTGCCACCCAGCAACCCCCAATTTAACCTTAGCCTAATCACAGGACAAGTTACAATGACCAATTAACCTACCAACTAGTACACCTTTGGACTATGGGAGGAAACTGGAGCGCCTAGAGAAAATCCACGTGGTCACGGGGAGACGTAAAACTCCTTAGACAGCAGCAGGAGTTGAACTCAGATCTCTGGTATTGTAAAGCGTTGTGCTAATCACTACACTACCGTGCCATGCGATGCAAGATGTCCAAAACACTAGACTTTAAAATATTGAATTTTAGCTTCCAGGATTTTATTATTGGTATTCAACTCACAAAGTAGCTACAAGTAGATTAATTATGTTAGACTCATCCCCACAGATTTAAATTTTGCTTATGGGTCATTTCTGCTGCCACTGCAGAGAGCCACAGGAAAAATATCAAAGTTTCACGGCAATAGAGACCTCTACCTGGCATCAGAAGGCAGCAACCCTTCTTGCACTATTCTCAAAACCAAGTGATACAAATGTAGGGAATGAATCTTCAGAAAATGTAAAATGGAGATGTGCCTCCTTTAGCTGGGGTACACTGCTTTCTGCTTTTCACACCCACAGACCTCCCTGAAAAGTGGACAAGAAAGAAGTAGGGAACAGACATTAAAACTGGGGAAAATGTCTGAAAATAGTGGCCTCCACTACAAAGCTAGCTTCACTTGAGCTGTGCTACAGACTTATTCCTGACAACCTCCTCCATAATGATGGGTTTTATCTTATTCTCTGTAGTGATCTAACATTTAGGTGACAAACTCGTCAAGGGTGTGTAAAAAGATCTACCTTTTAATCAGGAAGGCAATCAAGATTTTAAAAGCAGAGTTTCACAGCAGCTTCTCTTAAGTTGAGGTGCAACCACTTAGCAAGAGGCAGTGCATAAAAAGAGTTACCTTTCAGTCAGGTCCATGTTTAAGATTTAAAAAGCAGAATTTTGCGGCAGCATTCTCAGAGTTGGGTAATCAACGTCAGGGCGCATAATTACAATGGCTATTGAGATTTTAAAAGCAGAGCTTCGTTGAAGTTTTTCCAAGTTGTGGAGCATCCAACTTAGGGAGCAAGAGGGATTCATTAGAAAGGGCCAATAAAAATAACTTAACTGCAAGCAAAGCAGCTATTTTTTGCAACTGTGCCAGCCTTTCGAATAGCTTAGGCTCATCAGGCTTTAATGAGGTAATATCTTATAAATTGCTGTCTTCTTATTTGTTCATTCTTCATCTGTTGGGGCATAGTAATTTGGTCAGAATAGCTCCAAAGGCAGTGTTTTGTACTGTGTGTGGGACGTGGGAAGTCTCCCAGATAAATATATCTGCATCAGGTATATTAAGGAACAGGAGCTGCAGCACAATGACCTTCGACACACATGGGAGAATGAGGTGTTAAGACGGGAGCTAGTCACCCCTAGATTGCAAAAGACAGGTAACTGGGTGACTGTCAGGAGCAGAAAGAAGATCATAGATATAGGAGAATTAGGCCATTCAGCCCATCAAGCCTGCTCCAGCAATTCATCATGGTTGATCCAAGGTTCCCCTCAGCCTCAATCTGCTGTCTTCTCCCCATATTCCTTCATGCACTGACCAATCTAGAATCCATCACCCTCTGCCTTAAGTATACATGAAGACTTGGCCTCCACAGCCGCCTATGGCAACAAAATGAATGATTCACCATTCTCTGGCTGAAGAAATTCCACTTCAGCTCTGTTCTAAAAGGACCCCCTTCTCTTCCGAGGTTGTGTCCTCTCGTCCTAGACTCTCCCACCATAGGAAAACATCTTCTGCACATCCACTCTGTCTAGGCCTTTTATTGTTCAATCCGATGGGGTCCATGGCATTCTCAAGGTAAGGGTGAGCAGCCACAAGTCTTGGTACTTAATGGCACCAATGGCATAGGTAAAAGCTGAAAAACAGGACCTCCAGGGTAATGGTAGTAATCACTGGATTGCTATCCACGCTTTGCACTAGTGAGGGTAAAAATATGATGATTTGGCAGATGAATACATGGCTGAGAAACTGGTGGAGGAGGGATTCAGATTTATGGATCATTGGGATCTAGTCAGGGGAAGGTATGACGTGTACAAAAGGGACTGAATGGTTTACACCCGAACCCGAGGTCCAATATCCTTGCAGGTAGCTTGGCTAGAGTTGTTCGGATAGGTAACTAATTTGGCAGGGGAATAGGAACCGGAACAATAGTGTTGAAGATAAGGTAGTACAAAAAGAGGCAATGTGTAGTGAGACTCCTAGCAAGGAGAGGCTGACAATAGGACAAAATTGCAGTCAACAGGATGAATTGCAACATTAAAAGCAGACAAAATCAAAAAAGGTGAATAAAGGACTGAAGATGTTATTTGAATGGTTGTAGTATGCAGAATAAGGTAGATAGTTACAGACTGGCACGTATGTTGTTGTGGGCATCACTGAACCATGGCTGATATTATAGCTGAAAGCTTAATGTCCAAGGATACACACTGTATTCAAAGGACAGGGAGGAAGGCAGAAGGGGGTGGCATTGCTCTGTAGGAAAAAAATGAAATCAAATTAGCAGAGGTGACATAAGAATCGTAAGATGTTGAAATATTGTAAATAGAACTAAGGAACTGCAAGGGTAAAAAGACCCCGATGGGAGTTATATACAAACCCCAAGCAGCAGTAAGGATGTGGTCTACAGATGACAACGGGAGATGGAAAATGGATGCCAAAAGGGCAATATTACAATAGTCATGAGGATTTCAATATGCAGGTAGATTGGAAAAATCAGGTTGGTGCTGGATCCCAAAAATTTCTAGAGTGCCTCATAAATGCCTAGGCTTTTTAGAACAGTTCGTGATCCACTAGGGGATCAACTATTCTGGATTGTGCATTGAGCATTGAACCAGAATTGATTTTAGAGCTTAAGGTAAAAGAACTCTTAGGACCAAGAAATAATAATATAATCAAATTCACTCTGAAATTTGAGAAGGAGAAGCTAAAGTCAGATATATCAATATTACAGTGGAGTCAGGGGAATTACAGAGTCATGAGAGAGGAGTTGGCCAGAATTGATTGGAAAAGAACGCTGGCAGGGATGACAGCAAAGAAATGGCTGTAATTTCTGGAAGCAAGTTGGAAAGCACAGGATATATACATCCCAAAGAGGAAGAAGCATTCTAAAGGCAAGTTGACACAATCGTGGCCAACCAAAAAAGTCATTAAGGTAAAGGTGGAACACGTAAGCTAACCAATAATATTAAAGAGAATACCAAACATTTCTTCAGAAACGAAGTGTGAAAGACAGGCAAGAATGGTTATTAGACTGCTGGAAAAGGATGCAGGAGAGGTAATGGGGGACAAGGAAACAACGGGCAAACTGAATAAGTATTTTGCATCAGTCTTCCACGTGTGACACACTAGAAGTATGGTGGAAGTTCCAGGTGTTAGGGTCATGAAGTGTGTGCAGTTAACATTACAGTACTAAGGAGAAGGTTTGTAGAAAACAGAAAAGCTCCATGTACCTATCCAAGTCTCTTAAAAGACCCTATTGTATCCGCCTCCACCACCATCGCTGGAGTTGACTGTTAAGGACGAGTTCTCAGGGTACTTGCAGGCACACAATAATAGGTTGTATTCAGCATGATTTCCTCAAGGGAAAATCTTACCTGACAAATCTGCTGCAATTCCATAAGCAGGATAGAGAAAGGAGAATCTGTTGATGTAGTGTACTTGGATTTCAAAAGGCTTTAACAAGGCGTCACACGTGAAGCTACTCAACAAGCTACGAGCCCATGGTATTACAGGAAAAACTCTACCATGGATAAAGCAGTGGCTGATTGGCAGGAGGCAAAGAGTGGGAATAAAGGGAGCCTTTTCTGGTCGGATGCCGGACCCTCGTGGTGTTAGGGCCTGTATTAGGACCGATGCCTTTTTTTTAAAAACATTTTATAGCAATGATTTGGATGATGGAATTGATGGCTTTGTTGCAAAATTTGCAAACAATACAAAGATAGGTGGAGGGGCAGATGGTTTGTGGAAGTAGAGAAGCTATAAGACGTAGACAGATTAGGAGAATGGCCAAAGAAATGGCGGATGAAATACCATGTCATGAAATGTAGTCATGCACTCTGGTAGAAGAAATGAAAGAGTTGATTATTTTCTAAACAGAGAAAAAATACAAAAATCTGAAGCACAAGAGACTTGGGAGTCCTTGTGCAGGATTCCCTAAAGGTTAATTTGAAGATTGAGTCTGTGGTGAGCTAGGCAAATGCAATGTTAGCATTCATTGCAAGAGACCTAGAATACAAAAGCAAGGATATAATGTTGAGACTTTATACAACACTGGTGGGGCCTCACTTGGGGTATTGTGGAAGTTTTCAGCTCCTTATCTTAGAAAGGATGTGCTGAATCTGCAGAAGGTTCAAAGGAGGTTCACAAAAATGATTCCAGGATTGAATGGCTTATCATATGAGGATAGTTTGAAGGTTTTGGGCCTGTATTCACTAGAATTCAGAAGAATAAGAGATGATCGCTCATTGAAACCTATTGAATGGTGAAAGGCCTTGATAAAGTGGATGTGCAGAGGATGTTTCCTTATGTTGGGAGAGACCAAGACACAGTCTCAGAATAGAGGGGCCTTTTAGAACTGTGATGAGGAGGAATTTTTTTTTTTAGCCAGAGTGGTGAATCTGTGGAATTTGTTGCCATAGGCAACTATGGAAGCCAAGTCTGTGTGTACATTTAAGGCAGAGGTTGATAAATTCTTGATTGGTCAGGGCATGAAGGAAAAAATGGAAGGTAGGAGACTGGGGCTGAGAGGAAAAATACCATGATGAGCAGACTTGATGGGCTAAATGGCTTTATTCTGCTCCTATATCTTGTGTTATGATCTTATTAATACAGCAACATATTCACCATTCAGCACCTTAACTGCATATTATCCACATTAACCAATCACAGCTTGATGATTTATTAAAAGGTCTTTGAAAATGGACTGAAAGGGCAAAGGCAGATCTTTGAAAAAGCAAACAACAGGAATTCTGCAGATGCTGGAAATTCAAGCAACATACATCAAAGTTGCTGGTGAACGCAGCAGGCCAGGCAGCATCTATAGGAAGAGGCGCAGTCGACGTTTCAGGCCGAGACCCTTCGTCAGGACTAACTTAGTCCTGACGAAGGGTCTCGGCCTGAAACGTCGACTGCGCCTCTTCCTATAGATGCTGCCTGGCCTGCTGCGTTCACCAGCAACTTTGATGTATGTTCTTTGAAAAAGCAATACACAATGATTCCACAAAGCTGAAGCTTTCACTACTATTAAAAACAGAAAATGCAGGATAGAAAAGGCAGACCCAGCTGACCTGCAGGAAAGAAAAGGCATTCCCGGCTGACCGGTCAGAAAATGCAGGATAAAAGGCAGTCCCAGCTGACCTGCAGGAAAGAAAAGGCATTCCCAGCTGACCGGTCAGAAAATGCAGGATAAAAGGCAGTCCTGGCTGACCTGCTCGGTACTTCCAGCGCCTTTTGCTTTTATTTGGAATTTCCAGCACCAGCAGGATGGATTTTATGAAGCTTTAGCACTACCTCAAAACAGCAGCACTCCTGTAACGTCATTACCATATGAGCTGGTGCCTGCTACGTCTGGCTTCTGATGAAGCTAGAACAACTTCAGACAGGCAAAAGCAAGTGAGAGGGCCCAACTTCTATCAACAGCTGATTTGAAAAAACAAAATCTTTGTGTAATTCCAGAAAAAGATCAATGGCAAAGTAATAAAGAAAATGTTAGTAAAATGTTAGTTGACATTGTAAGCACATACACCACCCAGCAACCTCCCTCAGTGATGTAGTGTCTGGGTGAGCCTGGACCCATTTTCACAACAAAACTCTAATATTCACCAATCTCCAGAATTAAATGAAGCAGCAAACTACTTGGCACCTTCATTAATTTGTGGTTACAAGCATCCTGGCTATATTTTATTTGAAATATAATTTCTATTATTTTACCAATTAATGCAAACCCTCCACATTAAATGATGATGTTGCATGTAATCTTTGACTCTGCAGTGAGTAATTCTAAACACAATAGTGGAAAGTAAAATGTAAACCATACTTTAAGTTGAGAGCTTGGGTACCATTCTGCTGTTCCCCAAATGTCAGCACAACCCTGGGCTCACTCAGTCACACAATGCTGCTGAAGCTAGCATCAACTTATGGGTTTGTTCTGCAGTTTTATTTTACAAACATTTCCCTTGGGACAAGGATTTGCAAAATTTTGCAATTTCTTCATCCATGTAGGTGAGCAAAAGCTGAAGATGTGAGCTCAGTTCAGAAAGAGCCCGGTATCTTTCAGAGCCACAAAAATGTGCTGCAAGTAACCCACTGTGCCCTCCAAAGGACAGGTAGCAGATTCAAACAGTACATACAAAAGAGTAACAACTCACTGGATTTCATTTTTTTTAATTATCATTCAGCATTAACTGTATGGATTTGGGATACCGAAAATAGTTTGAATTTTTGCTATACACAGAATCCATAAAATGTTTTAAGAGCAATTTGGATAATTTCATTTTATCCGGTCACAGCTGAACTGACATAGCACAACGTCTCAAAGTGGACATTAATCAGGAAACATGCACTCACGACTTCCTTTATATAGGCTTTTTCATTATTTAGATTGGTGTATTAAGAGTTAAATACATTTTAAATTACGAGTGATCTATGACTTCTGTATCACCTTCTAGAGAACCAATTTCACACTAAAGAACAAATGACATAGTAAAGTACTAAAAATACAGGTATGCGGCTGATTTGAACCTTTCTTTCTGGAAAAGCCTGTTGCTCAAGTTGGAATTACATGTCACGGCCAAACGTCGTGCTCTTCTGATATCCCTTTCCATCGGTGGTTCTCATCTTAAGCTTCCAATTCAAGACCCAGGCCAAGTTTGTGACCACCAGCATTGAAGCCCTTCCCATCAATTAGGGTGCACAGATTGAGTTTTATCCCTGAAATCAACAAGCCAACGATTAAAAATATTAGTGCTGTGTTAGCATCCTTGTATTGAAATCTATTGACAAAATTTTTGGCAGAACAAGACACTGCATAAAATAAGCAGACCAGTAAAACCCAGTGCACAGGTTTCCTCTGCATCCTCTGGTTTCCTCCCACAACCCAAAGGCACACCTGGTCATTGTAAATTGCCCTGTGTTTGGGCTAGGGTTAAAGAGGTGGGTTACTGGGCTGGTAGAGCAATTCCTCACTATATCTGTACAATCAGCTGGCAGCTGAAGTTGCAGCCCAAAGCCTCCCTTCAGATTCCTTCCACTTTAGTAGACAGGAATAAGGCAACTGGGAACAGCCCACATTGATATACTAAACCAACCATCCTCAGAGTGCAACTAGGTAACAACTGGCAAGGTAAAAGTCAGCACAAAATACAGTCCCTTCAGGTGGAGGTCACTGGACAAACGAGATTGTCAGCACAGATATTCATTGACAGCGAATACCCACAGGTATTGTAATTTAGAACCTCCATTCCCACAGACCACCACTGTCTTTTCATTTAACCTTATTTAGCTTAGAGAAATAAAACAACTAAAAGGCATTCGGAAGCATTCAAACAATATATTTTCTGCTCATAAGACTTAGGAGCAGAATTAGGCCATCTGGCCCATCAAGTCTGCTCTGCTATTCAATCATAGCTGAATCCTTTCACCCCACCCCTCCAGCCCACTCCTAGGCCTTCTCCCCATAACTTTTAATGCCATGTCCAATCAAGAATCTACCAATCTCTACCTTAAATACACCCAATGACCTGACCACAGCATACCTGTGGTAATAAATTCACCACCTATTGGCTAAAGAAATTACTCCGTATCTCTGTTTCAAATGGACACCCTTCTATCTTGAGGCTGTGACCTCTTATCCTGAAACCCCCATCATTGTAAACACCCCTTCCACACCTACTCTGTCTAGGTCGCTCAACATTCGAAAGGTTTCGTTGAGATCCTCCCCCACCCCCACCCCTCTAAATTGCAGTCAGTACAGACCCAGAGCCAAACGTTCCTTGTATGATAACCCTTTCATTATGGAAACATCCTTGTGAACCTCCTCCAATGCCAGCACATCTTTTCTTAAACGCAGACCCCAAAACTGTTCACAACACTCAAGGTGAAGCCTCACCAGTGCCTAATAAAGCCTCAGCAAAATATCCCTGCTCTTGTATTCTACACCTCTTGAAATGAACGCTAACATTGTATCTACCTTCCATACCACCGGCTCAACCTAAAAGTTAACCTTTAGGGTGTTCTGTACAAGGACTCCCAAGCCAGATTTTTGGATTTTCTCCCCGTTTAGAAAATAGTCTGCACACCTATTTCCACTACCAAAGTGTGTATTTTCCAACAGTGAATTCATTTGCCACTCTCCTAATCCAAGTCCCTCTGCAGCCTACCTGTTTCCTCAACACTACCTGCCCTTCCAATCTTCTTTTTGTATCATCTACCAACTTGGCAACAAAGCCATCTATTCTATCAACTAAATCATTTATATACAGCATAAAAAGAAGTGGTCCCAACACTGACCCCTGCAGAACACCAGTAGTCACTTGCAGCCAGCGAGAAAAGGATAATTTTTATTCCCACTCGCTGCCTCCTACCAATCAGCCAATGCTCTAACCATGGCAGTAACTTTCCTGTAATATCATGGGCTCTTAACTTGGTAAGCAGCCTCATATGTGGCACCTTGTCAAAGGCCTTCTGAAAGTCTAAATATACAACATCCACTACATCCCCTTTATATATCCTACTTGTAATCTCCTCAAAGAATTCCAACAGGTTCATCAGGCAGGATTTTCCCTGAAGGAAACCATACTGACTTTGTCCTACCTTCTCCTGTATCACCAGGTATTCCATAACCTCATCTTTAACAATTGACTCCAACATCTTCACAGCCACTGAGGTCATAATAACTAGTCTATAATTTATTTCCTGCTGCCTTCCTCATCTCTTAAAGACTGAAATGATATTTTCCCAGTGTCCAATGATTTTTGAAAGATGATTCCACAATCTCTACTGCTACCCATTTCAGAACCCTGGGGTGCAGTTCATCTGGTCCAGGTTACTTATGTACCCTTGGGTCTTTCAGCTCCTTGTGTACTTTCTCCCTTGTAATTGTAACCTCTTTCAGAACCCTAGGGTGCAGTTCCCTTAGGTCTTTCAGCTTTTGAGCACTTACTTGTAATAGTAACTGCACTCACTTTTCTTGCCTCACACCCTTCAACATCTGGCACACAGAGTCATCCACAGTGAAGACTGACGAAAAATACTTAATTAGATCATCTGCCATCTCCTTGTCCCCCGTTATTATTTCTCCAGCCTCATTCTGTAGCAGTCCTGTATCCACTCTCATCTCCCTTTTTTTTTAAAGAAAACATACTTGAAGAAACTTTTACAATCCACTTTGATGTTTGCTAGCTTGCTTTCATATTTCATCATTTCCTTCCTAATGATTATTTTAGTTGCTCTCTGTAGGTTTTTAAAAGCTTCCCAATCCTCTATCTTCCTGCTAATTTTTGCTTTGTTGCAGGCTCTCTCTTTTGCTTTTACATTAGTTTTGGTCAGCCACAGTTCTACTATTTTGCCATTTGAGTATTTCTTTGTGTTTGGAATACACCTATCCTGCACGTTCCTCATTTTACCCAGAAACTCAAGCCATTGCTGCTCTGTTGTCATCCTTGCCAGCATCTCCTTCCAATTTACTTTGGCCAACTCCTCTTTCATACCACTGTAACTTCCTTTAATCCACTGAAATACTGCTATGTCAAATTTTACTTTCTCCCCATCAAATTTCAAGTTGAATTCAATAATATTGTGATCCCTGCCTCCCAGGGGTACTTTTACCTTAAGCTCCCTAATCACCTCTGCTTCATTGCATAACACCCAATCCAGTGTAGCTGATGCCCTAGTAGGCTCAACAAACTGCTCTAAAAAGCCATCGCATAGGCATTCAACAAACGCACTCTCGAGATCCATTACCAACCTGATTTTCCCAATTGATTTGCATGTTAAAATCTCCCATGACTGGTCAAGTCAAGTCACCTTTTATTGTCATTTCGAGCATAACTGTTGGTACAGTACACAGTAAAAACGAGACAACGTTTTTCAGGACCATGGTGCTACATGAACAATACAAAAATTACATAAAACAACACAAACTACAGACCTACAAGGACAGCATAAAGTGCACAAAACAGTGCAGGTATTACAATAAATAATAAACAAGACAATATGCACAGTAGAGGGCCGTACCATATCATTGCCCTTTCCACACGCCTTTTCTATTTCCTGTTGTAATCTATGGTCCACATCCCAACTACTGTTGGGAGGCCTGTATATTACTGCCATCAGGGTCCTTTTACACTTGCAGTTTCTTAGCTCAACCCACAAGGATTCAACATCTTCCGATCCTATGTCACATCTTTCTACTGATTTGATGCCATTCTTTACTTGAAAGGTCTAGAGTGGATGTTTCATGTTTCCTATAGTGGGTGAGTCTCGGACCAGAGGGCACAGCCTCAGCCTTGAAAGAGATCAGTTTCCTTTGGATACAATAAAGTATCTATGTTTAGAACAGAGATGGAGGAACTTCTTTAGCCAGAGGGTAGTGGATCTGTGTAGTGAAATTCATTGCCACAGGTGTGTGGCAGAGTCATTGAGTATACTTAAAGTGGAGGTTAACATGTTCTTGATTAGTCAGGATGTCAAAGGTTACATGAAGAAAGCAGGAGAATGGGGTTGAGAGGGATAGATCAGCAATGATGGAATGGCGGAGCAGACTCAATAGACCGAATGGTCAAATTCTGCTCCTTTGTCTTACCATCCAAGGCAGGAGCAGCATGGACAATAAATCAGCCACGATGGAATGGCATAGCATTCAATAAGCTGAACTGCCTAATTCTGCTCCAGTGTCTTATAGTTATGGGGTCTCGTGAGCTGCCACTCATTTCTTGGTTTGGCTTTTATCATATATTGACAGGAAAAAAGGGGAGTGGAGTCAGCTGAATGGTTTTACAACCAGCATTTTTAAATCGGAAATCAGTTGAAAGGTGGGGAATTTCATAAATCTTACATTAAAAGTATGGCAGAAGGTGGTTAATTCATGTGGAATTAATAACATGCTAAAACTCTTTAGATGGTGTGCATATGATACCGAATTCCTTCCCAACAGAGGAGATAAAAGATTTGAGCTATGGATAAAGAAAGGTCTTACAACCTACCTCTCATTTATAGATAAAAGAATATTACAAAGTTTCCAAATCCTGCAGGACAAACATGGCCTAGAACATAATGACTTTTTTAGGTACCTTCAAATACGAAACTATGTTAACCAGAGTTGTAGATATACAGACCTATCAACAGTAGAATTAGAATTTTTCAAGATTCTGAATTCGGCTTGCAGTTCAATACCTAGTAAATCAGTTTCTCGCCTATATAATGCACTCTCCCATGCTAAAAATGTAAATACACTGTATATTAAAGAGAAGTGGGAGAAAGAAGCGGGGTTGGTACTTTCAGAGGAGGCTTGGGGGAAAATCTGCAGTTTTCAATGGTCCTCGACTAATTCTTTGACTTGGAGAGAACATTGTTGGAAAAACATTATAAGATACTTCAAGACCCCATATCAGGAAAAATATAAAGATACAAATGTGATGTATTGGAGAAGGTGCGGCTCCAAGGAGGCAAATCATTTTCATATTTTCTGGGATTGCCCTAAATTAAGTCTATTTTGGGAAGGTATTCATAGAACATTAGTTAAGGTACTTAGGTCCCAGATACCTCTGAACTTTGAGACGCTCTATTTGGGGCATGTATTGTTCCTTGAACAGAAGGAAGATATAAAGTTGCTGCAGGCCCTCTTAGCGGCAAGTAAGAAATCAATCACTAGAAAATGGCTAAATCCAATACCACCTACATTAGAAGATTGGTACGAAATTATCTTGGAAATATTTAAAATGGAAAAGTTGACCTACTCCCTGAGAACTCAAAAAGAAACATTTTATCAAATCTGGAATAAATGGATTGAATATATAACCCCAATGCGAGCAGACTTTAGATGACTCTCCTAATGATTTATATTGCTCTTCTCATCAACACAGTAATATTGCTAACGTAAGCACCCCTAGTCTAAATGTTTGTTGTTTTTTTTTGGAAAATAGAGAATTAACACAAGTAAAGGGAAAGATTTGGGAAAGGGATAAAAAAAAGAATGAAAAAATTAAGTAAATAAGTACATAGGGATTGGATAATTATGTCTGCGGGCAGGAACAAGCACGAACAAATTGGGATATAAACACCTACAATGGTTGGTATATAGGCTTGTATGCAACATTTTGGACCAGTGGAAATGGTCCAGAAGGGTTGTATGGAAACTATTATTACCATTTTTCTTAACAACTAATTTCATTACTTAGCCTAATAGGTTAGATTTACCACAGTACATAATTATCTATTTAAATGTTTATTTTGCTTTTATATCATCTCAATGTGTACTTAAGAATGTATAAATAATTGTAGTTTTATACATATAAAAAAATGGAAAAGGTTATATGTGTGAAAAAAGTACATGATAATTGTGAACTCCTTATCCAAATAAAAATAAAATTTAAAAAAAAAAGGTGGGGAATTTCACTGAACCCCATGGGAATCTTATTCCAACCATTTTACACACAAAATGCTGGCAGAACTTAGCAGTTCAAGGTCAATGGTGGGTCAATGCTTCAGGCCGAGACCCTTCATCAAGACTGGAAAGGAATGGGGAAGAAGACAGAATAAGAAGGGGGCGATGAAATAAGAAGCTGGGAGGTGATAGGTGGAAGTAGTTAAGGGCTGCGGAAGGAATCTGATAGAAAAGGAGTGGACCATGGGAAAGATGAATGAAGGGGCACCGGAAGGTGGTGAATGAGCAGATAAGAAGAGGCAAGGGGGTAGCCAGAATGGCGAATGGAAAAGGAGGGGAGGAGGATGGAAATCAGTGCTCACGCTGCCAGGTTCGAGGCTGTCCAGACAGAATGAGCTTTTGATCCTGCATCCTGAGAGTGGTCTCTTCATGGCAGTAGTGGAAGCCATGGACCAACATGCTGGAATGGAAATGGGCAGTGGAATTAAAATGGTTGGACACTGGGAAATTTGCTTGTTGTAGACAGTGAAGGTCCTCCGACCGCAACAGGCTGGATTTCCCATGTAAATCGTTATACAGACTGGCAGCTTAGACTTCATTTAACTATTTATCACAGCAGCCAGAAAACAACTCAAGGAATTGGAGACTTACCTGGCCTAAGAACCTGGCTGTACCCAATTCCAATTAGGCTCGAATTGTCGACCTTTGCCTAAAACAACAATCAGTCAATATTAGAAAGGCAAAAAATTTTAATTACACTAAAAATTCAAGGGAAGAGAACAAGAAAAGCATACTCACAGAAACAGAGGCCGTGGGGTCAAGTTGGTATTTAGCAGCAATGCCAAAGCGAGTACTGTTGTTGCCTGCGGTCCAGGCAAGGTTCACCGCCGTTTCCAGATTATCACTCACTTTCTGGTAGATGGAGCCTCCAAATTCAGCACCATCATTCCTGCAGGTTCAAGTAACCAGCTGCATCAGCTACTTCATGCAAAACTCAAAAGAAACTTTACAAAACAAGATCATTCACCAATACAAATATTTAATTAAAATAGAAATAATTACCTACAGAAGTAAAAAAACTCCAAATGTCTTCATTATACTATTACGACAACTTAAAACATTAACACACACACAAAGTGCTAGAGGAACTCAACATCTATGGAAATGAACAACCAGTCAATTTTGGGCCAAATTATTTCTTCAGATCCTGAAGAAGGGTCTTGGCCCGAAACATTGAAACTTTCTTCATTTCCACAGATGCTACCTGACTTGCTGAGTTCCTCCAGAATTTTGTGAGTGTTGCTCTGGATTTCCAGCAACTGCAGAATCTTGTGTTTACAACTTACACATTGGTGTGTAACTGGAAGTCGCCCGTTTTGTAACCTACTGCAAAGTTGTTTTTGGTCAGTTTTGACTTAGCCGTGTCAAAAGACATTTGGTAACCAGCAAGCCAGCCCTCGTAACCAGCTACTGCCGAGGCGTGGATGGCGGGGCCTGCAAAGTCAAAGTCTACATCACAGCCCAGGTTGATATATTCTCGCTTGTAGGCAGTCTTCACCCTGCCACTCTTCTTGCTGAAGAGGCAAAAGGGGAAAGTTTAGCACCCTTTCTATACCAAAAAACAATAAAAATACTGCAATATTGTTCAGTGCTGGCATTACCCAGTGTTAGGCGAGAAGGTGGTGTCAAATGTTAACTTCAGACCTTTGGCAAGCTGGCAAAGTAAAAACAGGTTTCAGTGCACAACCCAACATTGAAGTCACTACTCTGGTACAAATGGAGCCAAAGTACATTATGCAATATCACAAGGATAATTAAGAAAACAAAGAAACTAGAGGAACATGGAGGTCAAGTACCCACAAAAATAGCCCCACAATTTCTCCCTCAGAACAATGAACACCAGTGGGCAAGTTGTACCTCACTGACGCTACCAGCTATCCAGACAGGTAGCCACATAGCCTGAATCCTTTGCTCACAACCCTCAAGTCAACTTCCAACGCACCCTGTCATAATCCAAATCTTGGGGTCTGAGTCCATAAGACACTCAAAGCTGCTGCGCAGGTTGACTCTGTGGTTAAGAAAGCATACGGTGTATTGGCCTTCATCAATCGTGGGATTGAGTTTAGGAGCGGAGAGGTAATGTACAGCTATATAGGACCCCGGTCAGACCGCACTTGGAGTACTGTGCTCAGTTCTGGTCGCCTCACTACAGGAAGGGTGTGGAAACCACAGTAAGGGTGCAGAGGAGATTTAGAAGGATGTTGCCTGGATTGGAGAACATGCCTTATGAGAACAGGTTGAGTGAACTTGGCCTTTTTTCCTTGGAGCGACGAAGGATGAGAGGTGACCTGATAGAGGTATATAAGATGATGAGAGACATTGATCGTGTGGATAGTCAGAGGATTTTTCCCTGGGCGGAAATGGCTAGCACGAGAGGGCAGTTTTAAGGTGCTTGGAAGTAGGTACAGAAGGTGGGGAAACTGCTAGAGTCAGTTATCAAAGATGTGATATCAGCACATTTGGAAAGCGGTGAAATGATCGGACAAAGTCAGCATGGATTTGTGAAAGGAAAATCATGTCTGACGAATCTCAGAATTTTTTGAGGATGTAACTAGTAGAGTGGATAGGGGAGAACCAGTGGATGTGGTATATTTGGATTTTCAAAAGGCTTTTGACAAGGTCCCACACAGGAGATTAGTGTGCAAACTTAAAGCACTTGGGATTGGGGGTAAGGTATTGATGTGGATAGAGAATTGGTTGGCAGACAGGAAGTAAAGAGTGGGAATAAACGGGACCTTTTCAGAATGGCAGGCAGTGACTAGTGGGGTACCGCAAGGCTCAGTGCTGGGACCCCAGCTGTTTACAATATATATTAATGACTTGGATGAGGGAATTAAATGCAGCATCGCCAAGTTTGCGGATGACACAAAGCTGGGTGGCAGTGTTAGCTGTGAGGAGGATGCTAAGAGGATGTAGGGTGACTTGGATAGGTTAGGTGAGTGGGCAAATTCATGGCAGATGCAATTTAATGTGGATAAATGTGAAGTTTTCCACTTTGGTGGCAAAAACAGGAAAACAGATTATCTGAATGGTGGCCGATTAGGAAAAGGGGAGGTGCAACGAGACCTGGGTGTCATTATACACCAGTCATTGAAAGTGGGCATGCAGGTACAGCAGGCGGTGAAAAAGGCAAGTGGTATGCTGGCATTTATAGTGAGAGGATTCGAGTACAGGAGCAGGGAGGTACTACTGCAGTTGTACAGGGCCTTGGTGAGACCACACCTGGAGTATTGCGTGCAGTTTTGGTCCCCTAATCTGAGGAAAGACATCCTTGCCATAGAGGGAGTACAAAGAAGGTTCACCAGATTGATTCCTGGGATGGCAGGACTTTCATATGAAGAAAGACTGGATGAACTGGGCTTGTACTCGTTGGAATTTAGAAGATTGAGGGGGGATCTGATTGAAACATATAAAATCCTAAAGGGATTGGACAGGGTAGATGCAGGAAGATTGTTCCCGATGTTGGGGAAGTCCAGAACGAGGGGTCACAGTTTGAGGATAAAGGGGAAGCCTTTTAGGACCGAGATTAGGAAAAACTTCTTCACACAGAGTGGTGAATCTGTGGAATTCTCTGCCACAGGAAACAGTTGAGGCCAGTTCATTGGCTAGATTTAAGAGGGAGTTAGATATGGCCCTTGTGGCTAAAGAGATCAGGGGGTATGGAGGGAAGGCTGGTACAGGGTTCTGAGTTGGATGATCAGCCATGATCATACTGAATGGCGGTGCAGGCTCGAAGGGCCGAATGGCCTACTTCTGCACCTATTTTCTATGTTTTTATGTGTCTATTTCAGGGGTAAGTTTTTTTTGTTGTTGTTGTTGTTTTTTTAATATACACGCAGAGTGGTGAGTGCGTGGAATGGGCTGCCGGCTGTGGTGGTGGAGGCGGATACATAGAAACATAGAAACTAATCGGCCACCATTCAGATAATAATCTGTTTTCCTATTTTTGCCACCAAAGTGGATAACTTCACATAGGGTCTTTTAAGAGACTCCTGGATGGCAACATGGAGCTTACAAAAATAGAGGGCTATGGGTAACCCTAGGTAATTTCTAAGGTAAGGACATGCTCGGCACAGCTTTATGGGCCGAAGGGCCTGTATTGTACTGTAGGTTTTCTATGTTTCTATGTTAAACCAAAACAACTATTACCTGGTCTTCAATAGCAATTTCTGTGCCCAGAGTGTTGTCGGTATTCCATTTCTCTGTGAACGTCAGACCATATTCAGACCATTTATACTTGGTTTCCAAGCTTCCGGAGACTTTGCCGCTTTCGGTGTTTGATGATCCAGAAGTTGTGAATTCCTGTTTAATTTTGTTGAGGAGAAATAATTAGCACTCAATAATGCTGGTAAATACACACAAAGTTAACTAGTGGATTCTTAAAAACCAATCCAGGGTTGGCTCCCCGGTTCAGTAGGACTGCTACAATGAGAGGATGACAGCCCATGATATTTATGAAATATGTATTACAATTCTATAGAGGACACAGAGCACCTCAAACAGTATATGCCATTAAAGCTTTTAAAACTGGCATTATCCTAAGGATAGATTTATATTTCAGTGCTTATTGTAATTTAAGGATCAAATCAGATGACTCAAGAAATTAAGTGCTTGGTACAAAATTCGTAAAAATAAAAATCACAGAACCCAGTTCAAAACTGAAGCAATTAAAAAAAAATCCTGGTTTCAGATTTGCTGCTGTTACAACCATTCAGTAATTTAATTAACATAGCAAGTTTAGCACAACCATTGATGCACAAGTTATAGTTGAATTTCAGGATTTTGTCAAACTCTGCTAAAAATATTTCCAATCTGAAAACAGTTCAGCCTCAGGATAGATAGAGCATGACTGTATTAAACTTCCTGGGAATGAATAAATGTTACTCTGGGCTCGATTAACATAGAGGCTAGTCAGGCAACAACCTAAAAAGAGAAGTCAGTTAATTGCAAGTTTCCACACAGCCACAAAAGGCAATCTTGTACCTGCATTATGTCAGATCCCAAGGTATCCTTGTGCCTGAGAGTATGACAGGCACATCTGCACTTTGTTAGTTTATAACTGATTGGCGAATAAGCTCTCTTCCTCCTGCTGCTGCCATCAGGAAGGAAGGACAGTAGCCTCAGGACCAGTTATTACCCCTCAACCATCAGGTTCCTGAACCAGAGAGGATAACTACACTCACCCCAACACTGAGTTGTTACCAAAACCTATGGACTCACTTTCAAGGAATATTTATCTCATTGTCTATTTTGATTGCTTATTTATTTATTGTTCCCTTTCTTTTTGTACTTGCAGTTTGTTGTCTTGTGTACATTAGTTGCCTGTCCGTATTGTTGGGTGCAGTCTTTCATTAATTCTATTGTGTTTACTGAGAATGCCCACAGGAGAATGAAATCATGGTTATGTTTGGAGACATATAAACATTAATAAATTTACTTTCAACTAGAACTCTAATTAACAGCAGTCAATAAAAAAAATAGTTGGGGTGAAGCATAAGCAGCCAGCGTGACAATGGGCAAGTGTGAGATTGGGGAGTCAAGGCTCCGGCTCAGGAGGAAGAATAAATGGCCCAGGTACGAGAAGCGAGAGCAGCTCTTTGAAGGTTTCAGTGAGAAAGCACGGGTAAGGTTTTGATTTCTTGTTTCTCTTTGGTCCTTGGTTTATTGTTGGCAGGATGAGATGTGGGAAGTCGGGGAACCCCGCAGTCTCCTAGATGATGTCTGTGGGACAAGCTCCTGACAAACTGGATCAAGGAGCTGCATCTGGAGGGTCTCAAGAGCTTATGAGAAGGGTTTCATAAATGACTTTTAGTGGGGTGGTCAAAGTTCAAAGTAAATTATCAAAGTACATCTATGTCACCACGTGCAACTCCCAAGACCAATTTTCTTGCGAGCATTCACAGTAAATACAAAGAAACATAATACAAGCAACGTTAGACGACACCCAGCAAGGCAGATAAAGTGAGCAAAAGGCAAAAAACTGTACAAATGCAGAAAGAGAAAATAATAATAAATAAGCAATAAATATCAAGAACACGAGATGAAAGGTCCTTGAAAGTGAGTCCATACGTTGCAGGAACAGTTTGGTGATGGGGCAAGTGAAGCTGAATGAAGTTATCCCCTTTGGTTCAAGAGCCTATTATTTAACGGGTAATTGTTGCTGAACCTGGTGGTGTAGGTCCTCAGGCTCCTGTACCTCCCTCCTGATGACAGCAGAGAAGAGAGCACGGCCTGGGTGGTGGGGGGGTCCTTGATCATGGATGCTGCTTTTCTGCGACAGCACTCCATATAAGTGTGCTCAGTGATGGTGAAGGCATTACATGCCTAAGGTACAGGCTTCAGATAGACTGGTGACTACTAAGAAACTTAAGGTATAGGCAACTAGTACATATTTCTCTGTGGTCATTCCCCTCACTAACTGGGATACCTCTTTGGATACTGTTGAGGGGGATGGTCTTTCAGAGGGTAGTAAGTGGCAGTAATCAGGTTTCTGGCACTGAGACTCAGAGAAAGGGTGCAGAGTGAGTGATTAAGACTTGATAGTGAAAGAGATACTATGGCCGCAGTTGACACGCCAGGATGGTGAGATGCCCTCCAGGTATTAAGGACATCTCTGAGCAGCAACTGAAAATTCAAGGGAGAAGGTGGACAGTCAGAGATCATTGTAGTGATATAAATGATACAGGCAGGACAAGAGATGAGGTCCTGCAGGATGAGTATAGGGAGTTAGGCAAAATGCAGAACCCAGTAGCAACCTCCAGATTACTGCTGGTGCTACATGCTAATGATTCTAGGAACCGAAAGACTAGCCAGATCAACGTGTCACCGTGGAGCTGTTGCTCAGGCAGGGATTCAGATTCTTGGATAATCTGGATCTCTCCTGGGGTGAAGGCAACCTGTACAAGATGGAAGGGGTCGCACCTGAAACCAAGTGGATCCAATATCCTACCTGGGAAATTTATTTTACCTCCAGGGAAGTTCTGCACTAGATCTAAACTGGGCGGACAGTGGAACACAGCCACTGAGAATACAGGAGTACATGTAGCAACTGGAGTCTCAACTGCAGCTAGTTTCCTCCTTCACTATCAAGTCTCAATCACTCACAGTGCATAGTGTAAGCCTTGCAATCTGGATAAGCAAGTTTACGGTAAAAGGGCAGACAGGTCCACTGCTTAAAACTGCATCTATTTCACTGCACAGAGCTTAATGGGCAAGGCAGATGAAGAGGATATAGATTTACTCTAGGGACTGGGATACCGTGGCTATAACAGAATCATTGCTGAGAGGAGAACTGACATCTTAATGTACCAATGCTTTAGGCATGACAGAAATGGTGGAGGGGTGTTGCATTTTTCAAAAAGGAGGATCTTACAACAGTGCTTGAGGATATTCCTGAGATGCCATTTGGGTAGAATTTAGAAAAATGGATTTGGTTACTACAGACCTCCCAGGAGTGAACAGTAGTGAACCAGTGGAAGTAGTAGAGGTGGGTACAGTTGCAACGTTTAAAAGGCATCTAGATAGGTACATTGCGAAGAAAGGCTTGGAAGGTTATGTTCAAAACACGGGTAAAGAAGACTAGCGAGGAGGACCTATTCTCCCTGCTATATTATTCCTACTGTATAAAATCTCAGTCTGGTGGGCATCTTAAAGAAATGTTTTTCACGCAGCATGTAGTTCCCCTTACACTGATGTTACACAAGGTAAAAGAAAGCAGGAAGATAATTTTGAACATCTACAATGGGATTTACCAGTTTGCACTGCAAATTTTAAATATTCATACTTGGGTATCATGATGAAGCAATAAATTGTGCATAAATACTGTTTATGTTATAAACAGACTTCACATTTTGCAATGTACTCAGTTCACAATATTACACAACTTTAGTAAAGGTGTCTACAAGATTGAAAAATGACTCATGCTCCCAGCTGTAATAAGGGCCAATAGAGGCAAGGAAACTCCCTGTCAGGGGAGGTGAAAGGTGGTCTCTGCTGACATATTGTATTGGAATAGGCCAGTCACTTTCGCAGTATCAAATTCACATCTCACTATTGCTCCTCACAAAGGCTACAGTTGAGGGACAAGAGACAATAAACAGGTTAAACCCCCAATTAATTTTTCATGGACAATCAATTACCGTAAACATTTCTTAAAAGATATTCACCAGCCAACACCGGGAACTAAACTTTGAGTTATGAGCATATAACACTTCCCATACACCTTATTTCAACATCACCATCAGTGTTCTAAACCTCCCAGCAATGTGAAAAGAAGCTGTCACATTCTGCCGAACAGCAATTCTGAAATTGATTCAGGCACACCGTTACAACAGGAAACATAATGTACATTGTTGCCTGTAAAAAACATGCTGTACACAAACATTACTGAGGACACGAGTAAACTGGAACAAGCTGAGCTCACCACTCCACTCTGTGACTTTGTTTTCACTTCGAGTTTTACCAAACCGAAACCTAGGATACAGGAACAGCCAGTCAGACAGGCCTTCACATTTATGAAGAATAAAGAATCAATTTGAATTGGTGACTAAAATCCATCCTTGTTAATGGCATCTTAAATGTGAAATATTTAACAGGGAAATAGAAAGCAACTGAGATATGAAGTGACTTTAGTGACAGCAAGATACACTGACAAAAAAAACAATGTTTTAATGAATATGAGAAATAACAAATGTTATATTCATCAAGAAAGGCTGAATAAAATGAAAACAAGTCTTAAGATTTGATGGGGAGCCTCCTATGACTCCATTTCAGGTCCATAAAATCAAGAGCCATTAATTGATTCAGCAGAACATTCTCTGAGACAGCGGTCATGACTAGAATTAACTCCTGCCTGACCAAAGACCTAGACCCACTGCCCCTTGAAAGGCCTATGAGTGGATGTGGAAAGGACGTTTCCTATAGTTTGGGAGTCTAGGACTGGAGGGCACACACTCAGAATATAATTTCTCTATAGGACAGTGATGAAGAGGCATTTCTTCAGCCACAGTGTGGTGAATCTGTAGAATTCATTGCCACAAGAAGCTGTGGAGGCCAAGTCATTACGTATATTTAACGCAGAGGTGGATAGGTTCTTAATTAGGAAGGGCATCAAAGGTTATGGGAGAAGGCAGGAGAATGGGGTTGAGAGGGATAATAAATCAGCCATGATGTAATGGTGAAGCAGACTTAATGGGCTGAATGGCCCAATTCTACTCCTATGTCTTCTTATGGTCTAATTTTCCTACCACAACAGACACAATTTCACTGGCTCTGTACTTGATCTTTGACTACCTGGACAACAGCAATACCCATGTCATGCTGCTGTTCATCAATTACAGCTCAGCTTTCAACACTTTCATCCCCTCAGTACTAATCAACAAGATTCACATCCTGGGCCTCTGTACCTCCTTTTGCAAATGGATTAACTTCCATTAAATAACATCCCCTCCTTGCTGACAATCAGCACAAGTGCTCCAAAAGGATGCAAGTTCAGCCCACTGCTCTACCGTCTCTACACTCATGACTGTGTGGCCAGGCACAGCTCAAATTCCATCTAAAAATTCACTGACATCACAATCGGCAGAAGCTCAGATGGCAATGCGGACATGTGCGATTGGGTGGTTGAATTGTGACACAACGACCTTGTGCTCAATATCAGCAAGAGCAAGGAAATGATTGCAGACTTCAGGAAAGGGAATTCAGGAAAATAAACTAGTCTTCATCACAGTCAGTGATGGAAAGGGTGAGCAACTTCAAGCACCTGGGCATCAACATAGAGGCAGAAGCTTCTATCGTGGCCCTAAGTCATTGCCGCCTTCTTGATTGTGTCATGCCAGCATCTCTACTTCATTGCTTGAGGAAGCTTGGTATGTCACAACAGACTCTTGGGTGAGGTGGAGAGCATTCTGACTGGTTGCATCACAACCTGGTATGGAGGCTCCAAATTTGCATCATTGGCACAACCCTCTACACTATCCAGTACATTTTCAAGGGGTGGTGCCACAAGGTGGCATCCATCCAGCACATGCCCTCTCTTGTGGAAGAAGTACATGAGTCTGCAGATCTACACTCAATGCTTCTTCCCCTTCACCATCAAATTCTTGAATGGTCCATAAACCCTACCTCATTATTCCTCTTTTGCATGCTTTTAGTAACTTTGAAATTTTTGTCTTGTACTGGAAATTGTTGCAAAACAAATTCACAACGTTTGTGATAATAAACCTGATTCTGATTTGATGTAACATTCAAAGGCTGATTTAGCAAGAGTGTTATTCTGTGTGCACTAGATATCAGGTACAGTTGGTACATAGTCTGCATGAAAGTAGCTAACAATTGCCCTACTGAAGAATCACTGTCGCATAAGCAGGCTAAACCAAAGCTAAAACTCTATAGTACAAGTAACACAACATACTGGTGAACCTTAATGTCCCAACAGCCAGCTGGTGATTTGTCCATTCTAAGGCTATTCCAATTCCAAATGGCAGGATTACCCAAGTGTTTCAAAGTGAGAATAAGATTAGTGGCAAATACAGGAATCTCAAACACTAATCCAGTAAAGATACGGAGATGCTGCAAACCTGACCAACCCAAGCGAAAGTACTTAAATCTGCTAGATATCTAACCACAATACAGGCACAGAGCCAGTCTCCAGGTAAAATGAAATCATTTAATTTCCAAACTCCCATCACAAGCTGTTTATCATTTCTACACAATAGAAAAAATACAAAAATATTCATTCATTGTGCATAGGCTGTGTCTATCAGTCTCATTTATCTCAAATGCAACAACATCCCCACTTGTTTATGACTGAGTAACAGTACAGTATTCACGCCCAGCGGATTATCAGCACCCAATTGCCCACCATTGAGAACATAAACGCTGCCTGGGCAGGGTGAAAAGCATCATCAAGGATGCATCTCACCCTAACCATGGACTTTTTACTCTCCTCCCATCCGGTAGGCACTACAGGAGCCTCCGCTCCTGCACCAGCAGGCACAGAAAGAGCTTCTTCCCTGAGGCTGTGACACTGCTGAACCTCACATCATAGCGCTAAGCAGTGTTGCACCCATATTGTACTGTCTCAGTACTTTTATATTTGTATGCTGTAGCACTTTAATTTTTATTCGCAGTTATTTTGTAATTAACAGTATTCTTTGCTTTTCTGGTCAGATGCTAACCGCATTTCATTGGCTTTGTATCTGTACTCGGCACAATGACAATAAAGTTGAATCTAATCTAATCTAAGTCAATGCTCCACTTTTCCTTGGAAACCAAAACACACTCACTAAAACATTCCACAATGAAGGCTTGAGATTGGTCATTTACAAGACTCCACAGGATCAGAAGAAGCTGCCCAAAGTTGTAAATTCATCCAGCTTCATCATGGATACTAGTCTCCCCAGCATACAGGACATCTTCAAAAGGCGGCATCGACCGTGAAGGACCCCCTTCACCCACGACATACCCTCTTCTCACTGCAACATCAGGAGGTGATACAGGAGCCTGAACACATACACGTTTCAGCAGCTTCTTCCCCTCCACAATCAGATTTCTGAATGGACAATGAATCCATGAACACCACCTCAGTAAATTTGTATTTTATCTCTTTTTTGCAATGTTAATTTAATGTTTAAAAAATATAATTTACAGTTTTTGTTACTTTGTACTACTGCTGCAAAACAGATTTCATGACATACAAAACTGTGCAAAAGTCTTTTACTATATTTATCAACATTGAGCGGAGAGTGAGTTTGTAGATTTGGTGGGAGCGAAGGATGTTGGGAATGACAAAGGTGGAGCGCCATGGAAGGGGTGTGGGACAGGTGGTAAAGAAAGAGTGCCAGGGGTGGCAGAGGTGGAAACACACCCAGTCCTGAGACACCAGGCAGGGTCATTTGATTCCAAACAATTGGTTTATTGATTACAGAATATCTTTCTGGTGCTTGCTGGTCCCTCCCCTCTCCCCAACCACAATTTCCCTCTCCTTGCCCCCTTCCCACTCTCAGTCCTTAACAGAGACCCATATCATGATTTCTGTGGCAACAGTACAGTGCAAAACATGAAATTACTACTGTACCATGCAAAAGTCTGAGGCACCCTAGTTATATAAATGTACGTTAGACTTTTGAACAGTACTATATGACAGGTGATATTAAACCTGATTCTGATTTCAGAGAAGCAAATAGTCATCTGTGTCAGTCGAGCTACTTTTGAAATAAAAAGTCACCTCAAGTCTGTCACACAGTGAAAGGGAAAGAGCCAACTGAAGATCGGCTCACACTGAGCAAAGAGCTGAAGAAACACCAGCTTGGTTATTCATGAACAAGGTCAATCCCAAAAATCACAAATGACTTTCGAGAATGTATGAAAAATATTTCATTGGTTATACAAATTGGCAGTTGAGGAACAGAAAAAGAAGATGGGGGAAAATTCAAAATGAGTAATAGGAAAAAATTCTAAATATACAAGGAACTTAGTTGAGCATTTGTAAAGGAGCAGAGAGTAGATTACAGGCGATAACCAGAGATAAAGAGCTGGAGCAGCAGTGGTGTGCTACCTGAAAGGCATTCTTCAATAATCTAATTGACGATGATGAAACAAGCTCAAAGAATATGCAATCTAATCTATGTATTAAAAACAGAATGGGTGTAGAAATATTTACCATAGCCTTTGTTGAAAATATCTCTGGCTGATTTGCCAAGGTCTGCATATGATGGAGGTACAGCCATTGTATCTGTGGAAAATAACATTTAATGATAAACCAAAGGACTTAACCAGATCATACCAATCCCTAACAGCCCACTTCAAACAGGAACGGAATAAAACCAACTCTAAAATGCTTAAAAATAAGCAAATACCTGGTAGGTATTTACTGTAAATTCAACTGCAGGGATTTCCAATAATCAACGTAGATCAACAAATTCAAGAGTTTAAATGTAACCTGTTACAGTCAGGAAATTTATGCCAACTTCAAATAACCTATTGATGGAGGTATAAAAGGTTCTAACCCAGCCTAAAAGTACATTGATGAATCTGTCAAACTTTTGCCCTTAAATCTACATCAGGTTTGTCCTAGACCTCACACAAATTTGATGACATTACAGAAGTCTGGGAAAATATGGTTAATATTGACTAACAAATGGATAGCAAGGATTTTAAAAAATGGAAATTATCCATCTAAATGTACAAAAACATTAGCTATGGAATACAGAGTTTAAATTGTGAAGTACACAAGTTGACAGTTTAAACTCCAATCCAACCATTTTTAAGTCATCTACTGTTCAGCACAAGAATTGCTTTATGTATGATTTTGTTGCAGCCAATATGACAGCAAAGCTTAGTTTCTTTAAAACACAACTACTACACGAGAATGTCAAAGAGACTTACTGTGAACACTAAAATAACTGGCCACAATGATTGAAAGCCTGCACTGGTGAAAATAGTTCACAAAACCTTTACAGATTCACCTGTAACATTTTACCATCTCCCATTTCACATGATTACTTTCTTAAGCACAGAAATATACAAGATGGAACCATAGTTTTCAATACAATATTCCATCAGGTCCCACACCAAATCAGATTTCACATGCCACCCAGCAACAACAAAGAACTGGTGTCATATTCTGCTAAAGGGACACAAATCAACACGAAGAACTTGGTTGGTTAGAATCTTTCTGCAATCCAACTGAGATTGAGCGTTCCATGTGTGGTGAAGCAGCAGCTACCTAGCAGACACTAATTCAGCCTTCCGGTACACCACATACAGGCGCCACATCCAATTATGAACACGTTTCTTTAAAGAGCCTTCAAATTTATTACTGTGCTAGGTTGCTGTTGAATTAGAACAGGGAACAGTACAACATAGAAACTGGCCATTTGGCCTACAACGCTGTGCTAAACCAACTAAAGTAATATTCAAGTTGCTAACTAAATTAATCCCTTCTGCCTACAATGTCCATATCCTTCTGTTTTTGCCTCTTCAGGCAACGCCTTCTAGGCATTCAGAGCTGTGTAATAAAACTTGCCCCTCAATCTCCTTCGAAATTTCCCCCTCTCACTTTAAATGCAAGCCTCTGGCAATAGACATTTCAACCCTGGGAAAATCCTGCATTTAACAGGGGTTTTATAACTTGCCAAGTCCATTCAGAACATGGAAAGACATAAGAGACTGCAAGTGTGGTGAGACAGGGGCTAGAGGTCATTGGCCTGAAGAGGGGGTGAAGGATGAAGGGTAAATTGAGCCAGGCAGGGAAAGATAAGTTGGGAGACAAATAACTAGGTGATTGATGCAGCCAGGCTGGGGAGGGGGTGGGAGTGGACACAGCTTGGCAGGAACAAAAAGGCCACCAGTACTAGAAGGTGATAATAGGAACCATTAGGGGGAGAGCAAGGTGAAGAGCAAATGAACCAGAAGCAGATTGGGAGGGGGGCAGCAAACCCATGAGCGAAACGTGTGGGGAACCGGTGGATTCAACTAGGACAGTCATCATCATTCGGGTGCCTTGCTGTTCGGCGTGGCCGATCACGTCTCTCCATCCATCACGGTCCCTGACCCTCCGAATTGTAGTTGTTGCCTTCCCTGTTTCCAACCATGATGTTATTCCATCTATCATTTTCATTCTCTGTCTGCCTCAGCTTCTTTCACCTTCCAGCTTTCCAGTTGTAACTAAATGTTCTAATGTCTCTCTTCGCATGGTGTGTCCAAAGAATTTTGATTGCTGTTTTCTGGTTTTTTAAAGTAATGTACGTTGTTTTCATTCTCTGTAGAACTTCTTTGTTGGTTATCCTGTCTGTATATGATATGCATAGCATTCTTCTGAGGAACCACATCTCTGCTGCATTGATTTTTTTCCAGTGCATTTGTGATGGTCCATGACTCGCAGCCATACATCATTATAGGAAGAATGTAGCAGCTGAGAGTTCTAAGGCGGATGTCAATTGCTATTTTCTTGTTCCTTAGGATGTTTCTCATTTCTGTAAATGCTGTTCTTGCCATTGCTATCCTTGCTTTTATGTCTGTTTTGCATTTGCCATCAGATGTTACCCATGATCCAAGGTCATTGAAGTTGTGAACTGGGACAGTAAGGTGGACAAAAGTGGGTGTAGGTGGGGACTGAGTCAAAAAGAGGAGCAGAATGACAAGAGAAACATCAGGGTGGGGGGGTGACCAGAAATTACAAAATTCAACGTTCTTGCCACTAGCTTGTGGAGAATCCCGACAGAGTGTGCCGGTCAGCGGCCGCTCTTCACGGGCCTGCAGCATTCAGGCGGCACAGCCGCCATTCTTCACGGAAGGACTGAACTTGATTCTGACAGGAGGATGCTTTCGAAATTCTATGGTTTATATGATTATTGGACTTTATGTTCCAACTACTGGTTTCCGTGTGGGCAATCTGTTAGCTTTCGAGGGAGGGAGAAGGTGGGGAATTTTGGGGTTTGCTAGTTTTGTTACTTTTTCTTTCCTTGCGGGAGGGGGTTGGTTTTTTCCTTCAACAAAACCAGCGTTCCCACCCCTCCTCCCGTATTTCATGGCTATCCAGAGAAGATAAATATCAGAGTTGCACACACAAAATGCTGGAGGAACTCAGCAGGGCAAACATCTATGGAAAAGAGTACAGTTGACATTTCAGGCTGAAATCCTTCAGCAGGACCCAGAGTTGTGTTGTCCATGCATAGTTTGACAATAAAATGAACCTTTGAGAATGTGACATCTTGTTCCTCCAGCTTGTGTTGGGCTTCATCATGGCAATATCAATGCCCAAGGGCAGAAATGACTGTGTGGGAAGGGTGGAGTCAGATGCACATGAATCCCTTAGCTGGAGAGACTGTTTGGGTCCCTGAACAATGGTGAGGAAGGAGGCACAAGAACAAGCAACTCCTGTATCTGTAGGGGAAAATATTAGGGGAACACACACAAAATGCTGGAGGAACCTAGCAGAAACAGTCAACAATGAAGGGTCTCAACCTGAAACACTGACAAGATTATTCCTCTCCATAGATGCTATCTGCCCTGCTCAGTTCCTCCAGCATTTTGTGTTACTCTGGATTTCCAGCATCTGCAGAATCTCATGTTAGAAGATGTCCAGGGTCTGGGAGAAATGCGTGAGGTACGACTAGACCAGGGAGTCAGAGGGACTGGTCCCAGTGGAAGGCAGGAATTGGTAGAGGGGAGAAGACGTGGCAGGTGGTGAGATCTCTGGAGCATGCAGAGGATTATATGATGGACAAAGAGACCCACAGGTGTAAGATAAGGACTAGTGGAACATTAAAACTGGTGTTTAAGCAGTTTTGTGATGATGTATGAATTCATAAAGGTTATGATCAGTTAGGAAAGGACAGAGAAACTTCCATGACATCATGCACAGCGAAGTGATTATGAACAAGCAGGCAAGACCCAAAAGTACCAAGGTATACCGCATTCCCCAATTGGCATGATTAATAAATTATAGCAAAGGCAAGCATAAAAATGTAGGCAATACTGATCATGAAATAAGATCAAAGTAGACATTAATTTGTAACATACTGCAATTATTACACTAACCACAAACCATTTCTTTTCCTGACATTAACCAACTTATTTGAAAAAATTTTTAGCTATTTTTAAAATGACTCTTTATTCCACTGTCACTAACACTAAAAATATTAGTAGACACCACAGGGGAGAGCTATCAAGGTTTGAAATTTTCCTTTAGTTTGTTTCATTACCTCTAACTTCCTACTAACCATTTCTTAAGTGAAACGTAAATACTAAAAAACATTTGGTCTGTGGCAGTTAAAAAATAAATTCCACAAAATGGTACTAATACAGAAGGGTGCCATGGATGGATTGTTGGCATGGATGTAGCTGGGATTACAATGGAACAAATTCAATCAGGATTGAAATTAAATCAACAAGTGTAGACAGCAGCAACAACTGGGAAAGGAGCAGCTCCAAAAGACACAAAGCAGTATCCGACTTGTTTCCTCCTGCTCAATTACCACATACTAAACTCCCACAAATTGCAACAACGCAATTGTATAAATAGAGCAAGTGACCCAAAACTACAGAAGATTCCGGTTAAATGAGCCATCAGTCAATCAAGGTAGCTGTTTATTTGAGACAACGCTTCAAGAGCAAAAGCCAATTCAGAAAATGGTTGGGATTCCCCTCATTTATTATACCACTTAATTGGGACAGGAGACGGTTGCCAAACAGTTTCTAACCAATGTGAGTTGTGTACACTTGTGTGGCCATTAGACACTATACATCGCTTATAGCAAGCAGTTGTTAAATAGCATCAGTTGTGTGTTTGTGTTCAAAAAGCAGTGATTTTTGTCACTGACAGATGGCGAGAAATAAGCAGTAAGACAACTCAAAGCTGTTTTGCTCATTGCAGTTTTAAGCATTTAGTCTTGGAGATACCAGAAATGGCTGGGAGAGAAAATGAAATGATTTCACTACTTCAAAAAGTTCGGAACTATGAAGAATTAAGGCATCAACAATCATCGTGAAAGTTACAATGAGAATGAAGATTTGGAGGATGCAATCATCAAAAGCATTGAGTGAAGGCAGTCCATTACCTGCACTAGGTGTCTGTGATGATTTTGTTCATTTACAATCAAAAGAACATGCCAGATGAATTTCTCTGTAGATAACTAGTCGGAACTATACAGGTACTGCAGTAATATTGACTGTTCTGATTTGTTTTGTATTTCATTTACATACAGTTGTTAATAAGTTACAGTACTTCATCTTTTTTTAAAATCAGTTCCATGAAAGCTTAGCTAATTGGGTAGCTGCTTAATTGGGCTAAAATGTACTGGTCTCTCTGTCCCAATTAACTGTGGAATCCACTGTATATTGCTGCTACAAAATGAGTGAGTGGCAAATAAAGACAAGGTAGACCAGAAATAGCCCCTGGCTACACAATCCTCCCAGCCACAAGAAAGACAGATACTATCTATTTATTGCAGAACCTCACACCAACCACTGAGTTAACACTCATCTTTCTCCCCGCCTGTTAAGCCCAGTGTCTTGTATAATTATTAGGCAAGCTCACAATTAAAAGTTATTCAGTTATTCATCATACCAGCAAAGACATCTGTTTATTTGTGAATTAAGAACAGTCAATCCAGGGTTATTTAAAATTGTATTTCTCAACTAGCAAAAACTACCAGTTTCCAATTTTAAATACAGTTAAGATTATTTCCAAAAGGATATCTGCAGCAGCTATGAATAACTGAATTTGTTTACAAAAAAACATTTAGAAAAAAGCTGTTTCAGAACAAACTTTGAAATTAAACATAGCTAAAGAATTCACACAAAACGAAGAGGACCTGTTTTGTTAAATTAGTAATTGCAATAGTAACAAGACTGACATACAAATGAACAGAAAAATAGATTGAATATTGCATTCTCTGTTCACGCCCTAGGCCACTACATTGCAGGTCATTAGTACACATCCCAGTCAAAAAAGCCCGAGTACGGAGCTATAAAAACTAAAACTATTCAGATGTCACTACAACCATAAATAACCTAATACTCATTCAACCAGCGCCACAAAGCCCAACATCCATGGTCACCCGTGCCCTAAAGAGCTGATGTTACAGGCCACATTCACCGCTCTGATCCACGCTGCTTCTGGCCTCACCCGTGGTTCACCAGTCCCGTCACCACCGAAACTCCGCGACTACTGTGCCTGGTGCCTGTACCGGGGCTGGGATCCGGACAGCGCAGGGACAGGCAGAAGGTGGGACCGGGAATCCAGGCTCAGTCACCTGGCAGCAGCCCCTACCACCAGGCCGCATCGCAGAGACTGAAGAGGATACTGGGCTGGCTGGCTGGTCGCTATACCCCACCCCCAGTCCCCGGGACTCCCCTCGATCCCGGAATTGTGGCTCACAGGCCCGAGACCGGATGTGGGAGTCGGGTAGGAATCGGCCCGGATCCCGCCGCACATACCCAGTAAACCACCCCCCCCAAAGCTCCCCCGCCCGTCCCCCCCCGTGTACTTCCGCTGTTTCGCACCGCCCAGTGCCCGTTTCTGATGCCCTGCCCTGCCCTGCCCTGCCCGGTGCTGCCCCCGCCATGTGGCGGATCCCGGTCACCCCGCCGCTCCCACCTGCCGACTCTCCGCGGGTTTAAGGGCGAACTGAAGGAGACTGCGCCGCGCATGCGCACTATCACTGCGTGAGGACCTCGGGCCCTGTTCACGCTGTCCGCCTAACACAAAGTCCCCAAACACTAAAAAAAAACACACCCTCCACGTATTTTAATATTTCGGATTAAATTCGTTTACATCAAACAGCAGGGATAACATTTCTTGACGGGTCGTATTGCGATGCAGGCAGGGTGCAGGTTCATTAGGGTCCGAAGGCCCTCGGACTGCCCCTAGTGGTAGCAAGGTGTCACAGCAGCGGCCGTGCGCACACGGAATGGTGCGGGAACTCCACTGGTCAGGCTGCATCTGTGGAAAAAATACCGCCGGCCGTTCGGGCCCAGACTCTTCAGCAGGACTGTAGAGAAAAAGATGAGGAATCGGTGTCAGAGGAGGACGAACGTGAAACCGGGAGAGGGAGGGATGAAGTGAAGAGCGGGGAAGTGAATTAGTGAAAGAGATACAGAGCTGGAGAAGGGGAAATCTAATAGGAGAGGAGGGAGTGGGGGAGGTGGGCATGTGAGGGGATAAGGGTGAGGGGGTGGGGAGTTGGGGATGAGGGTGAGGGGTGGGGGATCTGAGGGGATGAGAGTGAGGGGTGGGGGGAGTGAGGGTGGGGAGAATGAGGGGTGGGGGGTTCAGGTGGGGGTTTGGGTGGGGGTTTCAGGTGGTGGAGTGAGGGGTGGGGGAGTGAGCAGTGGGGGGTTTGGGGAGTGAGGGTACGGGTGGGGGTGTGAGGGTAGGGGTTTGGGTGGTGGAGTGAGGGGTGGGGGGAAATAGTCATTAATTCCGTCATCCAAGCCATTGAGATATAATGAGAAAAAGAAACTGCCCCAGCAGAGACCCCCATGGAATACGACTCGTCATTGGCAGCCAACCAGAAAAGGCTCTATTGACTCCCACTCTTTGCCTCCTGCCAGTTGCCCGCTACTTTATCCATGCTAGTATCTTTTCTGTAATATCATGGACTCTTAACTTGTTAGCAGCTTCATGTATGACACCTTGTCAAATGCCCTCTAAAGATCAAGTACACAACACCCACCAATTCTTCTTTGTCTATATTGCTTGTTGTTTCTTCAAAGAACTTCACCAGCTTTGCCAGGCAAGATTTTCCCACAAGGACACCATGCTGACTATGGCCTATTTTATCATGTGCCTCCAAGTACCTCAAAACCACATCCTTAACAATCGACTCCAACATTTTCTCCACCACTGAGGTCAGACTAACTGGCCTTTCGTCACCCTTCTTGAAGACTGCAGTGACATTTGCAATTTTCCATTCTGCTGGAACCATTCCAGAATCTAGTGATCCTTGAAAGATCATTACCTACGCCTCCACAAGCTCTTCAGCCACCTCTTTCAGAACCCTGGGGTGTACACCATCTGGTGCAGGTGACATCTACCTTCAGACCTTTCAGTTTCCCAAGAACCTTCTCCCTAGTAATGGTAACTTTACACATTCAAACTTCCAGCATACTACTAATGTCTTCCACATTGAAGACTGATGCAAAATACTTATTCAATACACCTACCATTTCCTTGTCCCCCCCAATACTACCTCTCCAGCATCATTTTCCAGTGATCCGATATCCAATCTCGCTTCTCTTTTACACTTTATGTATCTGAAGAAACCTTTGGTATCCTCTTTAATATTATTGGCTTGCTTACCTTTGTATTTCATCTTTTCCTTCTTAATGATTTTTGTTGCCTTCTGTTCATTTTTAAGAGCTTCCCAATCGTCTAACTTCCCTCTAATTTTTGCTCTATTATTTTGCTATTACATTGGCTTTGACTTCTCAAGATACCCACAGTTGTGTCATGTTTCCTCTAGAACACCTCTTTTTCTTTAAGATGTATATATCCTGTGCCTTCTGAATAGCATCCAGAAATTCCAGCCATTGCTGCTCTGCCATCATCCCTGCCAGTGTCCTTTTCCAATCAATTCTGGCCAACTCCTCTCTCATGTCTCTTTACTCCACTGTAATACTGATACATCTGACTTCAGCTTCTCCTTCTCAAATTGCACGGTGAATTCAATCATATTATGATAACTTTCCCCTAAGGGTTCCTTAAACTCTCTAGTCAATTGTGGTTTGTTGCACAACATTGAATTCAGTATAGCTGATTTCCTAGCGGGCTCAACCATGAGTTGCTCCAAGAAGCCATCCCATGGGCGTTCTAGAAATTCCCTTTTTGGGATCCAGCACCAACCTAATTTTCCCAATCTACCTGCATATTGAAATTTCCCATGACTATTGTAACGTTGCCCTTTTGGCATGCATTTTCTATCACCCATTGTAATTTGTAGACCACATCTTTACTACTGTACATAACTCCCATAAGGGCCTTTTAACCCTTGCAGTTCCTTAGCTCTACCCACAACTATTCAACACCTTCCATCCCTATATCATCTCTTTCTAATGATTTGATTTCTTTTTTTCGCCAACAGAGCCATGTCACCCACTCTGCCTACCTGCCTTGTCGTTTCGACACAGCGTGTATCCTTGGACATTAAGCTCCCAGCTATAATCTTCTTTCAGCTATGATTCAGTGATGCCCACTACATCATACCAGCCAATTTGTAACTGTTCTACAGGTTTATCCACCTTATTCTGTATACTGAGCACATTCAAATATAACACCTTCTGTGCAGTATGCATCCTCTTCGATTATGTCTGCCTTTTACGTTGCAGCACATCCTGTTGACAGTAATTTTTTCTTATCATCAGTCTCTCTCCATGCTAGCAGCCTCACTACACACTGCCTCCATTTACAAACCAACTACCTAATCCTCAGCACTATCACTCCAGTTTCCATCCCCCCGCCAAATTAGTTTAAATCTCCCGAATAAACTCCAACAAGCCTGTCCATGAGGGTATTGGTCCCCCTCGAGTTCAGGTGTAAGCCATCCCACTTGAAGGATCGTATCCTCCCCAGAAAAGATCCCAGAATGATCTATAAATCTGAACCCTTGCTCCCAGCCCCCTGCGCCAGTTCCTCAGTCGCACATTCACTTGCCAAATCATCCTATTCTTTCATCACTGGTGCAAGGGACAGGCAGCAGTCCAAAGATTATTACCCTGGAGGTCTTGTTTTTTAGCTTTCTACCTAGCTCCCTAAAATCTCTCTTCAGGACATCCTCACCTTGTCTGTCTATGTTATTGGTGCTAATATGTAACAACAGCTGGCTGGTGGCCCAGTGGCATCAGTGCTGGACTTCGGAGCGAAGGCTCCCAAGTTCAAATCCAGCCAGCTCCCTTATACACTTTCCATCCGTGTTGGGTTGAGCGTTGAACTAGCAACTCGGCCTCATAAAAACAAGAAAACCTGCTAAAAAAAAACGCTGCCATGACTCGGAGTTCAGGGCTTTCTTCCTCTTCTTCATGTAACAAGACTTTGGACTGCTCACCCTCGCCCTTGAGAATGTTGTGGACCCGATGCAAGACAGCCCTGACCCTGGCACCTGGGAGGCAACATTACAACATTGCCCACAGAATCTCATCTCTGTTCCTCTGACTACTGAATTTCCTATCACCACTGCAGTCCTCTTCATCTGTCTTCTCTTCTGATCACAGCACCAGAAAACTGTGGCTCTGCCCCCCGCAAGGTCGTCTCCCTCAACAGTACGTAAGGTGGTATTCTTATTATTGAGGGAACTGACCACAGGGGTATTCTGCACTGGCTGCCCATTTCCTTTCCCTCTCCTGACAGTCACCCAGGACCTCCTGTCACCTCCTCATTCTCCTCTATGAGCCAAAGGTCATCAAGCTGTAGCTCCATTTCCTTAATACGTTCTCTGAGGAGCTGCATCTCAATGCACTGGTGAGGAAGTGGTTATCTGGAAGTCGTGAGGTGCACAATGCAAACTCATCGTACCTGTGCACATTACAGTAACCTCACCGGATCTGTGTTTGCAATGACAATCTCACTGTACCTGTGCATGTGACAGTAAACTCACCATATCTCTATGCGAGACAGTAAAGTTACTATACCTGTGTATGAGACAGTAAACACTCACCTGTGCACATGACAATAAACTCACCGTACCTTGATACTTTCACCTGGAACATCCGATAATCCTAAATCCAGAGAAAAGTATCTGCGACTTGGGAATTCGGGTCTGAATCTCTGTGCCTGTGATGGTCCTGCAGTTTTCCATTGTACCTGTAACTCACCGTACCAGTGCACAAGACAAATTCACTTATCGTAACCATGCTTGAGACAAACTCACCTACCATACCTGTGCATGAAAACTCTCACTACGTGTGCTAAGGACAAAAGCACAGAACCTTGTGCTGGATAGAAACTCACTGTACCTGTGCACAAGACAAACTCATCGTACCTGGCACATGACAATAAACTCGCCGTACCTGCGCGCATGACAATAAACTCACCATACCTGTGCGCATGACAATAAACTCACCGTACCTGTGCACATGACAATAAACTCATCGTACCTGTGCACATGACAATAAACTCGCCGTACCTGGCACATGACAATAAACTCATCGTACCTGTGCACATGACAATAAACTCATCGTACCTGTGCACATGACAATAAACTCGCCGTACCTGTGCACATGACAATAAACTCACCGTACCTGTGCACATGACAATAAACTCATCGTACCTGTGCACATGACAATAAACTCATCGTACCTGCGCGCATGACAATAAACTCACCGTACCTGTGCACATGACAATAAACTCACCGTACCTGTGCACATGACAATAAACTCACCGTACCTGTGCACATGACAATAAACTCATCGTACCTGTGCACATGACAATAAACTCACCTTACCTGTGCACATGACAATAAACTCACCGTACCTGTGCACATGACAATAAACTCACCGTACCTGGCACATGACAATAAACTCGCCGTACCTGTGCACATGACAATAAACTCACCTTACCTGGCACATGACAATAAACTCGCCGTACCTGTGCGCATGACAATAAACTCACCATACCTGTGCACATGACAATAAACTCACCGTACCTGTGCACATGACAATAAACTCACCTTACCTGTGCACATGACAATAAACTCACCGTACCTGTGCACATGACAATAAACTCACCGTACCTGTGCACATGACAATAAACTCACCTTACCTGTGCACATGACAATAAACTCACCGTACCTGGCACATGACAATAAACTCATCGTACCTGTGCACATGACAATAAACTCGCCGTACCTGTGCGCATGACAATAAACTCACCGTACCTGTGCACATGACAATAAACTCACCGTACCTGTGCACATGACAATAAACTCACCGTACCTGTGCACATGACAATAAACTCACCGTACCTGTGCACATGACAATAAACTCACCTTACCTGTGCACATGACAATAAACTCATCGTACCTGTGCACATGACAATAAACTCACCTTACCTGTGCACATGACAATAAACTCATCGTACCTGTGCACATGACAATAAACTCACCTTACCTGTGCACATGACAATAAACTCACCTTACCTGTGCACATGACAATAAACTCATCGTACCTGTGCACATGACAATAAACTCGCCGTACCTGTGCGCATGACAATAAACTCATCGTACCTGTGCGCATGACAATAAACTCGCCGTACCTGTGCACATGACAATAAACTCACCTTACCTGTGCACATGACAATAAACTCATCGTACCTGTGCACATGACAATAAACTCATCGTACCTGTGCACATGACAATAAACTCATCGTACCTGTGCACATGACAATAAACTCGCCGTACCTGTGCACATGACAATAAACTCACCTTACCTGTGCACATGACAATAAACTCATCGTACCTGTGCACATGACAATAAACTCATCGTACCTGTGCACATGACAATAAACTCGCCGTACCTGTGCGCATGACAATAAACTCATCGTACCTGTGCACATGACAATAAACTCATCGTACCTGTGCACATGACAATAAACTCGCCGTACCTGTGCGCATGACAATAAACTCGCCGTACCTGTGCGCATGACAATAAACTCACCGTACCTGTGCGCATGACAATAAACTCACCGTACCTGTGCGCATGACAATAAACTCACCGTACCTGTGCGCATGACAATAAACTCATCGTACCTGTGCGCATGACAATAAACTCACCTTACCTGTGCACATGACAATAAACTCATCGTACCTGTGCACATGACAATAAACTCATCGTACCTGTGCACATGACAATAAACTCATCGTACCTGTGCACATGACAATAAACTCGCCGTACCTGTGCACATGACAATAAACTCACCTTACCTGTGCACATGACAATAAACTCGCCGTACCTGTGCACATGACAATAAACTCCTCGTACCTGTGCACATGACAATAAACTCACCGTACCTGTGCACATGACAATAAACTCACCGTACCTGTGCACATGACAATAAACTCACCGTACCTGTGCACATGACAATAAACTCGCCGTACCTGTGCACATGACAATAAACTCATCGTACCTGTGCGCATGACAATAAACTCACCTTACCTGTGCACATGACAATAAACTCATCGTACCTGTGCACATGACAATAAACTCATCGTACCTGTGCGCATGACAATAAACTCGCCGTACCTGTGCACATGACAATAAACTCATCGTACCTGTGCACATGACAATAAACTCACCTTACCTGTGCACATGACAATAAACTCACTGTACCTGTGCACATGACAATAAACTCATTGTACCTGTGCACATGACAATAAACTCATCGTACCTGTGCACATGACAATAAACTCATCGTACCTGTGCGCATGACAATAAACTCATCGTACCTGTGCACATGACAATAAACTCACCGTACCTGTGCACATGACAATAAACTCATCGTACCTGTGCACATGACAATAAACTCATCGTACCTGTGCACATGACAATAAACTCGCCGTACCTGTGCACATGACAATAAACTCGCCGTACCTGTGCACATGACAATAAACTCGCCGTACCTGTGCGCATGACAATAAACTCGCCGTACCTGTGTGCATGACAATAAACTCGCCGTACCTGTGCCCATGACAATAAACTCGCCGTACCTGTGCACATGACAATAAACTCATCGTACCTGTGCACATGACAATAAACTCACCGTACCTGTGCACATGACAATAAACTCATCGTACCTGTGCACATGACAATAAACTCGCCGTACCTGTGCGCATGACAATAAACTCACCGTACCTGTGCGCATGACAATAAACTCACCGTACCTGTGCACATGACAATAAACTCACCGTACCTGTGCACATGACAATAAACTCATCGTACCTGTGCACATGACAATAAACTCATCGTACCTGTGCACATGACAATAAACTCACCGTACCTGTGCGCATGACAATAAACTCATTGTACCTGTGCACATGACAATAAACTCACCATACCTGTGCGCATGACAATAAACTCACCGTACCTGTGCGCATGACAATAAACTCACCGTACCTATGCACATTTCAATAAATTCACAAACAGTAAACTGATTGTACCTGTGCATGAGACAAAATACTCACCATACCTGTGCTCAAGTCAAACTCATTCACCGTACCTGAGTATGACAGAATAAACAGATCAAACTTGTGTTGGGGACAATAAACCCACCACACTGTGTACGTGACAAACTCACTCACTGTACTTGTAATTGGGACAATTACTTCATTGTAGCTGTGTAGTGGATAAATAAACTCCCGTACCTGTGTACATCACAAAATCACTCACCATAACTGTGCATGTGACAATAAACTCAACATATGTACAAGACAATAAACACACCGTACCTGTGCACAAGACAACAAACTTACTGTACATGTATATGTTTTACAGACTTAGAATAGAAGGAGGTCCCTTTGGAACAGAGATGAGAAGTTCTTTAGCCAGAGGGTGGTGAATCTGTACTTGATTAGTAAGGGCATCAGTGGTTATGGGGAGAAGGGAGTGGAGATGGATAATACATCTGTAATAATCACCAACAGAATGGCAGAACGGAGTTGATGGGCTGAATGGCATAATTCTGCTCTAGGTCTTATGGTCTGAAGGAACATAATTCCAGTTGTTGTAATGCTACAAACTGTACAACACTGTTCCAATGACGTCCAATGATGGTTTCCCCAGAGCAAAGGTTCCAGCAATTCATCTCTTCCCGAACTAACCCTCCTGGGATAACTGCAGTAACTCACCTTGGTGTCTGTTTGCCCTTGTAAATCTCAATTAGTATTATCAAACTGTAATGGGTAATGGTTCATTCTGACACGGTGATGTTTCCAGAATACCACATAGCTCCTCTACCCAAACATTGGTTCCTTTGCTTCTGAAAATAACACAATTTACCACTTGCAAGTTTTTTACTTGTACTTTTCTTGAGCTTGATTTCAAGGAATGCTGCCACTGTCAGAGGAAAACAAACCCTCTCAACCCCTATTCTCCTGTATTCTATCCATAACCTTTGAGTGAGGCTTCCATCAGTCAGGGTCAACCATGGATGTTGTGTCCTCGCTATCTAGATACACAAGCCAGGACGGTGCGATATGGAGAGCAAGGTGTTGCCCATATAGCAAGCTCCCCCTCTCCATGCATCTGATGAACCCAAAGGAATGGCAGAGATCAATACAGTTTGGTACCAGCAGCATCGCAGGAGTTGCCAGTCACTGTTGAGCTCAACATAAGATTGCCTTAGGGACTCCAGCTCTGCATTTTTCTTCAGGTTTACTCCCAAAGCCTTCCTCATGAGTGGGTATAGCCACAAGGCAGCAAAGGTTTGAGCTCAGAGTTTTCCTCCTTCTTGGTGAGCCGCAAACCAAGGCTGACAAACCACATCTGTCCGAAGCAACTGCTCTTAAGGTGCCAGTAACCTAACTTTACCCCTTCTCCTGTCAGTAGAAATGATTCCACTGGGCTTAGTAGCTAAGTCGCACATGAAGGTCAGGAGCTGGTCTTGGTTATCACAGACTATTTGAGGTGCACGCCATTGGGAGCATTTAGTAGATAGTGGGTGGTTGTCCCCATTACCACCTCCAGCTATAACAACCTTTGAAGCCCTGACTTTGCTATTCACGACTTGGCCTCCACAGCTGTCTGTGGGAATTAATTCCACAGATTCACCATCTGGCTAAATAAATTCCTTCTCAGTTCTGTTCTAAATGGACTACCCTATAGTCCGAGGTTGTGTCCTCTGTCCCTTGACTCACTCACTACCAGAAACATCTCTTCACGTCCACTCTATCTTGGCCTTTAAACATTCGATATGTTTCAATGAGATCCCTCCCCATTCTTCTAAACTACAGTGAGTACAGGTCCAGAGCCATCAAACACTCCTCATACTGTAACGTTTTGATTCCCAGAATCATTCCTGTGAACTTCCTCTGAGCTTCTCTAATGTCAGCACATCCTTTCTTAGATAAGGGGCTCAAAACTGCTCACAATACTCCAAATGCAGTCTGACCAATGCCTTATAAAGACTCAGGATTACATCCTTGCTTTTATATTGTAGTCCTTTCAAAATGAATGCTGACATTGTATTAGCCTTCCTCATCACCAACTCAACCTGCAAGTTAACTTTAAGGAATTCTGCACAAGGACTCCCATGTCCCTTTGCACCTGTGATTTTGAATTTTCACCCCGTACAGAAAATAGTCTACATCTTTATTCCTGCTGCCAAAGTGCATGACCATACACTTCCCACACTACATTCCATTTGCCGCTTCTTTGACCATTCTCCCAATCTGTTCAAGTCCTTCTGCAGACATACTACTTCCTCAACACTACATGTCCCTCCACCTATCTCTATATCATTTGAAAACCTGGACACAAAGCCATCAATTCCATGATCCAAATTATTGACATATAACATGAAAAGAAGTGGTACCAATACCACTTGTCACCAACAGCCAAACATAATAGGCCTCTTTATTCCAAATCGTTGCCTTCTGCCAATCAGCCTATCTTCTATCCATTCTAATAAGACAAAGGAGCAGAAGTCGGCCATTCGGCCCATTGAGTCTGCTCCGCCATTTTATCATGAGCTGATCCATTCTCCCATTTAGTCCCACTCCCCCGCCTTCTCACCATAACCTTCGATACCCTGGCTACTCAGATACTGATCAATTTCTGCCTTAAATACACCCAATGACTTGGCCTCCACTGCTGCCCGTGGCAACAAATTCCATAGATTCACCACCCTCTGAAAAAATTTCTTCGCATTTCTGTTCTGAATGGGCGCCCTTCAATCCTTAAGTCATGCCCTCTCGTACTAGACTCCCCCATCATGGGAAACAACTTTGCCACATCCACTCTGTCCGTGCCTTTCAACATTTGAAATGTTTCTATGAGGTCTCCCCTCATTCTTCTAAACTCCAAGGAATACAGTCCAAGAGCAGACAAACGTTCCTCATATGTTAACCCTCTCATTCCCAGAATCATTCTAGTGAATCTTCTCTGTACCCTCTCCAACGTCAGCACATCCTTTCTTAAATAAGGAGACCAAAACTGCCCACAGTACTCCAAATGAGGTCTCACCAGCGCCTTATAGAGCCTCAACATCACATCCCTGCTCCTTTCCTCTATTCCTCTAGAAATGAATGCCAACATTGCATTCGCCTTCTTCACCACCGACTCAACCTGGAGGTTAACCTTAAGGGTATCCTGTACGAGGACTCCCAAGTCCTGTTGCATCTCAGAACTTTGAATTATCTCCCCATTTAAATAATAGTCTGCCCGTTTATTTCTTCTGCCAAAGTGCATAACCATACACTTTCCAACATTGTATTTCATTTGCCATTTCTTTGTCCATTCTTCCAATCTATCCAAGTCTCTATGCAGACTCTCTTTCCTCAGCACTACCAGCCCCTCCACCTATCTTCATATCATCAGCAAACTTAGCCACAAAGCCATCTATTCCATAATCCAAATCATTGATGTACAATGTAAAAAGAAGTAGCTCCAACACAGACCCCTGTGGAGCACCACTGGTAACCGGCAGCCAACCAGAATATGATCCCTTTATTCCCACTCTCTGTTTCCTGCCAATCAGCCTATGCTCTATCCACGTGTGTAACTTTCCCGTAATTCCATGGGCTCTTATCCTGTTAAGTAGCCTCACGTATGGCACCTTGTCAAAGGCCTTCTGAAAATCCAAATATACAACATCCATTGCATCTCCCTTGTCTAGCCTACTTGTAATTTCCTCAAAAAATTGTAATAGGTTTGTCAGGCAGGATTTTTCTTTAAGGAATCCTTGCTGAGTTCTGCTTATCTTGTCATATGCCTCATCCTTGACAATCAACTCCAACAACTTCCCAACCACCAATGTCAAGCTAACAGGTCTATAATTTCCTTTTTGCTTCCTTGCCCCCTTCTTAACTAGCGGAGTGAATTTGCAATCTTCCAGTCCTCCGGAACCATGCCAGAATCTATTGATTTTTGAAAGATCATCGCTAATGCCTCCGCAATCTCCACAATCTCCACAGCTACTTCTTTCAGAACACAAGGGTGCATTCCACCTGGTCCGGGAGATTTATCTACCTTTAGACTATTCAGCTTCCTGAGTACTTTCTCTGTCGTAATTGTGACTGCGCACACTTCTCTTCCCCGCCACCCTTGAGTGTCCGGTATACTGCTGATATCTTCCTCAGTGAAAACTGATGCAAAATACTCATTCAGTTCCTCTGCCATCTCCTTATCTCCCATTACAATTTCTCCAGCATCATTTTCTATTGGTCCTATATCTACTCTCACCTGTCTTTTACTCTTTATATACTTGACAAAGCTTTTAGTATCCTCTGTGATATTATTTGCTAGCTTCCTTTCATAGTTCATCTTTTCCCTCTTAATAACCTTCTTAGTTTCCTTTTGTAAGCTTTTAAAAACTTCCCTGTCCTCTGACTTCCCACTAATTTTTGCTTCCTTGTATGCCCTCTCCTTTGCTTTAACTTTGGCTTTGACTTCTCTTGTCAGCCACGGTTGCATCCTCTTTCCATTCGAAAATTTCTTCTTTTTTGGAATATACCTGTCTTGCACCTTCCTCACTTCTCGCATAAACTCCAGCCATTGCTGCTCTGCCGTCTTTCCCGCCAGTGTCCCTTTCTAGTCAACTTTGGCCAGTTCCTCTCTCATGCCACTATAATTTCCTTTACTCCACTGAAATACCGACACATCAGATTTTGGCTTCTCTTTTTCAAATTTCACAGTGAACTTAATCATGTTATGATCACTGCCTCCTAAGGGTTCCTTCACCTCAATCTCTCTAATCACCTCCGGTTCATTACACAATACCCAATCCAGTACAGCCGATCCCCGAGTGGGCTCAACAACAAGCTGTTCTAAAAAGCCATCTCGCAGACATTCTACAAATTCTCTCTCTTGAGATCCAGTGCCAACCTGATTTTCCCAATCCACTCGCATGTTAAAATCCCCCACAATTATCATAACACAGCCCTTCTGACAAGCCTTTCCTATTTCCTGTTGTAATTTGTAGTCCACATCACTGCAGCTGTTTGGAGGCCTATAAATAACTGCCATCAGGGTCCTTTTACCCTTGTGATTTCTTAGCTCAACCCATAAAGATTCTGCACCTTCTGATCCTATATCATCTCTTTCTAATGATTTAATATCATTTCTTACCAATAAAGCCATGACTCCCCCTCTGCCCACCTTCCTATCCTTCCGATACACCGTATATCCTTGGACATTCAGCTCCCAGAGACATGCATCCTTTAGCCACGTCTCAGTGATGGCCACAATATCATACCTGCCAATCTGTAGCTGTACGACAAGATCATCCACCTTATTCCTTATGCTGTGTGCATTTAAGTATAACACCTTAAGACCAGTATTTGCTACTTTTCACTTTGATTTCACTGCAACCTTATTGCACTGCAATTCATCCCAAAGGCTACGAATTTGCCCCATCATCTGCCTGTCATTCCTGACATCTTTACTGCTCACTATCTTATTTGTTTTCCCCTTCCTCCGCTCTATCCGTATGCCATCAGTCTTATGAACATTTGAACTTTAGTTTATTATAAACCAAGTCCACCTGTACATACACAGGTATACCTCATTGTATATAGTGCACGATTATTTGCACTATTGTTTTGTTTGCTTTTTGATTCTGTACAGCGAGAGCTCAGGGAAACCGGCATCAAATTCCCTGTATGTGTCCACATACTTGGTGATAATAAAGGATTTTGATTCTGATCATTCCGGTTCCCATCCCCCTGCCAAATTAGTTTAAACCCTCCCTTACAGCTCTATTAAACCTTCCCGCCAGGAAATACCTGTAATACCATGAGCTCTTATTTAGTTAAGCAGCCTAATGCGTGGCACCTTGTTAAGGAGTTAAGTATAGCTGACAGTTTCAAATGATGAGAGAATCTGTAACAAAGCAGAAGCGTTTGGTTAAATTTGAAAGATTTCCATTGAGGGATTGCTTGCAGCATTTGGTTGAAGCTGAAAGATTTCAGCATGGATTGTGTCAGTGAAGGATTGCCTGTAGAGTTTGGTTAAATCTGAAAGATTGTTTTTCCCCTAGTGGGCTCAACCACAAGCTACACTAAAAAGCCATCTTGTAGGCATTCAATAAATTCCCTCTCTTGGGATCGAACACCAACCTGATTTTTCCCCTCTATCAGCATATTGAGATCCCCCATGACAGTTGTAACATTGCCCTTCTTACATGCCTTTTCTACTTCCCATTGAAATTTATCTCTCACATTCTGGCTACTGTTTGGGAGCCTGTATATAACTCCAGTCAGGATCTTAAGGTCATAGAGAAGTACAGCCTGAAACAGGCCTGCTCCAAACAACCTGCACCAGGACCATAGCCCTCCATACCCCTACTATCTATGTACCTATCCAAACTTCTCAAACATTGAAATCGAGCTTGCATGGTCCACTTGTGCTGGCAGCTCATTTCACTCTCTCATGACCCTCTGAGTGAAGAAGTTTCCCCTCATGTTCCTCTTAAGCCCTCTGGCTATATTCCCACCCAACCTCAGTGGAAAAAGCCTGCCTGCATTTACCCTATCTATACCCCTCATAATTTTGTATACCTCTATCAAATCTCCTCTCAATCTTCTACATTCTAAAGAATACAGTCCTAACCTATTCAATCTTTCCTTATAACTCAGGCCCTCCAGACCCAGTAATATCCTTGTAAATTTTCTCTGCACTCTGTCAACCTTGTTTACATCTTTCCTGTAGGTAAGTGACCAAAACTGCACACAATACTCCAAATTAGGCCTCACCAATGTCTTGTACAACTTCAACATTACATCCCATCTTCTGTACTCAGTACATTATTTTACAAAGGCCAATGTGCCAAAAGCTTTCTTTACGACCCCCATCTATCTGTGACATCACTTTCAATGAATTATGGATCTGTATTCCCAGATCCCATTGTTCTACCACATTTCTCAGTGCCTTACTGTTCACTATGTAAGATCTATCCTGGTTTGTCCTACTGAAGAGCAAAACCTTGCACTTGTCTGCATTAAATTCCCTCTGCCATTTTTCAGCCAATTTTTCCAGCTGATGCAGATCCCTCTGCAAGCAATGATAGTCTTCCTCACTGTCCACTACACACCCAGTTTTGGTGTCATCTGTAAATTTGCTGACCCAGTTAATCACATTATCCAGATTATTGATATAGGTGACAAACAACAAAGAATCCCGCACCAGTCTCTGCAGCACACCACTAGTCCCAGGCCTCCAGTCAGAGAGGTAACCATCTACTACCACTCTCTGGCTTCTCTCGCAAAGCCAATGTCTAATCCAGTTTACTACCTTACCCTGAACGCCATGCAACTGAACCTTTCTGACCAGCCTCTCTTGCAAAACCTTTCCAAATGTCTTATGAAAATCTATGAAGGCAACATCTACTGCCTTGCCTTGATCCATTTTCTTAGTAACTTCCTCAAAAAACTCTTAAGATTGTTAAGACATGACCTAGCATGCACAAAGCAGTTTTTTTCCTTTTTACCATTACAGTTTGTTAGCTATACCCAGAAGAATTCGACATCTTCTGATCCTATTGCACTTCTAAGGATTTGACTGACAGAGCCTCTCCACCACCTCAGCCTACTTTGTAGAGTTTTTGAAAGCGAGTCTATAGGTTGTGGAGTCAGTTCAGCATTGAGATGAGTGATGTTACCCACATTGGTTCAGGAGCCTGATGGTTGTAGGGTAATAACTGGTTTTGAACAGTTGGTATAGGAACTAAGGCTCTTGTATCTCCTGTTTGATGGTCGTAAGTCCCAGCACCAATTCCTGCAGAACAGCACTAATCACAGATGTCTAGTCAGAATTCCCCATCCGCCCCCAACCCCGTTATGTTTGTTCCTAATAAAGACAAAAATGGGTAAAACCACAAGCACATCAAGCTCATATTTATTTGCAGGACACTCCAGTTATGGCTTCAGCTTGACACAAGCATGCGCGAACAGTTCCCCAACAACACTTCCAGTTCCGAGTGAACAGCCCACATTGCACACTGGAAACTGCAGTGGTATGTACACACATAATACATCTTCCCCCTTTAAAGAAAAACCAAACAGATAATTATATCCTCATAAACCTGCAATAAACAATAATGTTTTCCAATTAAAATATCTACATTAACTTCAATTGTAATGAGCAAATACATCCCTTATTCACTCTAAAACTTTCAATCAGTCTCTGAGGTGGCTTGATGATCCTTTTCGTCTGCTATTTGTCTCCACAGATGTATTGCTTTCATTGCTGTGTTAATATTAATGTATTTCTGAGAACTCTGATCAACAAGTTTATTTTTCACACATGCTGGTCCTTCAGGGGTACACTCAGACTCCACGGAACGTTGCCCTGCTTGGCGCTATTTCATTACAATGTGGTTATTCAATTTTTATTGGAATGTTTTTAAATAACAAAAATTCATTCTAAATGACACTTAAAACTTCTCAGGAGCAGCCTCCATTACAGTAAACTTTCAATCAGCCAATGAGAGCACTTTACATACGCTTTGAGCCACTCACAGTGTATCACATTTAGTTCACTCTCTGCCTTCCTAACATGTGTAGGTGTTCTTGTTCCCTCACCAATTTATTCCATTTTTTTTCACCCATAATGTCTGGAAAATGTCCTGGAACTTCAAACTGCATGAACGGAGTGTGGAAGAAGCTGTGGTCAGCAGCATGAAACAATATCCTAGGATTTCAGGTGGAACCAGTCATCCAAAACATCGTTGAACTGGCCAATGAAGCAGGATTAGAGGATGTTAATGATGGCAGTGTTAAAGAGTTACTGAATTCTCATTGTGAGAGTGTAAATAATGAAAAGCTTCGAGAATTGGCAGAGCAACACATCCTGAGTGAATCTGAGGACACGGGTGGAGAAGAGGAAACACCAGCAAGAAACCTCACCACAAAATTCCTGAGCACTGGCACCACCACGATCACACAAATCATAGACCAGTTCATTGATAATGACTCTGACTGGGAACAAAGCAATAAGGCAAAGAGAGGTGTCTTCGACATGATTTCCTGCTAATGAAGACTGCTCCATGAGAGGAAATTTAAGAAAAGGCAGCCAAATCTCAATTCTTACTTGAAGAAGAAGCAAAGTTAGAGGAGGACCAGAGCCTGGTCCCTCCTCTAAGATGTAACCAACACCCGGTTGCCTCCTCTGCTGCTGCAACGTGTTGCTGCTGTACTGATGTACAGGTTAGGCCTATTTGTGTGCTTGTTACTCCACAAATTACTGCATATACATCAAATAATATATCATACATCTCGGGTCAGGTTTTTTTTTAAAATCAGGCACACACATCCATTAGAGTAATGTTATAATGACCCCACAAAGTGCTGGTTTACATAGTGCTCCACCTCCAAGGAACACATCCTCAGCGTTAAGCAGGGTCTGAGTCTACTGACAGGTGACATGTCACAGCTGTCATTTGGAGCTTGTGGTGGTAGATCCACGCAATTCCTTCTCAGTGCTGTTCCTCGCTCCATCAAATCTGGTCGGAATGTAGAGCAACTTCCACTTGAACATATCCTTGCATGAACCATATGCCAGAATCATGATTTTGGATTCGCACTTTATCTCCAGGCTTCAGGACTGGTAGGCTTTTCGCAGTCTTGTCATGATATCGTTTCTGTTTTCCTTTTCCTCTCTCTTTAACCAATTTGATCTTGTGTGCTCCTTTAGGTGACAAAGGTTTTTGTGCACTGGAAGGTTGGTGCATTTGTGTCAACCCATCAGCCATTCTGTAGTGGTACACTTCTGTAAATCGTCAGACTCCTGTGGAACTCCTCTTGAGCATTGTGCACCTTGTTCTTGAGGCACTTCACTAGCTTGACCTAACTCTCTGCTCAGCCATTAGACTGGGTGATGTGGGCTTGAAGTTACAGATGAAAAACCCCCATCATTGGCAAAGAATTCCAATTTGCAACTCAAAAATTGTGGACCATTTTCTGATACCATCTCACATGGAACTCCATACCGCACAAACACAGCTTTCAGGAAGGTGATAACTGCTTTGCTAGATGTTGATTTCATTGTTGCACCCTCTGGGTAATTTGAAAAGTAGTCTGTTATAACAATATGACTCTTCCCATTACAATCAAACAAATTCACTCCAACTTTGAAGTATGGCCTGTCTGATACAATGTGTGGTGTAAGTGGTTCTGCTTGCTGCTTTAGTCTGTCATATTTCACATAAAGCAGCACATCTTTGGTCTGTGAAGCCACTACAAAAACTCCTTCCACCAGGTTGGGTTTTCCCACATGCACTCAGATCTAGTGTTGGCTGTAGTCACTTTTCAACAATCAGTAGCTGTGCCTTTAGGTGCTGCCCCCTTGTGTTTGAAGGGCACTATACAGCCCCTTTGTACTGGAACATTCTCTCCAGTATAGCCTGTCACTTTGAACTTAACTGAGTAAATCGTGCTCTTCACTATGAGTCTTGTAATCATCCATGGATAACAGATTCACCTGAGCTCTTCATTGCATTGAATGGAATTACTGTCTCATTCACAGTCATTACAACAATCTATTCTGTCTTACCAGCACCAGTCTGTAGAAAGCAACACACACAACACGCTGGAGAAACTCAGCAGGTCGGGCAGCATCCATGGAAATGAACAATCAACGTTTTGGGCTGAGACCCTTTGGATCTGCCCAACCTGCTGATTTCCTCCAGCGTGTTGTGCATGTTGCTTTGGCCCCAGCATCTGCAGAGTATTTTCTGTTTACCAGTCTGTGGAAAATTTACGAAGACTGTCTCCATTTCCCCAACAACAGTGTGCACCTTTTTCTTGGGAGCCCAGTTTTGTAGCATTTTGCAAAATGATTCTTCTTCCCACAATTATTGCAGGACATCCCATGTCTTTGGGATGTGCCTACCTCCACGTTTGCTGCATTTACTGCCTGAGTCTACCTCTTTGCTTTGGGAAATGCCTTGTGCTCTGCCCCTCTGTTTTCATAGCACGTAGCGTTGTTTCTGCCCTGTGCACCACCTTGACTTGTGTTTGTGAGGTCTCTGCTGTGCTATATGCATCCAGCCTTTTCCAGCATTAAACCTTTTTCACGGAGCAGGCTTTGTCAAAGTCCATTATCTGGGATTGCGCAGACTATTCTGTCTTTAACTAGTGAGTCTCTCAAATCTCCAAATTTACAGGACTAACTCAATGTGTGAAGCTCAGCTAAGTATTAGTCAAAGCTAACATCTTGTTTCTGGTCACAAGAAAAGAAACTTGTATCTTTCAAACTTGATGTTTTTACTTGAGACGAAATGCTCCTTAAATTTTATCATCAGAGTGTCAAGCGTCAAAGCTGTCTCATCAGTTTGAAAGCTGTAGCTGCTGTTGAAAAAGAGCTTTGACCAGTGGCCAAGCCAGATATTAAAAGTTTAGAGAAATAAGGGACTTCAATCAGCTCCATGGGCCAAGGATAAAAGACAGCAGCGGGTCAATACAGCAAAAAAGAGTTTTGACTAGTGACCAATTGGCATTTGGGATTGATTAGCAAGAGCAAATTCAAGGAAGTCTGGGGCAAAGTGCAGCAGCCATCATCAGAGTGCTGATCTTGAGACTTTAGCCCTCGAGGCTTCAGTCAGAGAAAGCGAAGGAAAGAAAAGCTCAAGTTTTTTCATTCTCTTCTTTATACTTGCTCAGCTAGGACAGTAGAGATGACAGGCAGGATAGCGGAATGCTCCTCTTGTGGGATGTGGGAAGGCAGGGAGACCTCCAGTATCCCTGATAGCTACAACTACAAGAAAGTAATCCAGCTGCTGCTTCTAACAAACAAAGTTAAGGAGTTGGAACTGGAATTGGATGAACTCCATTCAGGAGGTTGAGGCGGTGAAAGAGAGAACATAGAGAGAGTTACACCAAGGGTGCAGGACACAGGCACCTGGGTGACAGTCAGGAAGGGGTGGTGGAAAGAGGTAGAGTAGAGTACCTCTGTGCCCATCTTCAACAACAGGTATATCACTTCGGATACCGTCAGAGTGGGGGTGTTGTGCTTTGACCTAACAGCAGAGGAAAGTCGCAGTGGTCGAATCTCTAGAAAGCTGTTGTAGAAAAAGAGCTTTAAACAGCAGCCAATCAGGACATCAGAAAAAAAAACTTCTGGTTAAAGTGGCACTTCTGGCTGGTAGCTAACAGAACAAGGATGGAAACTAATTACTTCATTAACCACACTATTTCTGACAAACGATCATCACAAGTAATAGTCTGTAACTTCCCTTTGGACTTGGAGGCAATTCAGTGTGGCAGAACCAAGGCAGCAGGCCCATCGTTGAGAGTGTGGAAGAGCATGAAAGGTCGACCATAGACAGAATCGAAGCTACGAGGTCCAGGCACCAGACATGACTGAGGATGATGTGCAGAGATTTACAGACCGAATTGAAGTGGGGGTTCAGTGTATCCAAGCTGCAGATCCTGTTGTTCGGACAGAGTGTTAAGCAACGGGCCAGATTGAAAAGGTCAAGGTGTCAAGGCCCTAGGTGAGTACGGGCTGGTTCAGATCACTGCTTGAAGTGGCAGAAATCGATGTTGGGATGGAGCCGGGCCAGATTGAAAAGGTCAAGGTGTCGGAAAGATCAGGGCCTGAGGTGAGGTACAGTCCGATTAAGATTGCTACTCCCTGATAGTATTAATGATAAGACTCTTGGCAGTGTGAAGGATCAGAGGGACCTTGGGGTCCGAGTCCATAGGACACTCAAAGCAGCTGCGCAGGTTGACTCTGTGGTTAAGAAGGCATGCGGTGTATTGGCCTTCATCAATCGTGGAATTGAATTTAGGAGCCAAGAGGTAATGTTGCAGCTATATAGGACCCTGGTCAGATCCCACTTGGAGTACTGTGCTCAGTTCTGGTCGCCTCACTACAGGAAGGATGTGGAAACCATAGAAAGGGTGCAGAGGAGATTTACAAGGATGTTGCCTACATTGGGGAGCATGCCTTATGAGAATAGGTTGAGTGAACTTGGCCTTTTCTCCTTGTAGCGACGGAGGATGAGAGGTGACCTGATAGAGGTGGACAAGATGATGAGAGGCATTGATCTTGTGGATAGTCAGAGGCTTTTTCCCAGGGCTGAAATGGTTGCCAGAAGAGGACACAGGTTTAAGGTGCTGGGGAGTAGGTACAGAGGAAATGTTAGGGGTAAGTTTTTTATGCAGAGAGTGGTGAGTGCATGGAATGGGCTGCCGGCAACGGTGGTGGAGGCAGATACGATAGGGTCTTTTAAGAGACTTTTGGATAGGTACATGGAGCTTAGAAAAATAGAGGGCTATGGGCAAGCCGAGTAATTTCTAAGGTAGGGACATGTTCAGCACAACTTTGTGGGCCGAAGGGCCTGTGTTGTGTTGTAGGTTTTCTATGTTTTTTTCAACTCTGCACTGAACCACGGGTCTCGGACTCCTGCAGATTTCAGTTCAGAAACATTATTTGCTTGTGGTTACCATTTACATGATTTTTAAAAATTGCACATTGGGTGTTCAATGGTTTTTTTATGAATTATTTGATTTTCTTAAGGGTATGATGTGTTTTTTTATTCTCTGAACTTTGGGTGTTAGACTGTCTTCTTTATATATCTGGGGTTTGTTATTGGGTTTCTTTGTTTGTTGGCTGCCTGTTAGGAGACGACTATCAAGGTTGTATAGTGTATACATCCCTTGGTAATAAAATGTACTTTGAAGTTCGAACACCGAGCCTGCCTCTGTGACTCAGAAGGGAAGGGGAGAAGAGGCACTCTGTGGTGATAGGGGACTCATTAGTTAGGGGAATGGACAGGAGGTTCTGTGGGCGAGAATGAGATTCCCAGATGATATGTTGTCTCCCGGGTGCCAGGGTCTGGGATATCTCGATTGTGGTCCATGTAGGTACCAATGACATGGATAGGCTGAATGACAAGGTTCTGCATAAGGAGTTAGATGCTAAGTTAAAGGACAGGACCTCCATGGTTGCGACCCCAAAATTGCGACCCATGACACGTGCTAGTGAGGCCAGAACTATAAAGATTATGGTTTAATACGGGGGGGGGGGGGGGGATGGATGGATGCCAGAATCGTTAGTGGAGAGGTTGTGGAGGCAGATGTTGGTAAGACCTCAGACAAAGTTATGAATCAAAATATTATTCATGGTGCGACTAGAGTTCTGAGCTGCGTATATTTCAGTGCAAGAGGTATCATAGGAAGGGCAGAAGATGAGGTAGCTCGTTTACAAACAGAGACAATGTGTGGTGAGGAGAGGCTGCTGATAGGGCAAAATTGTAGTCGTTGCAACGTAAAAGGCAGACAAAATTGAAAAGGGTGAATACAGGTCTGAAAGTGTTGTATTTGAATGTGCAGAGTATACAGAATAAGGTAGATGAACTTACAGCAGTTACAGGTTGCCAGGTATGATGTTGTGGCCATCACTGAATCGTGGCTGAAAGAAGATTTTAGCTAGAAGCTTAATATCAAAGGATACACATTGTATCAAAAGGAAAAGTAGGAAGGCAGAGTGAGCAGCGTTTCTCTGTTGGTAAAAAATGAAACCAAATTTAATTAGAAAGAGGTGACACAAGGTAGGAGTGTGTTGAATCATGATGGTAAGGGTATAAAAAAACCTGATGGGTGTTGTATACAGACGCCCAAACAGTAGTAAGAATGTGGCCTAGAATTTACAGTGGGAAATAGAAAATGCATGCAAAAGGGTAATGTTACAGTAGCCGCAGAATGCTGGAGGAACTCAGCAGGCCAAGCAGCATCGATGGAAAAGAGTACAGTTGACGTTTCAGGCCAAGATCGTTCATCAGGACTGGTCCAAAACATCAACTGTACTCGTTTCCATAGTTGCTGCCTGGCCTGCTGAGCTCCTCCAGCAATTTGTGTGTTGCTTGGATTTCCAGCATCTGCAGATTTTCTCTTGTTAATAGAAACATAGAAACCTTACAGCACAATACAGACCCTTCGGCCCACAATGCTGTGCTGAACATGTACTTACTTTAGAAATTACCTAGATTTACCCATAAGCCCTCTATTTTTCTAAGCTCCATGTACCTATCCAGGAGCCTCTTAAAAGACCCTATCATATCCGCCTCCACCTCCGTCGCCGGCAGCCCATTCCACGCACTCACCACCCTCTGCGTAAAAAAAACTTGCCCCTGACATCTCCTCTGTATCTACTTCCAAGAAACTTACAACTGTGCCCTCTCATGTTAGCCATTTCAGCCCTGGGGAAAAGCCTCTGATTATCCACATAATCAATGCCTCCCATTGTCTTATACACCTCTACCAGGTCACCTCTCATCCTCCGTTGCTCCAAGGAGAAAAGGCCAAGTTCACTCAACCTATTCTTATTGGGCATGCTCCCCAATCCAGGCAACATCCTTGTAAATCTCCTCTGCACCCTTTCTATAGTTTCCACATCCTTCCTGTAGTGAGGTGACCAGAACTGAGCACAGTACTCCAAGCGGGGTCTGACTGGAGTCCTATAAAGCTCTCAACTCTTAAACTCCTCCATGGTTGATGAAGACCAATGCACCATATGCCTCCTTAACCACGGAGTCAACCTGCTCAGAGCTTTGACAGTCCTGTGGATTTGGACCCCAAGATCCCTCTGATCCTCCACATTGCCAAGAGTCTTACCATTAATACTATATACTGCCATCATATTTGACCTACCAAAATGAACCACCTCACACTTATCTGGGTTGAACTCCATCTGCCACTTCTCAGCCCAGTCTTGCATCCGATCGATGTCCCGCTGTAACCTCTGACAGCCCTCCACAATATCCACAACACCCCCAATCTTTGTGTCATCAGCAAATTTACTAACCCATCCCTCCACTTCCTCATCCAGGTTATTTATAAAAATCACACAGAAAAGGAGTCCAGAACAGATCCCTGAGGCACACCACTGGTCACTGACCTCCATGCAGAATATGACCCATCTACAAGCACTCTTTGCCTTCTGTGGGCAAGCCAATTCTGGATCCACAAAACAATGTCTTCTTGGATTCCATGCCTCCTTACTTTCTCAATCAGCCTTGCATGGAGTACCTTATCAAATGCCTTGCTGAAATCCATATAGACTACATCTACTGCTGTACCTTCATCAATGTGTGGAGTCACATCCTCAAAAAATTCAATCAGGCTCGCAAGGCACGACCTGCCTTTGACAAAGCCATGCTGACTATTCCTAATCATATTATGCCTCTCCAAATGTTCATAAATCTGCCTGTCAGGATCTTCCCTATCAACTTACCAACCACTGAAGTCAGGCTTACTGGTCTATAATTTCCAGGGCTATCTCTACTCACTTTCTTGAATAAGGGAACAATATTGGCAACCCTCCAATCCTCCAGAACCTCTCCCATCCTCATTGATGATGTAAAGGTCATTGCCAGAGGCTCAGCAATTTCATCCCTCGCCTCCCACAGTTGCCTGCAGTATATCTCGTCCGGTCCCAGTGATTTATCCAACTTGATGTTTTCCAGAAGTTCCAGCACATCCTCCTTCTTAATGTCTTTACCATATGCTCAAGCTTTTCAGTCCACTGTAAGTCATCCCTGCAATCGCCAAAGTCCTTTTCCATAGTGAATACTGAAGCAAAGTATTCATTAAGTACCTCAACTATCTCCTCTGGTTCCATACACTCTTTTCCATTGTCACACTTGATTGGTCCTATTCTCTCACATCTTATCCTCTTGCTCATCACATACTTGTAGAAGACCTTGGGGTTTTCCTTAATCCTGCTCGCCAAGGCCTTCATATGGCCACTTCCGGCTCTCCTAATTTCATTCTTGACTAATTTCTTCTTGACTAGATTTTCAACAGCCTTTGTACACCACAGTTCCTGTACCCTACCAACATTTCCCTGTCTCATTGGAATGTACCAATGCAGAACATCATGCAAATATCCCCTGAACATTTGCCACATTTCTGCCGTACATTTCCCTGAGAACATCTGTTCCCAATTTATATTTCCAAGTTCCTGCCTGATAGCTTCATATTTCCCCTTACTCCAATTAAACACTTTCCTAACTTGTCTGTTCCTATCCCTCTCCAAAGCTATGGTAAAGGAGATAAAATTGTGATCACTATCTCCAAAATGCTCTCCCACTGAAAGACCTGACACCTGACCAGATTCATTTCCCAATACCAGATTAAGTACAGCTCTCCTCTTGTAGACTTATCTACATATTACGTCAGGAAACCTTCCTGAACACACCTAACAAACTCCAACCTATCTAAACCCCTTACTCTAGGAAGATGCTAGTCAATATTTGGGAAATTAAAATCTCCAAACATGACGACCCTGTTATTATTACACCTTTCCAGAATCTGTCTCCCTATCTGTCCCTTGATGTCCCTGTTACTATTGGGTGGTCTATAAAAAACACGCAGTGGAGTTATTGACCCCTTCCTGTTTCTAACTTCCACCCACAGAAACTCCGTAGACAATCCCTCCATGACTACTTCCTTTTCTGCAGCCATGACACTATCTCTGATCAGCAGTGACACACCCCACCTCTTCTGCCTCCCTCCCTGACCTTTCTGAACCATCTAAAGCCTGGCACTCTAAGTAGCCATTCCTGCATCTGAGCTATCCAAGTCTCTGTAATGGCCACAACATCATAGCTCCAAGTACTGATCCATGCTCTAAACTCATCCGCTTTCTTCATGGTGCTTCTTGCATTAAAATAGACACATCTCAAACTATCAGTCTGAGCGCATCCCTTCTCTATCACCTGCCTATCCTCCCCCTCACACTGTCTCCAAGCTTTCTCTATTTGTGAGCCAACCGCCCCTTCCTCCATCTCTTCAGTTCGGTTCCCACCCCCCAGTAATCCTAGTTTAAACTCTCCCCAATAGCCTTAGCAAATCTCCCTGCCAGGATATTGATCCCCCTCAGATTCAAGTGCAACCCATCCTTTTTGTACAGGTCACGCCTGCCCCAAAAGAGAACCCAATGATCCAGAAATCTGAATCCCTGCCCCCTGCTCCAATCCCTCAGCCACACATTTATCCTCCACCTCACTCTATTCCTATACATACTGTCGCATGGCACAGCCAGTAATCCTGAGATTACTACCTTTGAGGTCCTGCTTCTCAGCTTCCTTCCTAACTCCCTAAAGTTGCAATAGTCATGGAGGACTCCAATGTGCAGGTAGATTGGGAAAACTGGGTTGGTGCTGGATTGCAGGAAGGGCAATTTCTAGAATGCCTACAAGATGGCTTTTCAGAGCAGCTTGTGGTTGAGGCCACTAAACAATGAGCTGCTCTGGATTGGGTGTTGTGCAATTAACCAGAATTCATTAGACTACCTTGCATTTGTTGGGATTACTTTCTATCTGCCAAATCTCCAACCAACTTTCCATCTGATCTGTGGCCTGCTGTAGCCTGAGAAAACTTTCTTCACTGTACTCAACACCATCATTGCTCATGTCATCTGCAAACTTACTAATCCTAGCACCTACATGTATGCCCAAGTTTAAAATATTGTGACAAGCACTGATTCCTGTAGTACACTACTGGTCACAATTTAAATCCATCTCTGCCTTCAATCACCAAGCCAATTTTGGATCTGATTAGCTAGTTTTCCATTTATCACCATAAGACATAGGAGCAGAATTAGGCCATCTGGCCCATCGAGCCTGCTCCGCCATTCAATCATGGCTGATCTGTTTTTCTATCTCCTCCTCAACCCCAGTTCCTGGACTTCTCCCCATGACCTTTGATGCCATGTCCGGTCAAGAACCTATCTATCTCTGCCTTAAATACATCCAATGACCTGGCCTCCACAGTTGCATGTAGCAACAAATTCCACAGATTCACCACCCTTTGGCTAAAGAAATTTCTCCACATCTCTCTTTTGAAAGGGCACCCCAATATCCTGAGGCTGTACCCTCTTGTCTAGACTCTCCCACCGTGGGAAACTTCCTTTCCACATCTATTCTGTCTAGGCCTTTCAACATTCAAAAGGCTTCAATGATATCCTTCCCATCCTTCTGATTTCCAGCGAGTACAGACCCAGAGGCTATCAAATGTTCCTCGTATGATAACCCTTTTATTCCTGGAATCATCCTTGTGAACCTCCTCTGGACCCTTTCTAATGCCAGCACATCTTTTCTAAGATGAGGGACTGAAAACTATTCACAATACTCAAGGTGAGGCCTCATCAGTGCCTCATAAAGCCTCAGCATCACATCCCCGCTCTTGTATTCTAGACCTCTTGAAATGAATGCTAACATGGCATTTGCCTTCCTCACCACCAACCCAACCGGCAAGTTAACCTTCAGGGTGTTCTGCACAAGGACTCCCAAGTCCCTCTGCATCTCAGATTCCTGCATTTTCTCCCTGTTCAGGAAATAGTGCACACATTTATTTCTACTACCAAAGTGCATGACCATACATATTCCAACATTTGCCACTTTCTTTCTCATTCTGCTAATCTGTCTAAGTCCTTCTGCATCCTACCTGTTTCCTCAACACTACCTGCCCCTCCACCAATCTCCGTATCATCTGCAAACATAGCAACAAAGCCATCCATTGCATCATCTATATCATTTTTATATAGCATAAAAAGAAGTGGTCCCAACACAGACTCCTGTGGAACGCCATTAGTTACTGGCAGCCAAACAGAATCAGCTTTATTATTACCGGCATGTGACGTGAAATTTGTTAAATTAGCGGCAGCAGTTCAATGGAGATGGAGAGAGGGAGAGAGGGAGAGAGGGGGAGGGCGAGAGGGAGAGATGGAGAGAGGGAGGGAGGGAGAGAGGGAGGGATAGGGAAGGGGAGAGTGGAGGGAGGGGGTAGGGGAGAGGGAGGGGAAGGGGTAGGGGAGGGTGGGGGAGAGGGGAGGGGAGGGAGGGAATGGGAGGGGGGGAGAAGGCGAGAGAAAATAATAAATAAAATAAAACATAATAATAAATAAACAAGTAAATCAATTACATATATTGAATAGAATTTTTTAAATGTGCAAAATCAGAAATACTGTATATTGAAAAAAAGTGAGGTAGCGTCCAAAGTTTCAATGTCCATTTAGGAATTGGATGGCAGAGGGGAAGAAGCTGTTCCTGAATCGCTGAGTGTGTGCCTTCAGGCTTCTGTATCTCTTACTCGATGGTAACAGTGAGAAAAGGGCATGCCCTGGGTGCTGGAAGTCCTTAATAATGGATGTTGCCTTTCTGAGACACCGCTCCCTAAAGATGTCCTGGGTACTTTGTAGGCTAGTTCCCAAGATGGAGCTGACTAGATTTATTAAGAGGGGATCTTATAGAAACATACAAAGTTTTGAAAGGGATAGATAAGGTAGAAGTAGGAAAGTTGTTTCCATTGGTAGGTGAGACTAGAACTAGGGGACATTGCCACAAGATTCAAGGGAGAAGATTTAGGACGGAGATGAGGAGAAACTGTTTTTCCCAGAGAGTGGTGAATCTGTGGAACTCACTGCCCAGAGAAGCAGTTGAAGCTTCTTCATGAAATATATTTAAGATACAGTTAGATAGATTTTTTCATGATAGGGGAACTAAGGGTTATGGGGAAAAAGCAAGTAGATGGAGCTGAGTTTACGGACAGATCAGCCATGATCTTATTGAATGGCGGGGCAGGCTCGATGGGCCGGATGGCCTACTCCTGCTCCTATTTCTTATATTCTTACGTAAACAAAATCTTTAGGGGAAATATGATCACCCTGATATCTGAGAAGGAGAAGCTAAAGTCAGGTATATCAGTATTACAATGGAACAAGAGGAATTACAGAGGCATGAGCGGGGAGTTGGCCAGAACTGATTGGAAAGAGCTGGAATTTCTGGGAGCAATTTGGAAGGCACAGGATATATACATCGCAAAGAGGAAGAAGTATTCAAAAGGAAAGATGACACAACCATATCTAACAAAAGAGGTTAAAGCCAAAGAGAGGGCATGTAACAGAGCAAAATGAGTGGGAAGTTGGAGGAGTGGGAAGGTTTTAAATGCCAACAGAAGGCAACTAAAAATTCATTAAGAAGATAAAGATGGAATATGAAGGTAAGCTAGCCAATAATATTAAAGAAGATACCAAAAGTTTCTTGAGATACGTGAAGTGTAAAAGAGAGGTGAGAGCAGATATCACACCGCTGGAAAACAATGCTGGAGAGGTAGTAATAGGGGACAAGGAAATGGCACACGAACTGAATAAGTATTTTGCATCAGTGTTCACTGTGGAAGACACTAGCAGTATGGTGGAAGTTTCAGGTGTCAGGGGTCTTGAAGTGTGTCAAATTACTAGAGGGAAGGTTTTTGGGAAAATGATAGGTCTGAAGGTCTGGATCAGATGATTTACACCCCAAGGTTCTGAAAGAGATGGCTGAAGAGATAGTAAAGGCATTAGTACTGATCTTTCAAGAACCACTAGATTCTGAAATGGTTCTGGAAGACTAGAAAATTGCAAATGTCACTCCTCTCTTCAAGGGAGAGAGGCAGAAAAAAGGAAAGAAAACTCCAGCTGTCAGCGGTAAGATGTTGGAGTTGATTATTCAGGATGAAGACTCAGGGTACTTGATAAAATAGGCCGTAGGCAGCATGATTTCCTCAAGGGAAAATCCTGCCTGATAAATCTGTTAGAAGTCTTTGAAGAAATAGCAAATAGAATAGACAAAGGAGAATTAGTTGATGTCATGTACTTAGATTTTCAGAAGGCTTTTGACAAGGTGCTACATATCAGGCTGCTTAACAAGCTACGAATACATGGTATTACAGAAAAGACTCTAGCAAGGATAAAGCAGTGGCTGATTGGCAGGAGGCAAAGAAAGGGAATAAAGGAAGCCTTTTCTGGCTAGCTGCCAGTGACTAGTGGTATTCCACAGGGGTATGTGTTGGGACCGATTCTTCTTACCTAACCCTGATGTATTTTTAATCTCTTCCTTTCCCAGTGTAGAGTGCCCTCCTGCTTCAAAACATCCACCATTGTTCCTGTACCCAAAAAGACCAAGGTAACATGTCTGAATGACTGGCGTCCTGTCGCACTCACCTCAATAATAAGCAGATGCTTTGAGAGGCTGGTCAAGGATTACATCTACAGCATGCTACCACCCACACTGGACCCCCTACAATTCACCTACCGACACAACCAATCAACAGATGATGCAATAGCCACAGCTCTACAGACCATCCTTACACTTCTGGAGAAGAAGGAAGCTGATGTGAGAATGCTGTTCCTGGACTACAGTTCAGCAATCAACACCATAATTCCCTCCAGGCTCGACAAGAAGCTCAGAGACCTCGGCCTTCACCCTGCCTTGTGTAGCTGGATCCTGGACTTCCTGTCAGATCTCCAGCAGGTGGTAAGAGTGGGCTCCCTCACCTCTGCCCCTCTGACCCTCAACATAGGTGACCCACAGGGCTGTGTACTAAGTCCCTTCCTTTACTCCCTGTACACCCGTGGCTGTGTCGCCACCCACAGCACCGATCTGCTAATTATATTTTCTGACGATACTACACTGATGGACCTAATCTCAAATAATAACGAGGCAGCTTACAGAGAAGTCATCACCCTGACACAGTGCTGTCAAGAAAACAACCCCTCCCTCAATGTCACAAAAACAAAGGAGCTGGTTGTGGACTACAGGAGAAATGGAGACAGACAAACCTCTATTGGCATCAATGGATCTGGGGTTGAGAGGGTAAACAGCTTTAAGTTCCTTGGCATCCACATCACTGAGGACCTCATGTGGTTTGTACACACCAGCTGTGTGGTGAAAAGGCACAACAGCGCCTTTCACCTCAGACGGTTGAAGAAGTTTGGTATGGGCCCCAAATTCTAAGAACTTTCTACAGGGGCAAAATTGAGAGCATCCTGACTGGCTGCATCACTGCCTGGTATGGGAACTGTACCTCCCTCAATTGTAAGACTCTGCAGAAAGTGGTGCGGACAGCCCAGCACATCTGTAGATGTGAACTTTCCACTATTCAGGGCTTTTACAAGGACGGGTATGTAAAAAGGGCCCGAAGGATCACTGGAGACCCAAGTCACCCTAACCACAAACTGTTCCAGCTGCTACCATCTGGGAAACAATACCATAGCATAAAAACCAGGACCAACAGGCTTCGGGACAGCTTCTTCCACCAGGCCATCAGACCGCTTAGCTCATGCTGACACAACTGTATACCTATGTTATATTGACTATCCTGTTGTACATACTATTTATTATAAATTACTATAAATTGCACATTGCATGTTTAGACAGAGACATAACATAAAGATTTTTACTCCTCATGTATATGAAAGATGTAAGTAATAAAGTCAATTGAATTCAATTCAATTCAACATTATATGTCAATGATTTGGATGATGGAATTGATGGCTTGGTTGCAAAGTTTGCAGACAATATGAAGATAGGTGGAGGGGTAGGTGCTTTTGAGGAAGAAGAGAGGCTACAGAAGGAAGATGGATTAGGAGAATAGGCAAAGAAATGGCAGATGGAATACAATGTTGGGAAGTGTATGGTCATGCACTTTTGTAGAAGAAATAAAAGGGATGAAACTTTTCTAAATGGAGAGAAAATATAAAAAACTGAGGTGCAAAGGGACTTGGGAGTCCTTATGCAGGATTCTCTGAAGGTTAATTTGCAGGTTGAGTCCATGAGCCTGTGGTCTCTGTCTCAGAGGCTGATGTTAGGCTGTCTTTAAAGAGAGTGAACCCTCGCAAGGTGGAAGGTCTCGATTGAGCACCCAGTAAGGCTCTGAAAACCTGTGCCAACCAACTGCTGGGATTATTTAAGGACATTTTCAACCTCTCACTGCTATGGGAGGAAGTTCCCAATTGTTCCAAAAAGGCAACATTTATACTAGTGCCTAAGAGCTGCCTTAATGACAATCGCCCAGTAGCACTCACATCCACAGTGATGAAATGGTTTGAGAGGTTGGTCATGACTAGACTGAACTCCTGCCTCAGCAAGCACCTGGACCCACTGCAATTTGCCTGTTGCCACAATAAGTCAATTGTAGATGCAATCTCAATGGCTCTTCACACAGCTTTATACCACCTGGATAACACAAATACCTATGTCAGGATTTTGTTCATTGGCTATAGCTCAGCACTTAATACCATCATTCCCACAATTCTGACACAGTCTCTGTACCTCCCTCTGTAATTGGATCCTTGACTTCCTAACCGGAAGACCAGAGGCTCCTCCTCGCTGACAATCAACACTGGCGCACCTCAGGGGTGTGTCCTTAGCCCACTGCTCTACTCTCTATATACCTATGACAGTGTGGCTAGGCATAGATCAAATACCATTTATAAATTTGCTGATGATACAACTATTGCTGGTAGAATCTCAGGTGGTGTCGAGAGGGCATACAGGAGTGAGATATGCCAACTAGTGGAGTGATGCCGCAGCAACAACTTGGCACTCAATGGCAGTAAGACAAAAGAGCTGATTGTGGACTTCAGGAAGGGTAAGATGAAGGAACACATACCAATCCTCATAGAGGGATCAGCAGTGGAGAGAGAGAGCAGCTTCAAGTTCCTGGGTGTCAGGATCTCTGAGGATCTAACCTGGTCCCAACATATCGATGTAGTTATAAAGAAGGCAAGACAGTGGCTATACTCCATTCGGAGTTTGAAGAGGTTTGGTATTTAACAAATACACTCAAAAACTTCTATAGGTGTACCATGGAGAACATTCTGACAGGCTGTAACACTGTCTGGTCTGGGGGGACTACAGAACAGGTCCGAAAGGACTGCAGTGGGTTGTAAATTTAGTCGGCTCCTCTTGGGTACTAGCCGACAAAGTACCCAGGACAGCTTCAAAGAGCGGTGTCTCAGAAAGGCAGCATCCATTATTAAGGACCTCCAGCACCCAGGGGATGTCCTTTTCTCACTGTTACCATCAGGTGGGAGGTACAGAGGCCTGAAGACACACGCTCAGTGATTCAGGAACAGCTTCTTCCCCTCTGCCATCTGAGGGGATTTGGCCCTTTGACACTACCTCACTTTTTTAATATATTTCTGATTTTTGCACAATTTTTAATCTATTCAATATACATATACTATAACTGATTTACTTATTTGTTATTATTATTTTATTTTGTTTTTTTTTCTATAATATGTATTGCATTGAACTGCTGCTGCTAAGTTAACAAATTTCATGACAGATGCTGGTGATAATAAACCTGATTCTGATTCTAATTCTGAGGAGGAATGCAAATGTAAGAGAACTAGAGTAATTGCTCAGGGCTTGTATTCACTGGAACTCAGAAGAACGAGGGGTCACCACACTGAAATTTATCGAATGGTGAAAGGCCTTGATAGAGTGGATGTGGAGAGGATATTTCCTATGGTGGGAGCGTCTAAGACCAGAGCACACAGCTTCAGAATAGAGGGGTGTCCTTTTAGAATGGAGATGAGGAGGTATTTCTTTAGCCAGATAGTGGTGAATCTGTGGAATGTGTTGCCAAAGGCAGCTGTGGAGGCCAAATCTTTACGTATATTTAAGACAGAGGTTGATAGGTTCTTGATTGGTCAGGGCATGAAGGGATACGGGGAGAAGGCAGGAGATTGGGGCTGAGAGGAGAATTGGATCAGCCATTATGAAATGGCAGAGCAGAGTCAATGGGCCAAATGGCCTAATTCTGCTCCTATATCTTATGATCTTATGTCCAAAGCATCTTCGCCAATTTAGTGTAGAAAGATTGACGCTTTCAATTTTTCACCCGCCCTGCCAGCTCTGCTTGTCGCAAAATGACATTGAATCGTTTGAAGCGTTTCCAGTTGTCAGTTAGATTGCTGGTAAACTGCATAGGTGTGGGAGGACTTAGGTTATCTATTGCAGGTCTTTTCAAGCTCTCTCATCAGAACCTGTTGGTGAATCTGGTGAACTTCTGGACACAATCTGCTGGTTGACCTCACTTGCTGCGTTTTCTTTCCCTTTTGGAATCAGCTTCTCTTTTTCAGTAGTGCACAGCATTCATTTATACTCCATGTTTAGGCCTCTCATGCTGACTTCTGACACCATGCAGTTCGCAGTGTGCAATGCGGGCTGTTCACCCGGAAGTGGAAGTGACAATAGGGAACTGGTTGCACGTGCTCGAGTCAAGCTGAAGCCTTAAGTGGAGGGTCCTGTAAACAAATAGATAACAGTGTTTTTACCCACGCTGTTCTTAATAAGTACAAACAGCGTGGGTAAAAACACTGTTATCTATTTGTTTACAGGACCCTCCACTTAAGGCTTCAGCTTGACTCGAGCACGTGCAACCAGTTCCCTATTGTCACTTCCACTTCCGGGTGAACAGCCCGCATTGCACACTGCGAACTGCAGTTCTTCATTATTTACACACATAATAATACCCATCAACCGCTACCGTCTGTATTCTCTGACCAAGCCAATCTTGGATCAGACTTACCAAATCACCAGATCCAATGGAACTTCATCTTCTGCAGCAGTCTTCCACAAGGGGCCCTGCAAATATCCAGCTCCTGAACCTGAAAACCTGGGTAATATTTATTTTACAATGGTATAAGTGAGAACATACTAAGAGAGTGAGAAAACTTTGAAAATTTGATGTTTCGTAGGAAACTGAAATGAGTGGATGTGTCAGGAAAATACCAGAGAGAAAAGAGAACTGACCAAAACTGGGGGCAAGCAACACACACCAAATGCTGGAGGAACTCAGCAGGCCGAGCAGTGTCAATGGTAAAGAGTACAGTCGACGTTTCAGGCTGAGACCCTTCATCAGGACTGAAAAAACAAGATGAGGTCAAGGGTAAGAAAGTGGGGGAAGGGGAGGACGAAAAACAAGGTGATAGGTGAAACCAGAAGGGAAGGAGGGGTGAAGTAAAGAGCTGGGAAGTTGATTGGTGAAAAGGATACAGGGCTGGAGAAGGGGGCGTCTGATAAAAGAGGACAGAACGCCATGGAAAAAAGAAAAGGGAGGAGGAGCACCAGAGGGAGGCGATGGGCAAGCAAGGAAGTAAAGTGAGAAAATGGTGCAGGGGATGGGTATTACCATCAGGTTGGAGACTACGAAGATGGAATATAAGGTGTCATTCTTCCAACCTGAGTGTGGCCTCATCACAACAGTGGAGGAGGTCATGGGTGGACATATGAGAATGGGAATGGGAAGTGTAATTAAAATGGGTGGCCACTGGGAGATTTCAGTTCTTCTGGCGGAGTGTAGGTGCTCATTAAAAGCATTGTCCCAGTCTACATCGGGTCTCAGCGATATACAGGAGGCCACACCGGCAGCACCGGACACAATATACAACCCCAACAGACTCACAGGTGAAGTGTCACCTCATGTGGAAGGACTGTTTGGCACCCTGAATGGTAGTCAGGGGGGAGGTGTACGGTCAAGTGTAGCATTTGTTCGTTTGCAAGGATGTGGCAGGAGGGAGATCAGTGGGGAGGGACGAATGGACGAGGGAGTCACGTAGGGAGCGATCCCTGCAGAAAGCAGAAAGTGGGGTGGGTGGAGGGGTAGATGTGATTGGTGGTGGGATCCCTTTGGAGATGGCAGAAGTTCCAGAGAATTATGTGCTGGATGCAGAGGCTGGTGGGGTGATAGCTGAGGACAAGAGGAACCCTATCCCTGGTAGGGAGGCGGAAGGATGAGGTTAGAGCAAAATGGAAGAGATGTGGTTGAGAGCAGCATTGATGGTGGAGGAAGGGAAGCCCCTTTTTTGAAAAAGGAGGACATCTCCTTCATTCTGGAATGAAAAACCTCATCCTGAGAACAGATGCAGTGGAGACAGAAGAACTGAGAGAAACGGATAGAATGTTTACAAGTAACAGAGTGGTCCAGATGGCTGTGAGAGTCTGTGGGTTTATAATAGACATCAGTGGATAAGCTATCTTCAGAGATCGAGAAAGGGGAGGGAGGTGTCAGAAATGGACCAGGTAAATTTGAGGGCAGGGTGGAAGTTGGAGGCAAAGTGGATGAAGTCGACGAGCTCCACAGGGGTGTAGGAAGCAGCACCAGTGCAGTCATCGATGTGGCACCAATGCTGTCATCAATGTAGCGTAGGAAAAGTTGGGGCAGACATCAGTGTAGGCTTGGAACATAGATTGTTCCACATAGCCGACAAAAAGACAGGCATACCTGGGACCCATGTGAGTGCCAATGGCTATACCATTGAAGGAAGTGAGAGGAGCCAAAGGAGAAATTATTAAGGATGAGGACAAGTTCCATTGGACAGAGGAGAGTGGTGTTGGAGGAGAACCAGTTGGGTCTGGTGTCCAGAAAGAAACTGAGAGCTTTGAGGCTTCCTGGTGGGGGATGGAGGTGTATACGGACTGGACATCCATAGTGAAAAGTAAGATGATGGGGGCCAGGGAACTTGAAATCATTGAAAAGATCCAGAGTGTGTGAAGTGTCATGGATGTAGGTAGGAAGGGACTAAACTAGGGGAGATAAAACGGTTGAGGTATGCAGATACGAGTCAGTGGGGCAGGAACAAGCTGAAACAATGAGTCTGTGGATGTTGGGTAGGAGGTAAAAACTGGGGCAAATGTCAGCAGAGAAGTGACTCCCCGAGTCCACAAGGTGGAGTGAACATGTAGGTGAGGGCAAGGTGAGGAATGTGGATCAGTTTCGAGGTGGAGAGGACAACAGTGAGTAACAGTGTGCCGATCAATAACTCAGCAATAGGTTAACTCAAAATTATGATTCACAATCCCAGGAGGTGGCACTAGTCTCACTCAGCCTCCTGAGCTGAGAGATGACGTCAAAATCCTGTCCTTGGACTGAGTGTCATGCAACTGTTCATATAATTATGCAATGACTTATTGCAGAATCAGAACCTGGTTCATTATCACATACGTACTGTATATTGTGAAATTTATTGTGTAGCTTGTGTATGGAGAATCTTGCGTCATATTATCATTTAAGTAAATAATATTTTAACTTGTTATGATTGTTCGGCATTTGACTACTGTATCACTCATCATCACAGCTATTCCTGTGTCACCGGTTATAACTGTGCCCTTACATAACACCGTGCATTATTGACAATGAACTAAGTAGGTAATGCTGGGGTTAATTCTCCAGAAAAATGCAGAGGCTCCAATTTAAACCTTTGAACTGGGGTTACTCTGAATGCAAACCCCTACACACTGACCAGTTAAAATTCTCTGGACATATGTGGCAGCCATTTTACATAATCTAGCAAACTGGAATTTCCTATCCCACGACACCCTGAGAGGAGTGTCACTGGAAGGTACATAATGGTCCAAGGGTATGTTTCACTACCACCTTCACCAGGATGAGTGGAATTGGACTAATACCCCAAACAAGGAGCAAAATATCATGGAGAATGTTGGTAAGTGAGCAGGGTAGCATTAGCTGAAAGACAAATGCTGCACTGAGCACACAAATGGCTTTGCACAAGGAAATTATTTAAAGAGGATAAAAGATAGTCAATTGAATTTTAAATTGTGAGGCATTCGGTAAACCTAATAAGTGAAACAGCAAAAGACAGAGTGGGTAACATGAGATTTCAGAATACAGAGTTATGGAGAAATTCAACAGGAACGGGCCCTTTGCCCATCTAGTCCATGCTGAAACTATTCAAACTGCCTGCTTCCAACAACCTACACCTGGGCCATAACCCTCCATATCCCTACTATCCATGTACCTATCCAAATTTCTCTCAAAGGTTGAAATTGAGCTCACAAGCACCACTTGTGCTGGCAGCCCATTCCACACCCTCTGAGTGAACAAGTTTGCCCTCATGTTCCCCTTAAACTTTTCACCTTTCCCCCTTAAATCATGATCTCTAGTTGTAATCCCACCCTACTTCAGTGAGAAAAGCCCACTTACATTTACCCTATCTGTACCACTCATAATTTTGCATACCACTATTAAGTCTCCTCTCAATCTTCTACCTTCTAAAGAATATAGTCCTAACCTATTTAATCTTTCCGTATAACTCAGGTCCTCCAGACCCACCAATATCTTTGTAAATTTTCTCTGCACTGTCAACGTTGTTTATATCCTTCCTGTACGTAGGTGACCAAAATAGTACAATTGAGGCCTTACCAATGCACTAGGGTTAACATACCTTCCCTGTACTCAGTACATTGATTTAAGAAGGCCAACGTACCAAAAGCTTTCTTTACAACTCTATCCATCTGTGATGCCACTTTCAATGAATTACTGTATGTACCTATATTCCCAGATCCCTTTGTTCCACCACACCCCTCATTGCCCTACTGTTCACCATGTAAGACCTACCCTATTTGGTTCTACAAATCTCGTGAAGTACAAACCCTCGCATTTGTCTGCATTAAATTGCATCTGCCATTTCTCAGCCCATTTTTCCAGCTGGCGCGGATCCCTGTGTAAGCCATGAAAGCCTTCCTCACTGTCCACTACACTCCCAATCTTGGTGTCATCCGCAAATCACATGACACATGTAATGCTTGGCTCCCTTTACACAAACAGACAAGTTTAACAGAAAGCACAAAACATTTCCCAAACCCATTCAAGTGCACAAGGACCAGGTTTTTGAAACTTCACAAATACCATGTAACTGTATAAATGTAAAGGTAACAAATCAAATGACATTGAGGTGGATTAAGAGGATAAATCAGGCAATCCACTCCACCAGTGAACAAGATGATGGCTGATTGGATTGTAATCTCAATTTCACATGTTCCTCCACTCTATTTGTTTAAAATGTAACTCTGCCAAAGATTTTCTTCCTCAAGGGGTAGTTGAAACAGAGCTCCAAACTGTCAAAAGCTTCAGGGAGGGGAAAAAAATTACCTCTCCTGTCATATGTGCAGACCCTTTATTTTTGAATTGTGATTCTAGATTCTCCCACAAATTATCCTGTCCACATTCACCATATCAGGTCCCTGAGAATCTTATTAATTTCAAACAAACTACTCTTCTAAACTCCAACTGATACAGCCAAGCCTGCCTAATTCTCCTCAATCAACAGACTTATAACTGATAGAATGGTTGTGGGTTTAGTAAATGTCTGAACTGCTCCCAATGTATTCACATTCTTTCCTTCAAATTGCAGACCTGTAATGTACACAGAACTGCAAGTGTGATCTCACCAGTGCCCTATAGTACAAACCCTTTCCTGGGTATTCAATCTCCAAACAATAACAAAAATATTGCTCGATGTTCTAACTGCAGGCCACCTCTACATAACGGATGGGTTCTGATTTTACAGACATCCAAAATTTTATTTTGTCCTTAAGTCATAAAATAAGGCAGTGTCATAATGAATGTCATCGAAAGCTCACAAGACTGATAAGACAGAACTATCACTAAAAGTAGAGAGAGGAACTAGTTCTGCTATCCATAAGAAGAAACATAAGTGTGGACATTGAACTTTGGAATGTAATAATATTGCGTAAGATTGGTCGTACCTGGCGGTGTAAGTATGGTGGGTGTCGGTAACCCAGGACTGGCCTGAGTCTGCACTAGTTGCAAACCAGCCATCTGTAAATCATGCAGCAGATTCCCAGAACCTTCTGCAGCTCAGAGATTACCACATAATGTATATTATGTATTGATCGTGAACTGTTGCAACTAGAAGCTAGATCTCTTAATGCAAGTTCCAGGAAAAAAAAATTGGGGACCTGTAATATCATGCCTGTATTAAACTAGTTACACTGAAGGAAGGAGAAGGCATTGGTAACCATTAAAGATAAAACAAATTTATTGAGAATTTGTACAGAAAAACATTCTGGAATTTTTACCTAGATGTCAGCAAAAGCCAATAAAAGGCAACATTTATAAAGATGGAATCAGACAGAGCTGATGCACAGAACTGCAGAACACTGCTGCTCCAACTCAGGCTCCTTTATTGAACAAAATACCAATGTAAACATTTAATACCTCTGATTTGAACTTAATAAATATTAGTAATACTGAATAGTACTTCAAACCTAAAAGTAAACAGTCTATTAAGAGTTTTTTTTTAAACACAGGGTTGTTTTATATCTATTTAATTTATAAAAAGGTAATTAATTGGTGTTTGTAAGAAAAAACATTCTGATATCGTTGGTTATCTAATTATGTTGGTTTGCCTCAAACACTCACCAACTATGTATGTGTGTGTGTGTCTCTCTCTCTCTCTCTCTCTCTCTCTCACACACACACACACACACACACACCTGAAGCAAATTGGATTTTTTGATATTGAATGTTTTCTTGAAGCTTACAACCTTATTCAACACCAGGCTATTTCACCTCATCCATCCACTTGGACAGGACAACTAACATGAGTTCATTTTTGGGACATGGGCATACTGGCAGGATCAGCATCTCTAACTGGCCTCAACAGACAGTGAGCTGTCCATGAGATTTACGCTATATAAATGGTTAGTACTTTTCCTAACCAGCTCACTTTGCTGGCTTTTCTGTTACTTTCAGCTTAATCAGTGAAGGAGGTGTTTTTTTTCTAAATAGGGAATACAAGAAATCATTGCAGCAAGATGCTCTTTCTGATGTAGGGAGTCAGAGGCTCAGGGTCATGACAAGACAGACCCAGGAGATTAAAAAACACTTGCAATCCCTCAAACTTTGGAGCTTAAGTGTAAGATCTGGAATACATTTGCCCATTTAAATTTAAAAGTCACTAACATTTTTACCTTATTCCTTGGCAGTTTCCTTTACCCGGCTTTACACAGCAGGACCAGAATAATTTGTACATTTGGAGTCAAAGTATTGATAGTTAAGGATCGTGGTGCAGTTGATAGACACAGAATAAATTCATTTCATAATACATTGTGTGTCACAAAAACAGTTTGATCTGAACATTTTTGACTGAAGTGATTCCTCATTATGCTCCCTGAGAATGCTGTTTGATTAGGAAGGAACACACACAAAATGCTGGTGGAACACAGAAGGCCAGTCAGCATCCATAGGAAGAAGCATAGTTGACATTTTGCGCCGAGACCCTTCGTCAGGACTAACTGAAAGAAGAGATAGTAAGAGATTTGAAAGTGGGAGCGGGAGGGGGAGATCAGAAATGATAGGAGAAGACAGGAGGGGGAGGGATGGAGCTAAGAGCTGGAAAGTTGATTGGCAAAAGGGATACAAGGCTGGAGAAGGGAAAGGATCATGGGTTGGGAGGCCTAGGGAGAAAGAAAGGGGGAGGGGAGCACCAGAGGAAGGTGGAGAGTAGGCAAGGAGATATTGTGAGAGGGACAGAGAGAGAAAAAAGGGAAAAATAATAAATAAATAAATAAATAAATAAATAAATAAATAAGGGATGGGGTAAGAATGGGAGGAGGGGCATTAACGGAAGTTAGAGAAGTCAATGCTCATGCCACCAGATTGGAGGCTACCCAGATGGAATATAAGGTGTTGTTCCTCCAACCTGAGTGTGGCTTCATCTTTATAGTAGAGGACTAAGAAGGCCTCTCTTTGAGAACTGCCTCAGGTTCAAGTTCCACCCCTTCCCAAAATGTTCTCCTGAGCAGAATCATCCACAAATGCCTCCACCAAAAGCCCTTCTAACGATTAGCTGAAAACCTTGGAAATGGGATTTTATCAGATTTACATGGCCAATGACACGCCAGTGAGGAGGAACAAAAGAAGGTGCATGCTACAGCGCTGCAAGAATACCAGGGTTCCCCACAAACCCACAATCAGTAAGTACATCTCAGTGATCATTAGAAGCTCAGAGTTGTGTGAGGTCCTTCAGCACCAAGCTGAATAGCCAGGGGGTGCTTGTTAGCTAGTAACATTACTGTCCCTCAATTCATGTTATCACAATAGAAGAGGAAAGCCAACCTGGGAATGTCACACTGAATCAGGTACAGGAACCTAGTGGCAGAACAAGGAGACAGTGCAGTCACACAGTATCTCAAAAGAAATAAAATTACAATGCTGATAACAGTGTGAGACCCCATGTGGATAGTTCATCAGATCAAAGCTGCTGATGCTCAAAGCACGGCCAAGGAAGAAAAATGCTTCTCCACAAATGGGCAGATAAGGTTACTCCCTTGTGACACTGCAGAGCTCTGTTTATGAATTAAAACAGGAACCTGTGTTAACTAACAAAGGAAGATCAGCACAAGTCATATTCAATATCAAAAACATTCAGGCATATTTATGGACAAATACAAACAACTTTCTGTAGGACAGCCACATGACAGCACAACCAGTTATTGGCAACCTACCTAACATCCGTAATGTTAAAGAAACTTAAGTAGCTAAGTTCTCAGTGCATGCAAAACACTCTGTCGTTGGCAACGGTCATGCCAGCCTTCTACAGCTAAGTTCTACAAGCAGACACTGTCCTCTAAAGGTTTGTATTGCATCCAGTTTGGGGAATGAACATTAAGACTGTACAGAATGTGAACTTTGAATCATTTAAAAGATGCCATTTAACAGAAATGGGAATGTAAACGTGCACTGAGCTAATCAATATTCATTCATTTAAATGAAATCCCATATATGGCTCTACCGATAAAATACTTCTACCATCTCATCTACTCTTTGCTCTTCAATTTACTACCCAGGTAACTGAATAGTACATTGGGTAAATTCCAATATGCTATGATTATTTTGTATAACAGCAGCACATTTTTGAACAGTACCAGGCAACAGTTCCACTTCTGTGACATTTAAGGAGCAGCTGTTGTATCTGCACTGCATTGTTCCACACAGTGCCAGGAGCTTGCCATTAACCTCTGCATCAAGGCATGAAGCAAAAATATCAAACTGGGGTGCTTTGCTTCTTGATCCAAGTGGGAGGATCGGCTAATGCACAGAGCTGTGATGAGACGGCCATCTACAGTACCACATCCAGATCTTGTCCTTACCAAGGATATGCCAGTGGCAGAGGGAGAACAGTAGAGATTTGTCAGATTCTCTCTAGGCATTTCAGGGGATTGTCCTAGTGCAGGCATTAAACTGAAAGGGCTGGTATACCCAAGAGTTTAGACTTAAGAGATGATCTCAATGAAACATACAGAATTCTGATGGCACTTGATATGGTGGATACTGGAATGATGCTGGGTTTCCAGGACCCACAATCACAATCTCAAAATAAGGGGGGGGGTGCGGTCAGCAATCTGGGATTGAAATGAGTTTATTTGGTTGTGAATCTCGAGAATTCTCCAGCCAAGAGGGTTATGGAAATCACCAAGGAGATTCAAAACAGAGATCGGTAGATTGCAGGATACCAAGGAAATCAGGGGATATCAGGATAGATCAGGAAAGTAGCAATGATCGGTCTTGATCTGACTGAATGAGGGAGTTTACCTCTGATGCTAATACTATCACCTTATCAAATTAATCTGATAACAACTCACTAAAGAAAATGTTACCTGGCTTGTCAATTTCTTACAATTGTTAAAACAAAAACACATTCATTCATCATTTTTAATTTTTCAAACTGGAATATGTGCCTGGCATCTTGCAAGTCCACAAGCAAAATATGTCCTAATCTACAAGTCAACTTGTAAGAAGTGTTTCTGATAAGTCACCAGAGGTGAAGTACAGTCACAACTTCTCCCAAGTGAAATGAAGGATTCTCCTTTCTAACAGTGGATTGCATAAACTATCCAACAGCAATTAAATTGATAAAAACTACTGAATTATTTTATAAATAATGCCTAATTATGGTTTAGATAAATCGAACATTTTAAATTGCAAATAGTGTATTCTAATCAACTACACAACATTGTAAATATTACAAGTGGTCTGAGTGTTTTTTTGAGTGCATTAAATCAGATTTCTGAGAGATAATTGACACAATTAATACTGATGTCACGGTCTACAGAGGGAAGGACTGAAGTTGTTGCTACTACAATGAACAGGTATAGGTAAAAATGATGGCTACCCCAAAGGAACCAGTATTGGACAAAACCCTTTTATTGCTTTAGGAACAGATTGCATACCATCCGTGGTTATATAGTAGAATGAGGATGGAAATAGGAAATGTAGAATGAAGACACTTTGTAAAAGGTTCTTCCAGGTTTCCCACAATTCTTTAGTGTTTCCTTAAACAAGTGCAAAATGAGATTTCCCTGAAACCAAACCCAATGACAAAGGGAATCTTTGAACAAATATCCTCAAGTAGAGAAAGACTTGTCAGAAAACCAGCTGAGCAATTTGAATGGCAGCCTTTGAACACGACAAGAAGTCACTGGCTTCATTTGAAAACATTCTCCTCAGGGTAGAAAGGAAAAGCAGCATTAGTTCTCGTGGGCATACTGCTGTATTTATATTACCACCAAGGTGGTCAGATAGCTTACGTCAGGAGAGCTTACATTAGCAGGTGGCTGCATCTCTTTCAAACCACACAAGGCCACCAATGGCAGGAAAGATTCCCAGCTGATGGAGTTGACACATTTGTGGTAAAGGAAAAGTAATATTTCAACTTGGTAGACCTAACATGAGCCAAACCAACCACCAACTATATAAAAGCCTCACCCTCTTCACATTTGTACTTGCCTTATACTGATTATGTGAATCTTTTATACAAAACCAGTTAACTCTTCCTTAATTTTTGGTTTGTCCAACAAAGTAACTTGTGGGGCAGATTACCACTTATCCAATTAATCTTTTCAATAATCTTGGTCTAGAAAGAGGCCAACTATATTCATTTGGTACAGGACCATTGACATTACATTCAAAGAATGAAAACATCGGAAACCAAATCCGTGCTCTTCGGCTGTGTTGATATGCTCGAGTGTTGGCTAATGTGTGGTAGTACAAAAACAGTCTTGTGGTAATATAAAATGCGATGAAGACATCGATTGAGTAATGTTCATGTGCAGCCAGGATGAAGAAGATTCCAAATAGGTTCATTACCCAGGACAAGGTATGCAAGAAGTTCCAGCTTCTTGGTGTATCTAATTGAGGGTGAAAGGAAATATTATACGTCAGGTTTAGTTCTCAGTTTCAGCTGAGCTACAAGACCAGTACTAATAAAATGAAAACAAACAGAATAAAGATTACCCTACTAATTGGCTAGAATTAACAACACACTAAGCCTCACATTAAATACACAACAATGCACTGTACCTTTCATGGCTCATTAAAGAACTCACCAATTAATCCTGGCCTCAAACTTTACCTCAGAGCTCTCACATGCTTGTCCAATTTTCTGTTGCATGTTTCCTTGAATACACTTCCAACTTCCGACTGGAACCTTCCTTCCTATTTCTGTGAAAGAGTTTCTCCTCTTATCTCTTCTCTTTCCTTTACCATTTACAAATGTGTTGGGACCACTTCTTTTTATACTGTATATCAATGATTTAGATGATGGAATAGATGGTTTTGTTGCCAAGTTTGCAGATGATACCAAGATTGGTGGAGGGGCACGTAGTGTTGAGGAAACAGGCAGGATGCAGAAGGACTTAGACAGATTAGGAGAATGGGTAAGTAAGTGGCAAATGAAATACAATGTTGGAAAATGTATGGTCATGCACTTTGGTAGTAGAAATAAATGTGCAGACTATTTTCTAAACGGGGAGAAAATCCAGGAATCTGAGATGCAGAGGGACTTGGGAGTCCTTGTGTAGAACATCCTGAATGTTTACTTGCAGGTTGAATCGGTGGTGAGGAAGGCAAATGCCATGTTAGCATTCATTTCAAGAGGGCTTGAATACAAGAGCAAGGATGTAATGCTGAGGCTTTATAAGGCACTGGTGAGGCCTCACCTTGAGTATTGTGAACAGTTTTGGGCCCCTCCTTTTAGAAAAGATGCGCTGGCATTGGAGATGGTCCAGAGGAGGTTCACAAGGATGATTCCAGGAATGAAACAGTTATCATACGAGAAAAGTTTAATGGCTCTAGGTGTGTACTCACTGGAATTCAGAAGGATGGTGGGGGGGAATCTCATTGAAACCTTGTTGAAAGGTCTAGACAGAGTAGATGTGGAAAGGATGTTTCCCATGGTGGAAGAGTCTAGGACAAGAGGGCACAGCCTCAGGATAGAGGGGCACCCTTTCAAAACAGAGTTGCGGAGAAATTTCTTTAGCCAAAGGGTGGTGAATTTGTGAAATTTATTGCCACATGCAGCTGTGGAGGCCAGGTTGCTGGGTGTATTTAAGGCAGAGGTTGATAGCTTCTTGATCGGATATGGCATCAAAGGTCACAAGGAGAAGGCCAGGAACTGGGGTTGAGGAGGAGATAGAAAAAACGGATCAGCCATGATTGAATGGCGGAGCAGACTCGATGGGCCAGATGGCCTAATTCTGCTCCTATGTCTTATGGTGATAAATGGAAAACTAGCTAATCAGATCCAAAATTGGCTTGGTGATTGAAAGCAGAGGTGGATTTAAATTGTGACCAGTAGTGTACTACAGGAATCAGTGCTTGTCACAATATATTAAACTTGGGCGTACATGTAGGTGCTAGGATTAGTAAGTTTGCAGATGACATGAGCAATGATGGTGTTGAGTATAGTGAAGAAAGTTTTCTCAGGCTACAGCAGGCCACGGATCAGATGGAAAGTTGGTTGGAGATTTTGGCAGATAGAAAGTAATCCCAACGAATGCAAGGTGATACATTTTGGGGGAGATATATACAGAAGATTGCAGGGTACATGGGAATGTTGATGAACAGATGGACAATGGCATTTAAGTCTATGGTTCCCAAAAGTTGCAACACGGGTAGACAATGGGGTGAAGAAGCCATATGGTACATTTGCTACATACGCCAGGACATGGAATATAAAAGTTTTGTAAATTTGTTATGTTACAAGTATACATAACACTTGTTTCACACTCTGCTTTGAAATGCAGACACCCCTTCACAGAGAGAACCTGTGGTATGTCAAATACTGGCTGAACAAGTAATCTTTGGGGTACTATAAGTCTGTATCTTTGCTGCACACTTGAGTGCTTGGTGATGGGTGTCGAAGCTTTTTTTTCCGCTGCTGGGGGAGGGGGGATTGTTGCTTTGCTGCTGCTTATGCAAGGGAGGGGCAACTGGGGGGGCTTTGGGGTTTTAACATTTAACTGTCATTCATTCTTTGGGGCATTCCTCTGTTTTCGTGGATGGTTGCGAAGAAAAGGTATTTCAGGATGTATATTGTATACATTTCTCTGACATTAGAAGGTGGATAGGAAATTGTATAGGAAACAGGGGGTAAATCAGGTGCTTGAGGAGTATAAGAAGTGCAAGAAAATACTTAAGAAAGAAATCAGGAGGGCAAAAAGAAGACATGAGGTTGCCTTGGCAGTCAAAGTGAAGGATAATCCAAAGAGCTTTTACAAGTATATTAAGAGCAAAAGGATTGTAAGGGATAAAATTGGTCCTCTTGAAGATCAGAGTGGTCGCCTATGTGCAGAACCAAAGGAAATGGGGGAGATCTTAAATAGGTTTTTTGCGTCTGTATTTACTAAGGAAGCTGGCATGAAATCTATGGAAATGAGGGAATCAAGTAGTGAGACCATGGAAACTGTACAGATTGAAAAGGAGGAGGTGCTTGCTGTCTTGAGGAAAATTAAAGTGGATAAATCCCCGGGAGCTGACAAAGTGTTCCCTCGGACCTTGAAGGAGACTAGTGTTGAAATTTCAGGGGCCCTGGCAGAAATATTTAAAATGTCGCTGTCTACGGGTGAGGTGCCGGAGGATTGGAGAGTGGCTCATGTTGTTCCGTTGTTTAAAAAAGGATCGAAAAGTAATCCGGGAAATTATAGGCCGGTGAGTTTAACGTCAGTAGTAGGTAAGTTATTGGAGGGAGTACTAAGAGACAGAATCTACAAGTATTTGGATAGACAGGGACTTATTAGGGAGAGTCAACATGGCTTTGTGCGTGGTAGGTCATGTTTGACCAATCTGTTGGGAGTTTTTCGAGGAGGTTACCAGGAAAGTGGATGAAGGGAAGGCAGTGGATATTGTCTACATGGACTTCAGTAAGGCCTTTGACAAGGTCCCGCATGGGAGGTTAGTTAGGAAAATTCAGTCGCTAGGTATACATGGAGAGGTGGTAAATTGGATTAGACATTGGCTCGATGGAAGAAGCCCGAGAGTGGTGGTAGAGAATTGCTTCTCTGAGTGGAGGCCTGTGACTAGTGGTGTGCCACAGGGATCAGTGCTGGGTCCATTGTTATTTGTCAACTATATCAACGATCTGGATGATAATGTGGTAAATTGGATCAGCAAGTTTGCTGATGATACAAAGATTGGAGGTGTAGTAGCCAGTGAGGAAGGTTTTCAGAGCCTGCAGAGGGACTTGGACCAGCTGGAAAAATGGGCTGAAAAATGGCAGATGGAGTTTAATACTGACAAGTGTGAGGTATTGCACGTTGGAAGGACAAACCAACGTAGAACATACAGGGTTAATGGTAAGGCACTGAGGAGTGCAGTGGAACAGAGGGATCTGGGAATAGAGATACAAAATTCCCTAAAAGTGTTGTCACAGGTAGATAGGGTCGTAAAGAGAGCTTTTGGTACATTGGCCTTTATTAATCAAAGTATTGAGTATAAGAGCTGGAATGTTATGATGAGGTTGTATAAGGCATTGGTGAGGCCGAATCTGGAGTATTGTGTTCAGTTTTGGTCACCAAATTACAGGAAGGATATAAATAAGGTTGAAAGAGTGCAGAGAAGGTTTACAAGGATACTGCCGGGACTTGAGAAACTCAGTTACAGAGAAAGGTTGAATAGGTTAGGACTTTATTCCCTGGAGCGTAGAAGAATGAGGGGAGATTTGATCGAGGTATATAAAATTATGATGGGTATAGATAGAGTGAATGCAAGCAGGCTTTTTCCACTGAGGCAAGGGGAGAAAAAAAACCAGAGGACATGGTTAAGGGTGGGGGGGGGGGAGTTTAAAGGGAACATTAGGGGGGGCTTCTTCACACAGAGAGTGGTGGGAGTATGGAATGAGCTGCCAGACGAGGTGGTAAATGCGGGTTCTTTTTTAACATTTAAGAATAAATTGGACAGATACATGGATGGGAGGTGTATGGATATGATCCGTGTGCAGGTCAGTGGGACTAGGCAGAAAATGGTTCGGCACAGCCAAGAAGGGCCTGTTTCTGTGCTGTAGTTTCTATGGTTCTGTGGTTCTATTAAATGTACCTTTGAACCTTTAACTGGATTTGGGAGTATTATGTGTGGTTCTGGTGGTCACACGGATGTGTTAGCAGGAGAGATTCACTGGATATTCTCACTGGGACAGGCAGCATCCCTGGAGGGGAATATGTGGGATAAGGAGGAGAGATGAAAACAGGAAAAATAAGGGAAACAGAACATATGGGGGAGTGGTTATCATAACTTTGAGGATTTAATGTTCTTGCTGCTGGGGTGTTATTTAGCTGTGACCCAGCAGTGGATAGACACATCGGTGTGGGAATGTGCAGTGGAACTGAAAAGGGTGCCCACTGGGAGATCCCAACTGCAGATGGAGTGAAGGTGCTCAACGAAGTGGTCCTATATCAGGTCTCACCGATTTAGAGGAGGCCACACTGGGGCCACCAGATACAATAAATAACATCACTGGAATCACATGTGAAAGAATGCCTCATCTGGAAGGGCTGTTGAGGGCCCTGAATGGTGGTGAGTGAAGAGATATAGGCGCAGGAGTTGTTACAGGGCGAAGTGCCTGGCAATGGAGGAGGATTGGCGAGGATGCATGAGCAGATGCGAGAGTCATGGAGAGAGTGATCCTGAGGAATGTGGAGAGGGAAGGGGAGATGTGCCTGGTGTTGGCGGAGGAAGTTGTTAAGAATACATTAGATGCATAGACTGAAGATGACTCCAATTTCCCTCCATAGATACTGCCTGACCCATAAAGTTCTTCCAGCCCTCTTTGGTGTTGCTCCAGATTCAAGCAGTGTCTTGTGTCTTCAATAGAATGTTGCCAGGACTGGAGGGCTGTGGTTTGTATAGACTGGATTTATTCTCACTAGAACGGAGGAGATGTAGAGCAGCTACTTCTCTTCAACCATTCGGTTCTTGAAACAATCAGCACAATCCTAATCAGTGCCTCAGTATAGCAACACTATGATCACTTAGACCACTTTGGACTGAATTCACCTTTTTTTGCTAAATGTGCTTCTTCTTGTACTTTTATGCATAACTTATGTATATTTTCTGCTTAATTTATGTTTTTCGTGTGCATGTTGCTTATATAATGCGATGTGTCTGCAATGCTACTGCAAGTATGTATTTCTCAAGAGTGTACTTCAGTGACTATACTGTCCTCCTAAAACCTAAGATGTAATATTTGATGATTCATTTCATAAATAAATCCATTATCCAATCTTCCGACTTAAAACTGGTTGGTTTTACACACTATCTGAATCATTACATTATTACTGCTGATAGTAATCACTTCCTTCTCCTAGTAACAGTCTTTGCCCACTCAAGTAAGCCAATGATGAAGAACAATCTCGTGCTTACATTCCGTGACAAAGAAGTTGAGCATGGTGAGGACAACCGTATGGCCACTGAACATGTAGTCTCCACAAGTATGCACGCCTGTTAGTGTCATTCCAAAACCACTCCAAATTGCGAGTGCCCTTTGAAATTTGGCCCACATGTCTCCATACAACTGAAAGAAGAAAAAACATAGTGTTGACCAAAGATCACTGAACTTTCTACCACTATTACAGCAGAACTATTCACAAGCCTCTGACGGCATTATGCTTATGTTACTGAGTTAGTAATCCAGAGATCTGCACTGTTAAGTCAGCTGCAACTACGGATTTTAAATATAGCTCATTACTCATTTTAAATAAAAAGTCAGGACCAAAGCTGATGACACTGATAAACCCATTTGCTCATTACCTTTCTCAGTGAGGAGATGGTCCATCCTTAAGCCACCTGCCCTGCACTAAATTATATAATCATACACTGAGTTATCGCAAGTTACAAAACCCTGAGCACTAATGCTCATATCCCATACAAGAATATAGAAAATAATACCAAAAATTGAAATTAATGCACATAAAAGCATGGGATTAAGGTACATTATTACAATTAAGTTTTCACCTAAAAAACAAAATTCCCCATGAGTCCCAAATTAAGGAGACACGCGTGCAAAGCTGTACACATGCCTAAACCAACTTCATGCTGGGGCACTCTTAACAGCTGGAGCGAAAAAGGCAAAAGAAATGGCTAAAACACAACACACAGCATATCCAACATAGGGATTCAGGGCAGTTTGAACAATGTCACCAGACCTTGGGCTCAGGTTGGATTGACACATCTGGGCTCTTCATGTGTAGGTGTATTTACCAGCATGGCAGTACATTAACACGTCAGCTGGGACCTAAAGGGGGAGGACCCCGCAAAATCAGACCAGTCATCCTGTGTTTTTTGCCCCACTGGAGCTGAGAGAGTCAAGTCCAAAATAATTGTGTCTTCATGTTCTAATTGATTGTGGTCAGCCATGTAATACTTAGGAGATCTTTACCCAAAAACAAGTTTTAAACAAAGTTGAGTGGAGAAAGGATACTAAAGTATCTAAAACCAGATTCAAGAAACAAATCTTAAAACAGGTTTCCACATATTTGCAAGGTCTTGGGGGACTGGGCACCTGAAGAGAATATCTACTCCCTGATGGCACACTGCCAACACATCTCCCCATCCCACCTTGATCCACTACCATTCATGTAAATCTGTCATGACTGTGTCACTAGGGTGAGGATACTTGACAGTTGAAAAAACACAAATAGTGACATACATGGATAGATACAATTGACAGAGTTGGAAAAACACAGTGACATTCAGACAGGTACATGATAGGAAAGGTTTAGAGGGATACGAGTCAAATGAGACTAGCTCAGGTGGGAATCTTGGTTGGCATGGACAAATTGACTGAAGGGCTGATTACGTGCTATTCTAAGCAGTTCCAGATTTTCTTTAATGTATCTAGTATTTATTCAGAACTATGTGAGTGAGGTGATAAACTCATCACAATGACATGCAGAGTGAGGGGTGGGGGATTTTAAATATTTAGCAGGCAAATCGCAAGTGAACATTTTAGCTATTATTTGTCATTTTCAAATGTTCAAAATCTTATCCTTCACAATCAGCTTTTCAAATTTTGTAGAAGCATGTTTTATTTCATTTGTGTATGAAATTCATTGCAATGTTGAAAGCCACAGCAAATTAAATCTCACAACATTAAAACAAAATACCATTCAGCCAATGAGCCAGCTTGAGGACTAGCTTGCATCATTTGGAAATACTTACTTTTCCAGAACACTGTAGGTGGTGGCCAGGAACAGAGAGCGAGGTAACAAACATAGTAACGCAGCGTAATAAGAACACTGTTCCCATCAGGCTACACATGCGACGAAGCAGGATAGACCTGGAGGACAACAATAAACAGCCAAAGATACAGTGAAGACCGCAATTCATTCCACAAACACAAGATCAAATTTCATTTCCCCATTACGCTCTAAGCATCCAATCACCATAAAAGATTTAAATTTTGCTCCTGATTTACCAACAAAACAGTGAATTAAAATAGATCTCTGCACAATGCATTTGTCACTGATAAGTGTTTATCACAAGCTCACACTACAACTTGAAGAATAGCGTAAATGTCTTTTGAGCACTATGCCTTGGGTTACTTGTGTATATTACTATCAGAAAGTTCTGTGATGATGACCAACAGATTTTTAATTTAATCCTTTTCCTCCCTACTAAAATGACCTCTCTGGTCCATTCACCATTCTCCAACCAACAGTAAATCAGCATGCCGCATACTACCTGCTCTATGAGAATTGCACTGGTAAAAATACTCAAGTTTAATCAACTGAGCATTTGGTGCTTGTGACAGGCAAGATAATGAGCTCGCTCAAGCTAAACAGTAAGGTCATCACCTGACACTACGACAGTGCTCCTAGATTCTGTCTCTGCATGGTTCTGCAAGATAAAGGAAGTTTATCTTGATGCAATTACAACATTTCACAATTTTATCCAAAATACAAAATGTAAAACAATTTTTCAAAAATGCACCGATCAATTTCCTAAAAAGCTTTTCACTGCTGCTCTAACATCTTTTCCCAAACCAACCACAAAGCCCTCCTAATGCCTGGCTCCCTGTCACCAGGCCACCTTGTATCTGTGAACAAGCCCGTGCTGAATTCCTTACTGACAGCACAGGGCAAGCTCACAATAACCATGCAATTGGGACAGCAAAGAGTTATTTATAAAAACTCACCAAATCTCTGCTGGCCAGGAGCCATTCATTGTGGTCCAAGGTGCACTCTGCTGCTGGGAACTGAGCAGAGAGCTTGCCATATTGTGCTGGGCCTTCCTCAATATGAATACTGGGCTGCATCACTGCTAAGCTCACTCATGGCAAAAGTTGTCATTCCTATTGTGACTCAGTGAATCGTTTAAATAATAATAATAATGATAATAATAATAAGTACTTTATTGATCCTAAGTGGGAAATCATTTCATTACAGCAGCAACATTTTAAAACACACTTGGCAATAATAAATATTAAAATTAATATAATGATATTAATCAATAATATACAGAATAATTTACCAATGTGCAATACTGTACAATAATAAATGCACAAAATAAGAAAAGTGACTATTGTACTATGATGCGTGCTCTCCTGTTGTACAGAGATGAACGGTTGTATATGCTTATTGCATTTGGTAGGAAAGATTTTCGATAATGATCCTTGTGACAGGGCTGAATGAATCTGCTCGAAAGGGTGCTCCACTGCTTATTTAGTAGGTTATGGAGTGGATGTGCCAGATTGCCATAATGGATAACAGTTTGTTTAGTGACCTCCTCTCCACCAGTTACTCAAAAGAGTCTGAGTTGTAGCCAAGGACAGATCCAGCCTTTTTGATGAGTTTATTTAGTCTTTTTGCATCACCAGCACCAGTGCTGCTCCCCCAACATACAGCCACAAAGAAGATTGTACTTGCTACTGTGGACCAGCAAAAGATCACCAACATCCTGCTCACATATTGAAGGATCTCAGCTTCCTTAGAAAATAGAGCCTACTCATCCCCTTCCTGTAAACAGCCTCCGCATTGATTTTCCAGTCAAGTCTGTTGTAGAGGTGAACACCCAAGCATTTGTACTCCTCTACCACCACAACTTCTTCTCCCAGAATGTATACAGGACTCTCCACTCCTACATGAGGTTGGTTAGGCAAACTGTAGAGTGAAGATCTCATCTGCAGTCTAAGGTAAGTCAGGACCAGCCTCTCCAGCACCTTCATCACCTGAAATGTGAGGGCAGTTGGTCTGTAGTCATTAAGTTCACATGGAGTTGCCTTCTCCAGTACAAGAACCGAGCAGGAAGTCTTCCACAGCACCGGTATCTTTTCCTGACTCAGACTCAGATTGTAAAGGTGCTGCAAAATACCAGACAGCTGGCTCACACAGGCCTTCAGTAGCCTGGGGCTGATACCATCCGGTCCAGCAGCCCTGCCATGTTGTAGTCTCTCCAGCTGTCTTTTAACTGCCTTTCTTTTTATTAATTTTCAAAATTATAAACAAAATAACAATGTTGATACAAAGAGATTGGAATAATCTTATTACTAATAAACATATACAAAAAAGATTTCAGATAGTCTTTTAACTTGACCTGCAGTCAGAGTCAGGTGGGGGAGGGTGGACACCCCTACAGAGGCAGGATACTCCAAAGTTGGGGGTTTGGAACACAAGGACTCACTAGAGAGGAGGAAGCAGGCTTCAGGGGGCAGGGAAAGTGTGTGGTTTGGGCAAGTGGGAGAGGGGACAGCAGGAGGTCCCATGCTGAACCTGTTGAAAAACAAGATCAATTCATTGGCCCTATCCAGGCGGTCCTCGATCTTCCTTTCCTTAACCTTGAAGCCAGTGATCTGCTTCATGCCCGACCACACGTCCCTTATGCTATTCTGCTGGAGCTTCCTCTTGTAGGATTCTTTGCACTCCTTCAATATTCCAAAATTTTAAATCATTTGGAATGTACAGCAACTAACATCCTCAATTGTTTCGCCCCAGAATTTACAAAAGTACCTTTGCAGATTATCAAAAGGCAACAAGCAATCAGAAGAGAATTTACTTGCACAGATAACTGGGACAACCTGGACTACTAATCTAGAGAATGGAGTTCAATCTCATCACAGCAAATGAGAAATTAATGCAATTAAATTAAATGATAACCACAAGACTAAGATCATCATAAAAACCATCAGAGGGAATCAAAAGCATTCAGTAAATTGGAGCCAAGTTCTTCCAAGACTTAATGTAAGATGGCAGTGTGCTTGGACACAGCAGCTTCTACAGGATCAGCCAATTATTATTATTGTCTTTTTTAAAAGTATTTTGTTATGAACACAAGACCCTACTGGATATCAATAACCTAAAGTAGGTCTACCCCATCAGCAAGTTGCTCGATGGTGGAGAAACTGAAGGAACTGGACTTGGTACAGATCATGCTACTGCCTGTGTCAGACAGGCGGAGGAGTCGGTGTGCAAAGTCTAACTACAAATGATCATTTTAAGTCACTATTCTTGTGATCTCAAGACCCTGTTGGACACTGTTAATCTGGAAAGCTACAAGTCCGGTTCATAGGTTTATTGGCACACAGTGGAGGAGCTGTGTGGCCTTGGTCAGAGTGAGGACCAGGCTTCAAGCCACGGTACAGCTGCCCAGAAGAGCCAGAGGTGGAGTTGCTTCAATCCGGGAGGCAGTGTGGCATGGCATACAAGCTGAAGTTGGTGCTGGGCCCCAGGGAGAAATGCTGCAACATTCATGGAATCGGATTTGGACAGTATTTTTTTGTGACTGCATTTTACTGGTGGGTGCAGGGTGGAGATACGTCTCTATGAGAAGTGCAAGGACCTTCTTCCCTCCACTAGCCTGCAGGTCACCCTTGGCCAAGGTATAGCACCTGCTTAGCCCCCTGATCAGAGTCAAGTGAAGCAATGGGAGCAGGTGGTGAACGGTTACATGAGCAGCTGGTGCATATCACAAGTCCTGGTTATCTGACCACTGATGCCAGACAATCTCTGAAGAGTATTGACAATGGCTTGGGTCACCCATCTTGTAAAGACATTGCCCAGAAGAACACAATGGCAAACCACTTCAGTAGAAAAATTTGCCAAGAACTATCATGGTCATGGATAGAGAAAAGTACAACAGCATGGAGGGGGTCTTCCCCACAGGCAATGATCCCTCACTCGGTACAGACACTCATGTACGACAGGTGAAACTCCACCATAATCAGGCTACTGTCCTCAACAAAGATACCATCAAAATAGCAACATGGAATGTGAGAACTCTTTATCAAGCTGGAAAGCTAGAGACTAGTAAATGAACATTTGAAAGTCAACATCATAGAACTGTGTGAGACAAGGTGGAAATGGACTGGATGTTTCCATTCTGATGAATACACAATGATCTATTCACATAGTGCTAAACAGAAACGAGATGTGGGAATAACACTCGATGCTGAAAGAAGCAAAAGCTTTATGGGATAATGGGCATTATCTTCTGGTGAAACTCTGAGGCAACCTATGAACAGTTCAATAGTAGTAGTTTATGCTCCAACAGCTGATAGTAGTGAAGAAAATATAGAAAGTTTTTATGATACATTGCATGAAGCAAAGAACTACAGCGAAACATAAGATATTGTTATGGTGATAGGGGATATGAATACTAAAGTTGGCATTTGGATCCAGGAACGATAGACGTGAGAGATTCATAGACTAGTGTTGTAAAACCATAAGACACAGGAGCAGAATTAGGCCATTTGGCCCAATGAGTCTGCTCTGCCATTTCATCATTGCTGATCCAATTTTCCTCTCAGCCCCAGTCTCCTGTCTTCTCCCCGTATCCCTTCATGCCCTGACCAATCAAGACTCTATCAATTTCTGCCTTAAATATACATACAGACTTGGCCTCCACAGCTGCCTGTGGCAACAAATTCCACAGATTCACCACACACGGGCTAAAGAGATTCCTCTTCATCTCCATTCCAAAACAATGAAGGAAACAGATTTTTACAGTTTGCCTCTATCCAACACACACTTTGCTCTGGCTTTTTGAATGAGTCCCAAACTGGGAACTTTCTCACTTTCTATTAAAGTTCAAAATAAGATGTATTATCACAGTGCATGTCTCCACATACAACAATGATATTCTTTTTCCTGCAGGCATACTCAGCAAATCTGTAGAATAGCAACTGTAAACAGGATTAGTGAAAGAGCAAGAGCATAGAAGACAACAGACTATGCAAATACAAATATAGATAAATAGCAACAAATAATGAGACCATGAAGTAACAAGATAACAGTCCTGAAAGTGAGATGATTGTTGTGGGAACATCTCAATAAATGAGTGTAATTATTGTTACATACCTCAAGGAGATCTCGTGACTTTCTTGTGAGAATGATGTAATGGTCTTTTGGAGGTCACCTGATGTAATTTTCCCACCGATGAGGTCACATGCTGACATGTTCACCACGGGTATAAAAGGGAAGACCCCTGGTGACGCAGTTAGTTTTTCCAGCTAGAACGTTAGCCTGAGGCTCCGCTCCGTTGCGTGTTTTTTTTAATGACACAGTTTCAGTTTTAAAACGGAGTTTTACGTTCTATTGTAAGGTACAATAGTGCTGGACTGGCAGTTTACCCATTTCTGTCAGATTTGTTGATGTACCTTTTCAGTAGTATTGGAGAGTGAAGACTTTATCGAAGTACAGGACCTGAAGGATTAAAAGAAGTTGGTATCGTTCGGCAGTTTAACAAAGGATCGACCTTATTGAGTCTTCGTTGAAGAAGTAGCGACCTGCATCGAAGATAACTCCTGCCAAAAGAGCAAGGAAGTTCATGCAAGATTTGCTCTCTAGAAATAAAGGTCAGTTGTCTTATGCCGTTTATTTCCTTCATCGTGAATCCTTTGGACAGAAACTGCAGGAAAGTCGCGTCTATGAAGAAATCCTTCTCCAGAGAAGTCTCTCCCAATTGAACGTATAAATCTGTTGGACTTTCAAATTTACCATTTAAGAACTGTATTTGACTGTACCGCTTTAAGAACTGTTTTCGCATTTATCGCTTTAAGAACCAGTACCGAGTGGCGATTTGTTGAATGGCCACATAGCGGTTAACTTTCGGCTAAGGTTTTCGTTTGTTTTTTTTATTGTTTATCCATGTTTAATAAATGTTTGGTTGTTTTTATATAACCTGGCTCGGTTGATATTCATTGTGGCCGGTTACATAACATTATCCTGTTGTTCATGAGCCTGATGTTTGAGGGCCAAGTAACTGTTCTTGAACCCGGAGGTACAAGTCCAGTCCTGAGGCACTTGTACCTTTTATCTGAAGGCAGCAGCAAGAAAAGAGCATGGCCTGGGCGGTGGCGATCTCCAATGATTAATACTGCTTTCCTACAACAGCATTTCATGCAGCTGTGCTCAATGGTTGAGAGGGCTTTACCAGTGATGTACTGGGCTAAATCCACTACCTTTTGTAGGATTTTCTGTTCAAAGATATTGGTGTTCCTTTGCCAGGCCATAACACAGCCCTTACACTTTTCTGCTATGCATCTATAGAAGTTTGTCAAGGTTTTTGAAGTCATGTCAAATCTTCGCAGTTTCAATAGACAATAGACAATAGGTGCAGGAGTAGGCCATTCAGCCCTTTGAACCAGCACCATCATTCACTGTGATCATGGCTGATCATCCACAATCAGTACTCTTTACCTGCCTTCTCTCCATATCCCTTCACTCCGCTATCTTTAAGAGCTCTATCTAACTCTTTCTTGAAAGCATCCAGAGAATTGGCCTCCACTGCCTTCTGAGGCAGAGCATTCCACAGAACGACAACTCTCTGGGTGAAAGTTTTTCCTCAACTCTGTTCTAAATTGTCTACCCCTTATTCTTAAACTGTGGCCTCTGGTTCTGGACTCCCCCAACATCGGGAACATGTTTCCTGCCTCTAGCATGTCCAATCCCTTAATAATCTTATATGTTTCAATCAGATCCCCTCTCATCCTTCTAAATTCCAGTGTATACAAGCCCAGTCGCTCCAATCCCCGATCCGGGAATTAACTTCATGAACCTATGCTGCACTCCCTCAATAGCTAGAACATCCTTCCTCAAATTTGGAGACCAAAACTGTACACAATACTCCAGGTGTGGTCTCACCAGGGCCCTGTAAAACTGCAGAAGGACCTCTTTGCTCCTATACTCAACTCCCCTTGTTATGAAGGCCAACATGCCATTAGCTTTCTTCACTGCCTGCTGTACCTGCATGCTTACTTCCAGTGACTGATGAACAAGGTCACCTAGATCTCGTTGTACTTCCCCTTTTCCTAACTTGACACCATTCAGATATTTATATGATGGGCCCAGGACAGGTCTTCTGAGATAGAGACACCCAGGAATTTAAAATTACTGACTCTCCCCTCCTCTGATCCTCTGATCAGGACTGGCTCATGGACCTCAGGTTTCCCTCTCCTGAAATCTATAATTAGTTCCTTGGTCTTCCTGACATTGAGTAAGAAGGTGTGTTATGACAATTTTGAATCTTCCCCCTGTATGCTGATTCATTGCCACCTTTGATATGGCCCATAACAGTGGTGTCATCAGCAAACTTGAATATGGTGTTGGAACTGTACTTAGCCACATAGTCATTAGTGTAAGGCGAGTAGAACAGGGAGCTAAGCATAGAGCTGTGTTGCACCTGTGCTGATGGAGATTGTGGAAGAGATGTTTTTGCCAATCCTAATTGACTGGGGTCTGCAAATGAGGAAATCCGGGATCCAATTGCACAAGGGAGTATTGAGACCCAGGTCTTGGAGGTTACTGATTAGTTTCGAGGGGATGATACCATTAAATGCTAAGCTGTAATCAATAAAGAGCATCCTGATGTATGCATCTTTGCTATCCAGATGTTCCAGGGTTGTGTAAAGAATCTTCCAAGATTGTGTAAATTGGAGCGGATTCAAGTTGGCACTCAGACAGGAGCTGATACAGTTTCAACAGGTAGTTCATTTTCCAGCATCAAATCTCCAGAAAAACATCCTCCTGAGAATTATGACATCAAGAAAAGCAATGCAGGTAATGCTAAAACCTACCTGTGCTTATGAAGCAGCAACAATAACAGCCAGATAGTGCACAGAACAAGTCCACAGACTTCAGCCATTGCGAAAGCCCACGGAATCCTTGGGACACTGTTAACAGAAATGGCACAGTATCAAAACATGTAAGTATTTGCATACACATTTATTTGGAGAAACATAATTTTGCCTTATTTTGATGTTTATCAGTGATTTACATGCACAAAGAAAAATGCACTTTGTACTATAAACCCTGTTCACCCTGAAAGGCTGTCCTAATACAACCTCTCCATACATTCACCCTGAAAGATTGGCTAAATACAACTTTTCCATATGTTCTAAGCAGCAATCAAAAGTGAAACACTGGGTGGGGGGAGGGTAGTTGATGCTCAGAGCAGAACCCTATCCACACGAATGCTTTTCGCAGAAGTATAGGCAGGTGCTTTACCCACAGAGTTTTGGAAATGATCCAAGAGAAAGCCACTGAAAGGATAATCAACAATTCCAGCGAAAAGTTTCCCTGTGTCGTACTAGTGTTAGATTAAACACAAGATATTTGAATTTAAGCCAATATCCCATTGAATGGATTAGGCAAAGTCATATTTCGGAGGCTATTTGAGAAACTATTTGGGCGTTTGGCTGAGATGCCCCAAGATATTGTTAAATGTGAATGACACAGATGCCAGACTGATGTGTATAACAAGATGGAATTGATCTGTAATATAGAACATAGAATAGTACAGCACAGTACAGGCCCTTCGGCCCACAACGTTGTGCCAACCCTCAAACCCTGCCTCCCATATAAGCCCCCACCTTAAATTCCTCCATATACCTGTCCAGTAGTCTCCTAAACTTCACTAGTGTATCTGCCTCCACCACTGACTCAGGCAGTGCATTCCACGCACCAACCACTCTCTGAGTAAAAAACCTTCCTCTAATATCCCCCTTGAACTTCCCACCCCTTACCTTAAAGGCATGTCCTCTTGTATTGAGCAGTGGTGCCCTGGGGAAGAGGTGCTGGCTATCCACTCTATCTATTCCTCTTATTATCTTGCACACATATTAATACATTTCTGCTGTTATTCAGCAAGTGTAACTTAAAATTTGAATTTGATGCAATGTTTGAAAAGATGGTGCATCATTATATATAGAAGACAACACTCAGCTCTTTATTTATAGAGAAAACAATGATTGTGTTACTGCCAATCGTCAAGTTTGCAGTTGACTACATCAAAAACCTTTATTTATACAGCATGACCAAATCAGAAATGATGTATTCTGTGTTAGTGCCAGGAAATGACATCAGACAAAAATCAAAACAAAAAAAAAATTACACTGGGTGGGATAACTGGTCATTAATCTTTAAGCAGGGTACACAAGGGAATGCCAAAATTGGGGCAGAAATGAATGTCAAAGCGGGGGTATGACTCTCAAGTGGGTCATGCAATATTTAAAATAAAGGGTCACAGTCTCTGATCTATCCATTAACTGCTAAAATGCAAATGTGTAGGAGAACCGTTGGTTAAAAAGTGTGACCGGTGAAAATCACTGGGATGGACAGAAAGAACAGCAACCAATGGTGGTCAAAGGGAGAGTCTCTGAAGGGGATTATTGGGTTAGATAATGTTAAGAGATAGATCAAGCCATTAAAAGGATTTGAACACCTTGAGCTTTGTGGATAGTTGAGTGTTGTGCTGGTTCAACGTGCATGAACACAAGTGGCCAAGGTTCTGGCATTTCTTTCCTTGTCCAGGGAGCCATCAATAGAGACGATGCTGCCAAGGTACCTGAACTCATCTATTTCATTCAATTTTGATGGCAATGGAAGGAGGGGCAATAGTAGATCCAGGAGCACAGTGAAATAGTATTTCTGTCTTTACCAGGCTGATAGTGAGGCCAAAGGGACGAGCTGCTTTTGCAATACTGTTGACAATGAGTTGGAGATCAGACTCTGTGTGGGCCATCAAGGCACCACAAGGCATGCTTAAAGACTCCAATGACGCATGATCATCCTGCTCTTCAAAAACAACCGAGGCATCTCCCTCTTGATCATTGCTGGGAAGGTTCTGGTCTGTATAATTCCCAACCACCTAATCACCAGCATATCAGATGGGAACCTCCCTGTGACATAGTGCGGTTTTTGCTCAGTCGCAGCACTATCAACGTGGTGTTCACTGTTTATCAGGTTCAGGAAATGTGTATTGAACAAAATTTGAACATATGCCATTTTCATAGATCTAAGCAAATCGCTTGCATGGTCAACAGAGAAGCGCCGTGGACAGTATTATCTAGCCCAGATTTATTTAACTAATGACTTGCTGCCGTAACTTGACAGGAGTCCATTAGTTCCTTCTTCCTGATGACTCTTTCAGGGACCTACCTAGGATCCTGCCAGGACTCTCTAGCCCACTAGCAGAGGCCCATCTACACAAACCAAGCAACAAAGGTACAGCTTCTCTATAACTTGATAGCTTCTTTCATACTGATTCTTGCAGAAGGATTTACTATTCAATATTTGTACTTACAACAAAATTATAAAAGAAAAAAATCCTCTGTTAAGAAGATTGTTGCATTAATGTTGAATAATTATACAGTAACACATTTCTGTAACTGAAATATTTAATTTCAGAACGACAATATTGAGACCAACATAACGCAACAGATTTCAAGGATGTTGTTCCCCCTTATCCTCTGGTTGCCTTATTTTTAAAATGGGTTTGTATTGCTCATAAATACTCAGACTGGATTCCAGCTTGAAAGTGGAGTGTAAATGTTGTTATTTCCATTTCTCCTACCACATCTTGGATTTATTGATTCTTCAAAGTACACAGCCATAGACATCCTCATTCCCCTTTCTGTGACAGTTATCACCTATTCCTTTACAACACAATGCTTAAGGATCACTAACCAAATATATTGCATCCAGTGCTGAACTCTCCGGCTACAAGTAAATTGCCCCAGCTAAATAAGACTTGAAGACAAATGGAGCAAATTCATATAAAGTCATTTTGAATGAAGAAATGTTACAAGGCATGCAGATTGCAATCCAAGCAAACAATGCACTTACTGTAACTCCACGTTCATTTTGTTAGAGATGCCAAACATCACAGAGCAGGCACAGATACAAGTAATTGTCTATGGCTGGTTCAGGTGATGCAGTCCCATTGAGAGACCATGCCAGAGAAAGTTAGCATGGTCAAAGGTGTCAAAAGTCAAAACAGCTGCTTCACCAACAACCTTTGATCTTCTGAGAAGGAAGTGAAATTGAACATCTCACTTCCTCCTTGGGAGAGCAAACGAGTGCTGGAGTGCTGTCCCTTTCTCAGCTCCTCACATAATAGAGTCAAAGATAATTAGGCAAGATTCCCACTACTCAATGGCATTAGCATCAAATTGGTGATGGGATATATCCTGATCAGAAAATTAATGAGCCAGAAAATAAATTCTGGTGTCTATGGAAGATCAGAGGCTGGATCTTCTGCAGTGTACTCTCCATGCTTGCTCTTCAAAGGGTATTTTAACACCTAAAAGAACAGAATACCACCTCTCACCCAGATGAATACAGCTCTGACAATATACCAACATACAGCTCGCCATGTTGAACTTATCTACCTACTACTGTAAATATTAATTTCTTCCCAACATGGAATGTAGCACCACTAAGTACACTACGTTAAACCATACAAAACCACTGGCTATTGCCACCAACAGGGAAGGGCAGGAAACTCACACCAAGATGCATCTTCTCCAAGTCACGGCATCCTGAAATTCACTACCCAGAAGAGCAGTGGAGCACCATCACTGCACAAAGTGGCGGTTTGCCTCCAATGTTTCATAGACATTCAGAGATGGGCAATGAGCATTGGCCATGTCAAGAATCTCTGATCCACATGACTGAATCAAAAACTTCATGCAGACAAAGGAACTTTTATTAAGGAAAAATAACTCCAGCTCAGCCAAGTCGGTGTTCAGTCACGGTGGTGCATGACTGAACGAGGGAAGACTGGCAAAATAGTGCCAGCACATGTTGTAGATGGAAAGGTCCGGAGACTTGTAAGGAAAGTTGGAGCTGTTGCTGCAAAGTAAGCCATAACAAGAATCTCAAATAACTCTTCAAAAGATGTGAATAAGAGCTTCAAGAAACTTGTTAAGTTATCTAAGTGGATATTCTATATATTTCTATAGGCATCCATTAGTCTCGTGAGACCATGGATTTGCGCCTTGGATTTGCAGGCCTGGGCAAGGTTGTATGGGAGACCGGCAATTGCCCAAACTGCAAGTCTCCCCTTTCCATGCCACTGATGTTGTCCAAGGGAAGGGCATTAGGACCCATACAGCTTGGCACCGGTGTCATCGCACACTTAACCAATGTGTGGTTAAGTGCCTTGCTCAAGGACACAACACACTGCCTCAACCAAGGCTCGAAGTAGCGACCTTCAGATCACTAGACGAACGCCTTAACCACTTGGCCACGTGCCAACAAGTGGATAGCAGCAGCAGTAAAGTTCTGAGGAATGAAGGTTGCATAGGAACACAGGAGACAGAACCCAGTATGGGAGAACCAAAAGGAGACAAAGTGACTGAAGGTCCACAGGAGGTAAAGACAGAAGGGAAAGGAATAAAGACAAAAATAGGAGATAGAATCAGCTCAAGTCTGAAGTGTCCAGTGAACTATACATGGCCATAGTTGCTGGGAAATTTAAATTGCATTAACCAGGAAAATAAAGATAGAAAATTCCCAGTAATGATCAGGCAAACATAAAAAGTCCTTTACACGAATACAAATCATGAGGCACATGGATCCTCTTGAAGATCTTCCATGTGTTTGTGTGAGCCAGCCTTTTCTCTTTGTGTGGCTGCTCAGTAAGAAGTTGTTGGGCTGTTTTACGGAGATTTAAACATATAGAATTGAACAGAACTGTAAACATTCTCACAGTGAACAATTTCTACCCAGACTTAATTCATTCCTTTGAATAAAAGGTGTTGCTATGGCAACCCAAATGTGCACTTGCCTTATTGTGAAGGACATGGGACATGTTTTGTTTCTGTGGAACCAAATTACTCACTTTACAGGATAATGATGAGTGCTTTCTTGTGTTTTCCAACTCTCAAAGCCAACAGAAACATTACATCAACTTTCTTGTCAATTTTTACTGCTTACTCACTTTCAGTCTTTCACAAGCTCTTCCCTTTCCTTTCTCAACTTCTCCTTCCTCACAGTGGGTCTAATATCCATTACAAGCCTAACAACCATTACAACTACTTGGTTTACACTTCCTGTAAGGACTGCATTCCATTCTCCAGCTCAGTCTCTGCCACAGATGGTCTGGTGATGACACCTTCCTTGCTCATCAACTAACCTATTCTATTTCCTGCAGTTCTCCCAATCCTTTTCCTTCATTCCACACTCCATTTTCTTATCTGCAACTTCCCTCCACCGTCAGCAGTTATCTGTGCTACATATTTGTAAAACTTCTGGCAAAAATACCAACAACATATCTCCAACCACCCCATTCCCACCAAAATGCGACCTGCAACAATACAAAAAGACCTGATTCACACTTCAAACTCCAACGAGTGCAAGGGGTGAAACATCTCCCCTTTCAATCATCCAGGCTCTTTCTCGTGAAACAGCAACTTATTCAAAGTTCAAAATAAGTTTATTATCAAAGTACATATATCTCACCATATACAACTCTGAGATTCATTTCCTTGCAGGCATACTCAATGAATCCATAATAGAATAAGAACCATAATAGAATCAATGAAAGACCATTTGTCTTTTGTTTAACCAGTGTGCAAAAGACAATATACTGAGCAAATACAAAAAGAAATAAATAGCAATAAATTTCAAAAACGTGAGTCCGTAAGTTAAGGGAACAGTTCAGTGATGGGACAAGTCAAGATGAGTGAAGTTATCCCCTTTGGTTCAAGAGCGTGATGGCTGAGGGGTAATAACTGTTCCTGAACCTAGTAGTGTGGGTCCTGAGGCTCCCGTACCTTCTTCCTGATGGCTGCTGCTAGAACAGAGCATGACCTGGGTGATTGATGTCCCTGATGACAGATACCGCTTTCCCGTGACAACGTTCCGTGTAGATGTGCTCAATGGTGGGAGGCTTTACCCATGATGGACAGAGTGGGCAAACACTATGTGGTCCATCTGTCTGTTCACGTGTCTCTTTTCTGTCAGCACCAGGCCTGAAACATCGACTCTTTAGTCCTCTCTGTAGATGCTGCCAGACCTGCTGAGCTCCTCCAGCATTTAGTGTGTTATTCTGGATTTCCAGCATCTGCAGAATCTCAGGTGAGTATTCATACATGCCTCCTAACAGAGGTAAATCCAGAATATTATTGAGGTCCATTTGTAAAAATTTGCTTGACAATAGTTTGTTTCCAATAGTTTTAAGCAATGCAACAGCTCCATTGAAGCTTCTGAAAGTTATGCCCATGAATAATACCAAAGAACAGCTCACGTGGTCCTTGACATTCTAACGCTCAACATTTAAAGATTTTGTCGCATCCCCTAGTCTTTATATTTCACTTTTCTTTTTAAATCTTTTTATTAATTTTTCAAAATTATAAACTCAATAACCAAGTTGGTACAAAGAGATTGGAAAAATGTTCATCAGCATATATAAAATGAATTTTAAGTAACATAGAAATAAAAGACTTCCAAACTCAAAATGAGTTTTAAACATTAACAAAGAAATAAAAAGAAAAAAAGAAAAAAAAAACCAAAAAAAAGGCAAAACAGGGCTAGACCAACAACTTGTATCAGACAAGATCCATAATGTTGCTAACTCCGCTCCTCTCATCATATAATTTTAGAAAAAAGATTTGGAAAGGTCAGATTACATCATATGAAAATGTTGCATAAAAGGTTTCCAGATATCTTCAAATTTAACTGAAGGGTCAAAAATATCACTTCTAATTTTTTCTAAATTTAAACTTAATATGGTTTGAGAAAACCATTGGAATGTAGTTGGAAGATTAATTTCCTTCCAGTTCAACAAAATAGATCTTCTCGCCATTAAAGTAACAAAAGCTATCATTCGAGAGGCTGAAGAAGACTAAGATCTATGTTCTACCATTGGCAATCCAAAGATTGCCGTCATAGGATGGGGTTTTAAATCAAAGCATAGAACTGTTGAAATAATATCAAAAATGTCTTTCCAATATTTTTCCAAAAGAGGACAAGACCAAAACATATGAGTTAAAGAAGCCACTTCAGAGTGACATCTATCACAAGTAGGGTTTATATGGGAATAAAAATGAGCTAATTTATCTTTGGACATATGAGCTCTGTGTACTACTTTAAATTGTATTAAAGTATGTTTAGCACATATAGAAGAAGTACTAACTAATTGAAAAATTTTATCCCATTTCTCTGTAGGTAGGGAAAGTTAAGTTCCCTTTCCCATTCATTTTTAATTTTATCAGATATATCTGGCTGTAATTTCATAATTATATCATAAATTATTGCTATTAATCCCTTCTGCAAAGGATTAAAACCTAAAATTTTATCAAGAACGCCAGAAGGATTTGAAGTTGGAAAGGTAGGCAACGTAGTATTTAAAAAAGTTCTTATTTGTAAGTATCTAAAAAAATGGGATCTAGGCAAATCAAATTTCTCAGATAACTGCTCAAAAGACATAAAGCAGTTATCCAAAAATAGATCATGAAAACATATTATGCCTTTCGTTTTCCATGTCAAAAAGGCTTGGTCCATTACCGAGGGTTGGAAAAAGAAATTAGATATAATAGGACTTGATAACATAAATTCATTCAGGCCAAAAAATTTACGAAATTGAAACCATATTCGCAATGTATGTTTAACTATAGGGTTGAAAATTTGTTTATTTGATTTAGATAATGCAAAAGGCGGTGTAGTTCCTAAAATGGAGGCTAAGGAAAACCCTTGTACAGAATGGCCTTCAAGGTTTACCCAATATGGGTTTGGAGTTATATTCCAATCTTGCGTCCAAAATATTAAATATCGGATATTAATTGCCCAATAGTAAAATCTTAGGACAGGCAATGCCAAACCACCCTCTTTCTTAGATTTCTGTAAGTATTTTTTTTACTTAATCTGGGATTTCCATTTTGCCATATATAAGAGGAAATTTTAGAGTCAATAGTATCAAAAAAAGATTTAGGAATAAAAATCGGTATCGCTTGAAATAAATATAAAAATTTGAGTAAAATAATCATTTTAAAAGTATTAATACGGCCAATCAATGATAGAGACAAAGGGGACCATTTAGTAATCAGTTGTTTAACTTGATTAATTAATGGTAAAAGGTTGAAATTGAATAGATCCTTATGTCTCTTAGTAATTTTAACTCCCAAATAAGTAAAATAATCAGTAATCAGTCTAAATGGAGAATTTCTATAAATAGGAACCTGCATATTTAATAGAAAGAGTTCACTTTTACTTAGGTTCAGTTTACAACCAGAAAAGCTACTAAACTGAGCAAGCAAAGTTAGTACTGCTGGAATAGATTTTCCTGGGTTAGAAATATATAATAGTAGATCATCTGCCTATAGTGATAATTTATGAGTCTCATTTCCATGGGTAATACCAAATATATTAGTGGAGTCACGAATGGCAATAGCTAGCGGTTCCAAGGCAATATCAAATAGTAATGGACTAAGAGGGCAACCCTGCCTAGTACCACGGAATAAATGAAAAAAAGGGGATCTTTGGTTGTTAGTAAATACCGAGGCCAGAGGGGTAAAATATATCAGTTTAATCCGGGAAATGAATATCGGACTAAAATTAAATTTCTCAAGGGTATTGAATAAACATATCCATTCAACTCCATCAAAAGCTTTTTCAGCATCTAATGAAATTACACATTCTGGAATTTTGGGTGAAGGCGTATAAACGATATTCATTAATCTCCTAATATTAAAAAAAGAGTAACAGTTTTTAATAAATCCAGTTTGATCAGCAGAAATAATTTGGGGTAATACATTCTCCAATCTCGTTGCCAATATTTTAGAAAAAATCTTAGAATCAACATTCAGCGGAGATATAGGTCTATAAGATGCACATTCAGTAGGATCCTTATCTTTTTTAAGAATTAGGGAAATAGAAGCTCGATAGAAAGATTGTGGTAATTTACCTGTTGAAACTGCATCCCTAAAAACACTACATAGCCAAGGAGTTAGTGTAGTTGAGAAAAATTTTTAAGATTCTACTGTAAATCCATCTGGACCAGGTGCTTTACCTGAGTTCATTGAAAAAAATAGCATTCTTTATTTCCTCTACTGTAATAGGTACATCTAGTTTTGAACGTTCATTAGATGATAATTTTGGAATATTCAATTTCTTTAAAAATTCATGCATTATAGTGGAGTCATCAGGAAATTCTGATCTTTATATTTTAATGCAACAAAATAAAAGCTTCGGGGGAATTTCAAAAGAGCACATTGTATATTTGAATATATGTATCTATGTACATTGCTTTCAACATGCAAATGTGCCCTAACTTTAGCCATCATAATACCAATGCAAGAAGGTGAGAGCTGTTGCAAATAGGTGAGAGCTATTACAAAAACAGGAGAAGCACTAAATAGGCAGTCTTTTCATAGGTGCTACTTTATAGAGTGACAATGAGCAAGACATGTGAAATTTCGATACTTTGAATGTGAATTTTAATGGCTACCATCAAAATAAGTACATTCAGATACTCTATCATTTAAAAAAAATTGCTTTCTATGCACTGAAATATGCTGCCAAAAAGAATTTCTTAATATTACGCACTGGAGTGTGGAGTTAGACCAGAGGAAAGGAGACATAAGGCTCCTTTTCATTGACTACAGCTCTGCCTTTAATACCATCATTCCAAATAATCTGATTCCTAAACTCCGGAACCTGAGCCTTAGCACTCAGATCTTCAGCTTCCTCATAGACAGGACCCAGGCTGTAAAAATAGGGGACAAGCTCTCCTCTACAATTACTCTGAGCACCGGTGCCCCACAAGGCTGTGTACTCAGCCCCCTGCTGTACTCACTATACGCCCATGATTGTGTAGCCAAGTTTCCATCAAACTCAATCTATAGGTTTGCTGATGACACAACAATTGTAGGCCGTATCTCAGGTAATGATGAGTTTGAGTACAGAGAGGAAATTAAGAACCTGGTGGCATGGTGCGAAGACAATACCCTATCCCTCAAAGTCAGCAAGACGAAGGAATTGGTTGTTGACTTCAGAAGGAGTAGCGGACCGCACAACCCAATTTACATCGGTGGTGCACAAGTGGAACAGGTCAAAAGCTTTAAGTTCCTCGGGGTCAATATCACAAATGACCTGACTTGGTCCAACCAAGCAGAGTCCACTGCCAAGAAGATCCACCAGCCCCTTTACTTCCTGAGAAAATTAAAGAAATTTGGCCTGTCCCCTAAAACCCTCACTAATTTTTATAGATGCACCGTAGAAAGCATTCTTCCAGGGTGCATCACAACCTGGTATGGAAGTTGTCCTGTCCAAGACCGAAAGAAGCTGCAGAAGATCGTGAGAACGGCGCAGCACATCACACAAATCAATCTTCCGTCCTTGGACTCACTTTACACCGCAAACAACAAACAGTTTACCCCAACATCTTTTGTATCATTGCTGGGGACTTTAATCAGTCTTCCTTGAAGAAATCTTTGCCCAGTTATAATTAACACATGGCCTGCACAGCAGGGGTCCCAAAACACTCAACTGCTGCTATACTACCAAAAGCAATGCCTACTGTTCGGTCCCTAGACCGCATTTTGGGAAATCTGACCAACTGGCTGTCCTCTTCCTACCTGCATACAAACAGAGGCTAAAGAGCAAGACTCCAGAGGTAAGGATAATGAAGAGGTGGTCACGGGAGGCTAAGGAATGGCTATGGGACTGCTTTGAGTCAGACTAGGCCATATTCAACGACTCATCAAAGCACCTGAACAAATATGCCACAGTTTTGGGACCCCTGCTGTGCAGGCGATGGTGGACCAGAGGAGGGCTTAGGCACCAGTGACCCCTGTTTCCAACCAGGGGGTCAGTGTGGACATGATAGAGGATTACAAATACCTGGGGATACAAACTGACAATAAACTGGACTGGTCAAAGAACACTGAGGCTGTCTACAAGAAGGGTCAGAGCCGTCTATTTCCTGAGGAGACTGCGGTCCTTTAACATCTGCCGGAAGATGCTGAGGATGTTCTACGAGTCTGTGGTGGCCAGTGCCATCATGTTTGCTGTTGTGTGCTGGGGCAGCAGGCTGAGGGTAGTAGATACCAACAGAATCAACAAACTCATTCATAAGGCCAGTGATGTTGTGGGGATGGAACTGGACTCTCTGACGGTGGTGTCTGAAAAGAGGATGCTGTCCAAGTTGCATGCCATCTTGGACAATGTCTCCCATCCACTACATAATGTACTGGGTGGGCACAGGAGTACATTCAGCTAGAGACTCATTCCACCGAGATGCAATACTGAGCGTCATAGGAAGTCATTCCTGCCTGTGGTTGTCAAACTTTACAACTCCTCCCTTGGAGGGTCAAACACCCTGAGCCAATAGGCTGGTCCTGGACTTATTTCCATCTGGCATAATTTACATTTTATTATTTATGGTTTTATATTGCTATATTTATACTCTATTCCTGGTTAGTGCAACTGCAACGAAACCCAATTTCCCTTGGGATCAATAAAGATGTCTATCTATCTATCTAGTTGTATAAGGTTAGTCATGAACAACTGTGCCCCAACAAAATCATTTAGAATCTTCCCTAACCAGAAGCCCAGGAAGTATCAAGAGATCTGCAATCTGCTGAGGGCCAGATCAGTGGTGTTCGTCTGGTGACCAAGTAAAATACAAGAGGTCCAGGTATGACCTCTGGAAAGCCACTTCACGTGCAAAGTGGCAATTCCAAACCAAACTTCAATCACAGAAAGATGGCCAACAGCTGTGGCAGGCTTGAGTGCTATCACCTCCTACAAAGTAAAACCAAGCGACACAGGTTTCACTCTCAATACCTTCTGTGCTCACTTTGACCAACAAAACATTAAGGCAACTTCACAAACTCTCACAGCTCCTGATGACACTGTGAGTTCCGTCTCTGAGGCTGATGTAAAAGCATCCTCCAGTAAGGTGAACCCATGGAAAGTTATCTGGCCCATACAGAGTACATGGCAAAGTACTAAAGATATATGCTGATCAACTGACTGGAGTATTCACTGATATCTTTAACCTCTCACTTCAACAGTCTGAGGTACCCACCTACTGCAAAAAGGCTCCAAGAAGAACATGGTAACCTGCCTCAGTGACTGCCATTTAGTAGCAATTACATCCACTAGAATGAAGTGTTTTGAGAGGCTGGTGATGAAACATATCAACTCCTGACTGAGAGGTACTTGGATTCACTCCAGTTTGTTTACCGTCACAACAGGTCAGTAGCAGATGCTATTTCATTAGCTCTTCATTCAATCTTGGAACCTCTGGACAGTGAAGGTGCATACATCACTGTAGTTCATTGACTACAGCTCGGCATTCACTACTATCATCCCTTCAAAACTAATCAATAAGATTCAAGATCTTGGCCTCAATACCTCCATGTGCAATTGGATCCTGTGTGCTTAGCTCTACTCGCTTTATACTCATGACTGTGTGGCTAAGCACAGTTCCAATGCCATATTTAAGTCTGCTGATACCACTGGCTAAATCAAAGGTGGTGATGATGAATCAATATATAGGAGAGAGATTGAAAATCTGGCTGAGTGGTGCCACAAAATAACCTCTCATTCAATACCAGCAAGACCAAGGAGCTCATTATTGACTACAGGAGGAGGAAACCAAAGGTCCGTGAGACAGTCCTCATTGGAGGATCAGAGACAGAGAGAGTCAGCAACTTTAAACTCCTTATTGTTATCATTTCTGAGGATCTGTCCTGGTCCCAGCACATAAATGTAATTACGAAGAAAGCATGGCAGCACCTCCATTTTCTTGGACGCTTGTGAAGATTTGGCATATCATATAGAACTTTGATAAACTTCTATAGATATGCGGTGGAGAGTACACTGACTGGTTGCATCATGGCCTGGTTTGGAAATACCAATGCCCTTGAACAGAAAAGCCTATAAAAAGACTGGATACAACCCAGTCCATCATTGGTAAAGCCCTTCCCACCATTGGGCACATCTACACGGAACACTGCCACAGGAAAGCAGCATCCATTATCAAGGGTCAGCACCGTCCAAGCCATGCTCTCTTCTCACTGCTACATCAGGAAGGAGGCACAGGAGCCTCAGGATCAACAGCACCAGGTTCAGGAGCGGCTGTTACCCCATAACCATCAGGCTCTTAAACCAGACGGGAAAACTTCACTCACCCCAACACTGAACTGTTCACACAACCTAAAAATGTCGACTGTACCTCCTCCTATAGATGCTGTCTGGCCTGCTGTGATCTACCAGCATTTTATGTGTGTTGCTTGAATTTCCAGCATCTGCAGATTTCCTTGTGTTGTAGTTTTTTGCACATGGTTTATTTCTCTGTCTTGTTGGATGTGGTTTTACACTGATTCTATGGTGTTTCTTTGTATCTACTATGAATGTTCGCAAGAAAATGAATCTCACTCAGAGTTGTATGTAGAGACATATATGTACTTTGATAATAAATTTACTTGGAATTTTGAACTTTCCACCTAATTTTGCAATTAATTTTTTGAAGATGGTCATAGCCGTTGTATTTATAACCGCAAGATCAGCCTAGTTAAATACAAGAGTTGGAACTGAACCACTTCCTTCTAGTACCTGTTTAAAATCTGTTGCAATAAAGCACTCACAGCTAAAATTTATCAGATTGAATTTAATCCTACTTGCCTTTCTTTGGAAAGCTGCTGAAACTTTGGGAATCAAACTATTCCTGCTGATTATACAGGAATCTATTGAGAGTGTTAAATTACGTTGGATTTTTTTTACCCCAGAGCTAATTAAATATATTGATAACTGGTTAATATAGATAAGGTTCAACATGGAAGGCAGGTTCAAAGATTAGAGCCTATGGAACCCAAGACAGGTTGGCAAACTGCATCTAAAACTGGCTTGATAATAGGAGACATGAGGGTGATGGTACAAGGTTGCTTTTATGATTGGGATTGTTGTGGGACCCTTGATGTTTGGTATATGCATTAATGACTGGATCTCAGTTTAAGAGGTACCATTAGCAAGTTTGTGGTGGCACAGAAATGGTTACTGTTGGTAGTGAGAAGGGTACTCCTGGATTGGAGAAAAATATCGCTCTGATAGTAAGCTGGGCAAGACAAAGGCAGATGAAGATTTAATTCCTGGTGAAGGGTCTCAGCCCAAAATGTCAACTATTTACTCTTTCCCATAGATGCTGCCTGGCCTGCTGAGTCCCTCCAGCATTTTGTGTGCATTTTTTAAAATTCTGTTGTGTGTATTTTGGGGTGCCAAATAAAGATAGGGCATATACCATGAGAGATACTATTATCTGAGTAGTACTGAGGAACACAGCCACAAGTCAGCAGGGAGTGATGATGCTTGCTTTATAAGGAAACTTGTTGAAGGCAACAGTAGGGAGGTCTTGTACAACATTATAAAACTTTGGTTAGTCTACAGCAGATAATCACATGCAGAGTCTTGATCTGAAACATTTACGACCTCTTTGCCTCTACAGAGCTTGCTTGACTCAGCAGTTTATCTGTTGCTGCAGGGAAAAGACATAGTTGTACTGGAAAGGGCACAGACGAAATTCACCAGGATGTTGCTTGGTAAAGAGAATGTTTCAATTATGATGAGAGACTGGATAGACTTATTTCCTAGGAGCAGATAAGTCTGAAAGGAGACCTGATGGAGGTGTAACAAATTATGAGAGGCACAGATAGGGTGGAAAACAAGAAACTTTTCCCATTACAAAGGTACCTAAGACCAAAAGTAAGGAGCATGAGGTTTACAGTTGATCTGAAAAATAATTTACTTTTACCCAGGTGACCTATTCTGGTTGGCTGCCTGTATTCCACAAAGGTCACCATTGGGACTGCTTCTTTTCACATTCTATGTCAACAATTTGGATGATGGAATTGATGGCTTTGTGGCCGGGTTTGCAGACAATACAAAGATAGGTGGGAGAACAGGTAGTGCTGAGGAAGCAGGGAGTCTGCAGAAGGACTTGGACAGATTGGGAGAATGAGCAAAGAAGAGACAGATGGAATATAGTGTAAGGAAGTGTATGGTCATGCACTTTGATAGAAGGAATAAAGCCATATCTTATTTTCTAAGTGGGGAGAAAATTCTAAAATCAGATGTGCAAAGGGGCTTGGGAGTCCTTGTGCAGGATTCCCTAAAGATTAACTTTAAGGCTGAGTTGGTGGTAAGGAATTCAAATGATAGCATTCATTTTGAGAGTTTCAAGAGGACTAGAATACAAAAGCAAGGATGTAATGCTGAGGCTTTATAAGGCATCAGTCAGACCACACTTGAAATATTGCAAGCAGTTTTGGGACCCTTACCTAAAGTTGGCATTGGAGAGTATCCACAGGAAGTTCACAAGAATTATTCTGGGAATGAAAAGGTTAACATATACAAGGAGTGTTTGATGGCTCTGAGCCTGTACTCACGAGAGTTTAGAAGAATGAAGGGAAATCTCATTGAAACCTATTGAATATTCAAAGTATAGACAGTGGAAATGGAGAGAGTGTTTCCTATCGTGGGTGAATCTTGAACCAGAGGGTACAACTTCAGAATAGAGGGATTTACATTTAGAACAGTGCTAAGGGATTTCTTTAGCCAGAGGGTGGTGAATCTGTGGAATTAATTGCCACAGGTAGCTTGGAGGCCATCATTGAGTATATTTAAAGCAGAAGTTGATAGATTCTTGGTTAGTCAGGGCATCAAAACTTATGGGGAGAAGGCAATTAGGGAACTGGAGCTGCAGTTCGATGACCTTTGGCTTGTTAGGGAAACTGAAGCAGTGATAGGAGCTACAGGGAGGTAGTCATCTCAAGGGTAAATGGGTGATTGTCAGGTGAGGGAAAGGAGAACATCAGATAGTGGAAAGCACGTCAGTGGCTGTCCCCCTCAACAATAAGTACAGTACTTCATTTTTGAGTACTTTTCAGGGGAGACAACCTATTTTGGGGAAGCAAGAGCAGCTATGTCTCTGGCACCGAGTCTGGCCCTGTGGCTCACAAAGGCAGGAAACTGAAGTAGATGGCAGCAGTAATAAGGGACTCCAGAGTTAGGGAGAAAGAGAGGCGATTCTGTGAACGTGAAAAGGAAACACGGATGGTAGTTTGCCTCCCAAGGGCCAGGATCCACGATGCTCCTGAACAAGTCCACGATATCCTGAAAAGGGAGAGTGAGCAGCCAGAAGTCGTGGTACATATTGGTACCAACAACATACATAGAAAAAGACAGGAGATCCTGAAAACAGAATACAGGAATTTATGAAGGAAGCTGAAAGGAGGACCTCAAGGGATCTCAGGATTGTTGCCTATGTCATGCAACAGTAAGGATAGGAATAGAATGAGGTGGCAGATAAACGCATGACTGAAGAATTGGAGCAGGGGCAGGGATTCAGATTTCTGGATCATTGGGACCTCTTCTGGAGCAGGTGTGACTTGTACAAAAGGGACAGGTTGCACTTGAATCTGAGGGAGACCAATATCCTTGTGGGCAGTGTTTTTAGAGCTGTTGGGAGAGGTTTAAACTAATATGGCAGGAGGATGAGAATCAGTATGGTAGGGCTGAGGATGAGCCAACAGGTTTACAAGTAGATGATGTAATATGAATGTAAGGAAGGACAAGCCAATGTTTGGGTACCACTGCAGACAGAGCAAAGAACAGGAATTCTGCAGATGCTGGAAATTCAAGCAACACACATCAAAGTTGCTGGTGAACGCAGCAGGCCAGGCAGCATCTCTAGGAAGAGGTACAGTCGACGTTTCAGGCCGAGACCCTCCGTCAGGACTAACTGAAGGAAGAGTTAGTAAGAGATTTGAAAGTGGGAGGGGGAGGGGGAGATCCAAAATGATAGGAGAAGACAGGAGGGGGAGGGATGGAGCCAAGAGCTGGACAGGTGATTGGCAAAAGGGATATGAGAGGATCATGGGACAGGAGGTCTGGGGAGAAAGACAAGGGTGGGGGGGGAACCCAGAGGATGGGAAAAGGGTATAGTCAGAGGGACAGAGGGAGAAAAAGGAGAGTGAGAGAAAGAATGTGTGTATAAAAATAAATAACGGATGGGGTACGAGGGGGAGGTGGGGCAGTAGCGGAAGTTAGAGAAGTCGATGTTCATGCCATCAGGTTGGAGGCTACCCAGATGGAATATAAGGTGTTGTTCCTTCAACCTGAGTGTGGCTTCATCTTTACAGTAGAGGAGGCCGTGGATAGACATGTCAGAATGGGAATGGGATGTGGAATTAAAATGTAATGTGTGGCCACTGGGAGATCCTGCTTTCTCTGGCGGACAGAGCGTAGGTGTTCAGCAAAGCGGTCTCCCAGTCTGCGTTGGGTCTCACCAATATATAGAAGGCCACATCAGGAGCACCGGATGCAGTACATCACCCCAGCCTACTCACAGGTGAAGTGTCGCCTTCCTCCACTATCAACTCTGCTCTCAAACGCATCTCCCCCATTTCACACACATCTGCTCTCACTCCATCCTCCCGCCACCGCACTAGGAATAGGGTTCCCCTGGTCCTCACCTACCACCCCACCAGCTTCCAGGTCCAACATATTATTCTCCATAACTTCCGCCACCTCCAACGGGATCCCACCACTAAGCACATCTTTCCCTCCCCCTCCCCGCTTTCCGCAGGGATCGCTCCCTACGCGACTCCCTTGTCCATTCGTCCCCCCCCATCCCTCCCCCCTGATCTCCCTCCTGGCACTTATCCTTGTAAGCGGAACAAGTGCTACACATGCCCTTACACTTCCTCCCTTACCACCATTTAGGGCCCCAGACAGTCCTTCCAGGTGAGGCGACACTTCACCTGTGAGTCGGCTGGGGTGATACACTGCGTCCGGTGCTCCCGATGTGGCCTTCTATATATTGGCGAGACCCGACGCAGACTGGGAGACCGCTTTGCTGAACACCTACGCTCTGTCCGCCAGAGAAAGCAGGATCTCCCAGTGGCCACACATTTTAATTCCACATCCCATTCCCATTCTGACATGTCTATCCACGGCCTCCTCTACTGTAAAGATGAAGCCACATTCAGGTTGAAGGAACAACACCTTATATTCCGTCTGGGTAGCCTCCAACCTGATGGCATGAACATCGACTTCTCTAACTTCCACTGATGCCCCACCTCCCCTTTGTACCCCATCCGTTATTTATTTTTATACACACATTCTTTCTCTCACTCTCCTTTTTCTCCCTCTGCCCCTCTGACGATACCCCTTGCCCATCCTCTGGTTCCCCCTCCCCCCGCTTGTCTTTCTCCCCGGACCTCCTGTTCCATGATCCTCTCATATCCCCTTTGCCAATCACTTGTCCAGCTCTTGGCTCCATCCCTCCACCTCCTGTCTTCTCCTATCATTTTGGATCTCCCCCTCCCCCTCCCCCTCCCACTTTCAAATCTCTTACTAACTCTTCCTTCAGTTAGTCCTGACGAAGGGTCTCGGCCTGAAACGTCAAATGTACCTCTTCCTAGAGACAGAGCAAAGAGTTCAGTTGTACCAAAGAGGCAAAATTTATAAGGGTAAGGAATGCAGGACTGAAGATGCTGTACTTAAATACACGTAGCATTCGGAATAAGGTGGACGAACCCATGGTGCAATTAGAGATTGGTCGGTATGACTTTGTGGGCATCACTGAGTCGTGGCTGAAAGAAGGCCATAGCTGGGAGATTAACATCAAAGGATATATGTTCTATCGAAAGAATAGGCTAGAAGGCATAGGCAGTGGTGTGGCTTTGTTGATAGAGATGGAATTACATCTTGAGAAAGAGGTGACATAGGGTAAGAGAATGTCAAATTTTTGTGGGTGGTGTTAAGAAACCATTATGGGAATCATATTTAGGCCTCCAAATAGTAGCCAAGATGTGAGATTGAGATTGCAAAGGGAGCTGGAAAGGGCATGTAATAAGCGTAATGTCACACTTCTAATGGGGGACTTCAATATGCAAGGAGATTGGGAAAACCATTTTGGTGACGGCTTGCAAGAGAAGGAATTTGTTGAAACGGCTTTTTTTAGAGCAGCTTGTGCTTGAGTCTACTTGGGGAAAGGCCATCTTAGATTGAGTGTTGTGTCATAACCCCAATTTTATTAGTCAGCTCAACGCAAAGGAACCCTTAAGAGGCAATGATCCTAAATGAATCGAATTCATACTGCAACTTGAAAGAGATCTATTCTGTGCCTTGTGAACTATTCATAGAAACTTCAGCCACCTCTGCTCTGCCGTCATCCCTGCCAGTATCTACTCGGCAAGCTCTTCTCTCATGCCTCTGTAATTCCCTTTATTTTATTGCGATACTGATACATCTGACATGCTTCTCCCTCTCAAATTGCAATACAAATTCATTCATATTATGATCACTGCCTCCTAAGGATTTCTTTACATTAAGGTCCCTAATAAGATCTGGGTTATTACACAACACCCGATCTAAAAGGAATTTTGTTCATGCAGATTGCTGATTTGTGTATACAATGAGCTTAAATTTTCTGCAGGATTTAAAAACCACATTGAGCAAGTTCTTATAAATGGAATGCATCTTAAAGCTTAGATAGAAACCTCTGGATTAATGCTTCAGGTGCCCTGAATCTTGGACTCCCTTCCATGATCAGAGGGGAATTTCTTAAAACTATTCTCCAGGTAAAATGCATTACTGGAAGACAGTTTGGTGGTGAGGCAGAGATGATGTTTCATGTGTCAGTTTTAACATGTGACAGATCTCATGGATCAGGTCTCTCATCCCCATTGTATGTTCATACTATGTCATATAGCACCTTTCAGATTCTTGGGACAGCACAAACCAAGCACTGAGCAGTTAGTGAATTATTTTAAACGAAAAAATTAAATGGAAACACAGTAGATAGTTCATATCCACAGACAAAAATCAAAATGTTTGAGTTAAATGCTGGCTGCTAGTGCTGATTGAGAAATAAATATTGGCCAGACACTGGGAGAACCTATCAACATTCTTCAGTTCAACTTTAGCAACAGTCCTATGTAAATAGAAAATGATTGGTTTTCAGGTTCAATAATAGCAAATAGTGAACTACTGCCTAACTCAGTAACAATTTATGTATTTAAATGAAAAATGCAGAACAAATTAGAACACTACCAATATCTCTACAGTACCATAAAACTGTGCATTAGTTCCTAATAGCTATCCAAAGAGGAATTGATTCAGTGTATGTTGCCGTGTTCTTTTGATTGACTGTAAATGAATAAAATCAGCAGAGACACATAGCGCAGATAATGAATTGCCTTCATACAATGCTTTTGATGATTGAATCCTCTAAATCTTCATCTTCAAGATGATTATTGATATCTTCAAATTCTTTGTGGTTCACTCCCAGCTGTTTCTGACACCTCCAGCCTGAGTGCTGAAACCACAGTAAGTAAAACAGTCCCGAGTTGTCTTACTGCCTTATATCTCGTCAACTATCAGTGACAAAAATCACTGCTTTTTGAACACAAACACTTACAACTGATGCTATTTTGATGCCACAGTTGGAGAGGGTGAGAAGTGGTGAAGAGATGACCGCTAGGCTGATTCAGTATGCTGCATGCATGATGTGGGAGGTCAGGGACACTGATAGTGCCTCTGGCTCCTACACCTGTGGAAAATGTGTCCAGATTCAGCTTCCGAAGGACCGTGTTGCAGCACTAGTGAGGCAACTGGATGACCTTAGGTTCATCCGGGAAAATGAGAGTTTTCTGGACAGGACCTACAGTGAGGTCGTTACACCGAGGATACCAGAAGAGAGAAGGGGGGGCGACAATGAGCAAGGAAAGGATGCTTGAAGTACAGGAGAGCCGGGGGGCGGGGGGGGGGATGTGCCTCTCGTAAACAGGTTCACCCTCTTGGAAGCTGTCGGGACAGAAGATGATGCCAGCCTGAGAGGCGGTCAGGTCTGTAAGTCAACAATTGGCGCTGAAGCAAAGCCGAGGAGACAGATGTCAGGCAGAGCCGTGGAAGGAGGGGAATCCGAAGTGAGAGGTACAGAAAGGGGTTTCTGTGGCAACAGGCGAGATTTAAGGATGGTGGGTTGCCTCCCTGGTGCCGGGATCCAGGATGTCAAGGACCGATTGCAGGGAATCCTCAAGAGTGAAGGTGAACATCCGGAAGTGGCGGTGCATGTCGGCACAAATGACGTGGGGGAAAAAGAGGAAAGACATTCTACAGCGTGACCTCAGATATCTCGGAAGAAGGCTGAAAAGCAGGACTTCCAGGGTGGTTATCTCCGGTTTGCTTCCAGTTCCTCGTGCTGGAGTGGTCAAGAACAGGGAGATAATAGATCTGAATGTGTGGCTGAGGAACTGGTACAGGAAGCAAGGATTTACATTCTTGGGACCACTGGGGTATGTTTCGGGGTAAGGATGAATTGTACAAAAGGGATGGGTTGCACCTTAATAAGCGGGACACCAGCATTCTGGCAGGCAGGTTTGCCTCTGCAACACGGGTGTGTTTAAACTAAGTAGTGGGGGGGAGGGGACGAACTGGAAATACAAGGATGGAGATAAAGGGAAAGTGAGAATACGAAAAGTTAAGAAAGACAGCAGAATCAACAGAGCAGAAAGCTCAAGAAGGGATCGTACAGTATGGCCAAGTGAAATAGGAATTGATATGGGAGGTGAGGGGAGTAATAAATTAAAAGTATTATATATGAATGCACGGAGTATAAGAAATAAAGTGGATGAGCTTGAGGCTCAGTTGGAAATTGGTAAGTATGTTGTTGTGGGAATAACAGAGACATGGCTTCAAGTGGACGAGGCCTGGGAAATGAATATTCACGGGTATACGTCCTATCAAAAGGACAGACTGATGGGCAGAGGGGGTGGGATGGCTCTGTTGGTGAGGAATGATATTCAGTCCCTTGCGAGGGGGGACATAGAGTCAGGAGACATAGAGTCAGTATGAATAGAACTGAGAAATTCTAAGAGTAGAAAGACCCTAATGGGAGTTATCTACAGGCCCAAACAGTAGTCTGGATGTAGGGTGTAAGTTGAATCAAGAGTTGAAATTGGCATGTCGCAAAGGTAATGCTACAGTTATTATAGGAGATTCCAACATGCAGGTAGACTGGAGGAATCAGGTTGGTACTGGACCCCAAGAAAGGGAGTTTGTTGAATCCCTCCGAGATGGATTCTTAGAACAGCTTGTACTGGAGCCTACCAGAGAGAACGCAATTCTAGATTTAGTGTTGTGCAATGAACCGGATTTGATCAGGGACCTTGAGGTAAAGGGGCCATTAGGAGGTAGTGACCATAATATGATAAGTTTTAATCTACAATTTGAGAGGGAGAAGGGAAACTCGGAACTGTCAGTATTACAGTTGAACAAAGAGAACTATGGTGCTATGAGGGAGGAGCTGGCCAAAGTTCAATGAAACAATACCCTAGCAGGGATGACAGTGGAACAGCAATGGCACGTGTTTCTGGGAATAATGCGGAAGGTGCAGGATCAGTTCGTTCCAAAGAGGAAGAAAGATCCTAAGGAGAGTAAGGGGAGGCCGTGGCTGACAAGGGAAGTAATGGACAGTATAAAAATAAAAGAGAAGTACAACATAGCAAAGACGAGTGAGAAGCCGGAGGATTGGGAAACTTTTAAAGAGTAACAGAAGGTAACTAAAAAGGCAATACGCAGAGAAAAAATGAGGTATGAAGGTAAACTAGCCAAAAATATAAGGGAGGATAGTAAAAGCATCTTTAGGTATGTGAAAAGGAAAAAATAGTTAAGACCAAAATTGGGCCCTTGAAGACAGAAGCAGGTGAATTTATTATGGGGAACAAGGAAATGGAGTTGAACAGGTACTTTGGATCTGTCTTCACTAGGGAAGACACAAACAATCTCCCAGATATAATAGTGGTCAAAGGACCTAGGGTAATGGATGAACTGAAGGAAATTTATATTAGGCAGGAAATGGTGTTGGATAGACTGTTGGGTCTGAAGGCTGATAAGCCCCTGGGACCAGACGGTTTACATCCCAGGGTACTTAAGGAGGTGGCTTTAGAAATCGTGGACGCATTGGTAATCATTTTCCAATGTTCTATAGATTCAGGATCAGTTCCTGTGGATTGGAGGGTGGCTAATGTTGTTCCTCTCTTCAAGAAGGGACGAAGAGAGAAAACAGGGAATTATAGACCAGTTAGCCTGACGTCGGTGGTGGGAAAGATGCTGGAGTCAATTATAAAAGATGAAATTACGCCACATCTGGATAGCAGTAACAGGATCGGTCTGAGTCAGCATGGATTTACGAAGGGGAAATTGTGCTTGACTAATCTTCTGGAATTTTTTGAGGATGTAACTATGAAAATGGACAAGGGAGAGCCAGTGGATGTAGTGTACCTGGACTTTCAGAAAGCCTTTGATAAAGTCCCACATAGGAGATTAGTGGGCAAAATTAGGGCACATGGTATTGGGGGCAGAGTACTGACATGGACTGAAAATTGGCTGGCTGACAGAAAACAAAGAGTAACGATTAACGGGTCCCTTTCGGAATGGCAGGCGGTGACCAGTGGGGTACCGTAGGGTTCAGTGCTGGGACCGCAGCTGTTTACAATATATATTAATGATTTAGATGAGGGAATTAAAAGTAACATTAGCAAATTTGACGATGACACAAAGATGGGTGGCAGTGTGAAATGTGAGGAGGATGTTATGAGAATGCAGGGTGACTTGGACAGGCTGGGTGAGTGGGCAGATGCAGCTTAATGTGGATAAATGTGAGGTTATCCACTTGGGTGGTAAGAACAGGAAGGCAGATCATTATCTAGATGGAGTCAAGTTAGGAAAAGGGGAAGTACAACGAGATCTAGGTGTTCTTGTACATCAGTCACTGAAAGCAAGCCTGCAAGTACAGCAGGCTGTGAAGAAAGCTAATGGCATGCTGGCCTTCATAACAAGGGGAATTGAGTATAAGAACAAAGAGGTCCTTCTGCAGCTGTACAGGGCCCTGGTGAGACCACACCTGGAGTACTGTGTGCAGTTTTGGTCTTCAAATTTGAGGAAGGACATTCTTGCTATTGAAAGAGTGCAGCGTAGGTTCACAAGGTTAATTCCCGGGATGGCAGGACTGTCATATGTCGAAAGATTGGAGCGACTGGGCTTGTATACTCTGGAATTTAGAAGGCTGAGAGGGGATCTTATTGAAACATATAAGATTATTAAGGGATTGGACACGCTGGAGGCAGGAAGCATGTTCCCACTGATGGGTGAGTCCAGAACCAGAGGCCACAGTTTAAGAATAAGGGGTAGGCCATTTAGAACGGAGTTGAGGAAAAACTTTATGACCCAGAGAGTGGTGGATATATGGAATGCTGTGGAGGCCAAGTCTCTGGATGCTTTCAAGAAAGAGATGGATAGAGCTCTTAAAGATAGTGGAATCAAAGGTTATGGGGATAAGGCAGGAACTGAATACTGACTGTGGATGATCAGCCATGCTCACAGTGAATGGCAGTGCTGGCTCGAAGGGCCGAATGGCCTACTCCTGCATCTATTGTCTATTGTCTATTTAAAATATTCACTGTAAGTATAGTATAGTGCCTAATGCCCATGTGAGTGCATGCGTCTGATGCTGGCTTGGTCTCCTGTCCCACTTAGTGGTATAGTGTCCCAAATAAAGGGAATCCCAAACAAGTTATCCCAAATAAGCAGCTGCCCCAAATTAACTGATGGCCTAATTAACCATAAATCGTTATTTTGAAAAGAATGAAGACCATTTGCACAATGACAACAGCCACAATTCAGCATGTTCCTTGGAGGTGTCACAATTCATTCGCCCGGTAAGTAGTCACTGAAATAACTGGTTAATGATGATTCCATGTGTGCCTTTTTCCTGGTCTCTGTGCATAATTCAATATTTAAAGGTTCCAGCAAATGTGGATTCAAAGCAAAAGAATCCTAAGTTTCAATTTCTCCAGTTAAGGATCAACAACTTAAAAAATTAGATGAGAAATGCAATTTGACCTCCTTTAAGCTGAAACACTGGCAGAGAGCAAACTTGTCACCAAACAGAAAAGAATGATCAGGATTATCCAGAACAGCAGGAGTAGTCTTCCCCATCAGTCGACATCATCTAGACCCAAAATGTTCACAATCAGAGATTACTCATTAGCATTCTGTTTTCTGTCTGAATATGTTTTAGAATTTGAGTCAAAGCTGCTGGAGAAATGCACTTAACATTGATCTCATTTATATAATGATTTAATGATAACAGAAAAAGGAGATTACAGATAAAATTATGACAAAAACACAAAACTGAAGTGTGCTGCAAATGATAAATGAACATAAATTGGCCTGGACGCTTCAGAAGCACAAACCAACACACACATGCTGCTGTTTGGTGAGGTAACTAGCATGCTTTCCACTCACTGGGAGCAAATTTACTTAACAAATATCATTTAAATTTACATTAACTTAATACTTACCTGTCCAAGAATATGTCTGGTAGGGGTGGATAAGTTTGCATGTCAGGGACACGCTCATGAACTATTACCATGACAATCGATGTAAACCCAAAGACTATGAATACATAAATAGAACTCAAAACAGTCTTCCAGAACTCTGGGTCGAGCCGCCGTGTTTGATGCTTGTAGTATTTACCATTCTGATATTGTTCAGTATTCAGGTCTCCAGCAGAGCCACTGTCCCCAAGATGTTCCACACCATTACACTGACAGTCCTTGCTCTGTGCACAGTTAGTGGCACAGGCAACAGCACTAGGAAGGCATTCATCACTGGTGTAGCCCATCTCTGCCAACACATCTTTGTGCTGTTTCTGAAGTTTCCGAATAGATACCATTAATCTTTTAATATCACCCAGCACTTTCAGTTCTAAAGGTGGGCAGCGTAAATCGTATTCCGTCAAAGTTAGCAGGGCGACACCATCCAATCTGTGCTTATTACACAGAAGATCGATGTATTCGCTGAAGCCTTCCTCCTTTAGCCACTTGGCTACATGTTTGCTGCTCCAGCGTCTGATATTAAACTGGCTTCCCGTCATGTTTCAACTGAAAAGAAACAAAAAATTCTTAAACAAGAGAAACTCTGCAGATGCTAGAATTCCAAGCAACACACATAAAATGCTAGAGGAATTCAGTAGGCCAGGCAGCATCCATGGAAAAAAGTACAGTCAATGTTTTGGGCTGAGATCCTTCAGCAGGACTGGAGGAAAAAAAGATGTGGAGTAGATGAAGCATAGATGAGGAGAGACCGATTCATCTTTTTTCCTTCAGTCCTGCTGAAAGGACTCAGCCTGAAATGTCGACTGTAGTTTTATTCCATAGATGCTGACTGGCCTTCTGAGTTCCTCAAGCATTTTGTGTGTGTTGCATAAAAAGGTCTTAACTGTGTGGAACCATATATTGGACTTGACAGAATTTCTATTGAAATGAAAAACATAATTAGATATTACAAGATGAAGGATCCTCATTTAATTCAAGATAAGACATGGTCCAAGTCATTCAAGGATAGAATGTTCCCAACTAGAAAGTGAATTAGCTCTAGATATCACAGTTTTAAATTTATTTAAAAAAAAACAGCTGAATGAAAATGGTCAACACATTTCCTTGATGAAGGGGAATTCTGATCCTGATTCATCCTGGTCTTCATCAATACAGACATGCTTAGTAAACCCAAAGCACATAAAACCAAATTCACATTATAGAAACATTTTCCCAGCCATTCCCACTGTAAAAGACAAATCAACTTGAAATGTGTATTTAACAGGATACTGTTGCGTTTCAAAGTTTTAAACAACTTTGACTTTTGAAATCCAAAGTAAATTGATTATCAAGGTTCAGTACACACGTTACCATATACTCTGAGATTCATTTTCTTACAGGCATTTACAGGGGAAAATATAAATACAATAGAATTTTACTAGAAACTATACACAAACAAAAACTGACTAACAACCAATGTGCGCAACATGACAAACTGCGCAAATACTAAGAACATGAGAGTTGTAAAGAGTCCCTGAAAGTGAGCCTGTCGGTCATAGAGTCAGTTCAGAGTTGAAGTGAGTGAAGTTCAGAAGCCTAATGTTTGTAGGGCAATAACCAAAATTCCCTCTAATTTTTTTTTACAGCTGCACAGACCAACCTCTGAGCAGGTTTTTTTTAACATGGCCTGAAAACTGCAAAGTACTTTAAATGCCTTTTTTGTAATATGCATATTTGAATATTTAGAATGAAAATTGAAAAATCATATACTTCTGATTTTATTTGTTAATTGAAGGGTATAATGAAATACAGTACAAAGAAAATCTTTTACGTTTCTTAAACTTTTTCTAGCTACGTGGCAATAAAGGCAACGTGCGCGAGAGAATCTTCACTTACTGTGCAACCATGCAGCTTAGAGGGAACAGTGATAACAGTGGCCTTTGACAAGGTGCCACACATGAGGGTTCTTACCAAGTTAACAGCCCATGGTATTACAGGAAAGTTACTAACATGATTAGAGCATTGTCTGATTAGTAGGAGTCAGCAAGTGGGAATAAAAGGATCCTTTTCTGGTTGGCTGCCAGTGACTTGTGGTGCTCCGCAGGGGTCGGTGTTGGGACCACTTCTTTTTATGCTGTACATAAACGATTTAGATGATGGAATAGATGGCTTTGTCGCCAAGTTTTCAGATGATAGGAAGATTGGAGGAGGGGCAGGTAGTGTTGAGGAAACAGGTAGGATGCAGAAGGACAGACAGATTAGGAGAATAGACAAGAAAGTGGCAAATCAAATACAATGTTGGAAAATGCATGGTCATGCACTTTGGTAGTAGAAATAAATGTATGGATTATTTTCTAAATTGGGAGAAAATACAGGAATCTGAGATACAGAGGGACTTGGGAGACCTCATGCAGAACACCCTGAAGGTTAACTAGTAGGTTGAGTCTGTGGTGAGGAAGGCAAATGCCATGGTAGCATTCATTTCAAGAGGTCTAGAATACAAGAGCAAGGATTTGATGCTGAGGCTTTATGAGGCCCCATCTTCAGTATTGTGAACAGTTCTGGGCCCCTTATCTTACAAAAGATGTGCTGGCATTGGAGAGGGTCAAGAGGAAGTTCACAAGGATGATTCGAGGAATGAAAGGGCTATCATACGAGGAATGTTTGATGGCTCTGGGTCTGTACTCGCTGGAATTCAGAAGGATGAGGGGGGATCTCACTGAAACCTTTCAAATGTCAAAAGGCTTAGACAGAGTAGATGTGGAAAGGATGTTTCCCATGGTGGGGGAGTCTAGAACAAAAGGGCACAGCCTCAGGATAGAGGGGCGCCCTTTCAAAACAGAGATGTGGAGAAATTTCTTTAGGCAAAGCGTAGTGAATCTGTGGAATTTGTTGCCACATTCAGCTGTGGAGGCCAGGTCATTGGGTATATTCAAGGCAGAGATTGATAGGTTCTTGATTGGTCATGGCATCAAGGGTTATGGGGAGAAGGCTGGTCTAGGGTTGAGGAGAAGATTAAAAAAAAGGATCAGCTATGATTGAATCGCAGAGCAGACTCCATTGACCAGATGGCCTAATTCTGCTCCCATGTCTTATGGTCTAATAACTGTTCCTGAACCTAGCGGTGTGGAATCTAGGGCATCAGTATCTTCAGTATTCTGATGATAGTAGTGAGAAGACAGCATAGCCTAGATGGTGGGCAGTCTTTGATAACGGATGCTGCTTTCTGGTAATAGTCCATGTAGATGTACTCAATGGTGGGGATGGCTTTGCCCATGATGGACTGGGCTGTATCCACCACTTTCTGTAACCTTTTCTGTTCTTGGGCATTGCTGTTTCCATACCAGGTCATGATGCAACCAGTTAGGATACTTTCCACTGTGCACCTATAGAAATCTGCCAATGCTTTTGGTAACATGTTGAATCTATGAAAACTTCTAAGAAAGTGGAGGGGTTTTCATGCCTTCTTTATATTGGGCTGGTCCCAGGACACATCCTCTGATATATTGATACCAAGGAATTTAAAGCTACTGACCCTCTCCGTTTCTCTAATAAGGACTGGCTTATGGACTTCTGGCTTCTTTTTCCTGTAGCTGATAATCATTTCTTCGGTTTTGCTGACATTGTGTGAGGGGTTGTTGTGGCACCACTCAACCAGATTTTCAATCTCCCTCCTATATTATCACCACAGTGGTGTCATCAGCATTTGTCAATGAGTTAGTATTTACTGGATGCCATCTTTGGAATTTTCCATAAACACCACCAAGTTTAGAACGCTAATATTTGTATCAAATATTCTAATTTACTACAAAGCCAGTTCTACTTCATGGTGAACCTAATTCAATCATTGAACGAAGAAAAAAATAACTGGGGTGTTATCTCTTGTACTGGCTTTTATATCATTTATGACTCACTCTTCAATGAGATGCCACTCTCCGTGACAGATATCATTAAATTTAGCTAACATAAATCTTCATCAAGTATCAATTTTAATGAAATCTATTTATCATTACAAATTCTGAATTACCCAGCAGCCAACAAAAATTTTATAGGAACCCTGGTCACAATTTAGACCATTAAATGTGTGATGGGGTATTGAAAAGATGGCCCATACCAGGGAAAGGGACAGAACCACTGATAGTAATTCAGTGATGGATGGATAGGCAGAACCATGAATCTTGATCAGTTACCTTTGCATTCTATCCTCTGAAATATTCCTTCCTAAAATTCTCCCTCTACATAAACTCTGACTCCCATTTATAATCATTCTCTCTTGACCTCACATCTACCCAATTCCACAACTCTTTCTTCACCAGGATCCTACATTCAATACTTCCAATTTTCAGTTCATCCAAAACTCACTGCCACACCTCATTGTCTTCAGTTGGGGATTGGGAATCAACCTTAAATTCTGTTCATGCTTAATTCCATTCAAGTTTTCCATTTACGCATTTGACCTTTTCCAGTCCTATGATCTTCCAGTTATCTGCATTGAGTTTGAACCTGTCATTACATACATCGAGTATGTGATTACATACACTGGGCCTGCCATTACACCCCACAAACCTACCTTTCCTTTTGCAGACACACAGTGGCCATCTGTGGAGGATAATGAACAGTTGATGTTTCCGGTTGAGGCCCTATTTGCTGAATCCCCCTAGCATTTTGTGTGTGCCACTCCAGATTTCCATAATCTCCAACTTTTAATTCATGGGTGCTTAGGCAATAGAAGCACACACCTCGAAGTGTAATCCGGATCCAGAGAGATTATGTGCTTTTGTCATTGTCTGCTTTATACATTGTTTATTATTGACAATGTTTCTGGAAAGTTTTTACTGAAACTAAGTAACAGCATTTTGTGAACCAGCAGTAAAATAGATCCAAGCTGCAACATCTGTTGACACTGTGGAGGCCAGGTCATTGGGAGTATTTAAAGTGGAAATAGATAGGATTAGTCATGGCACCAAAGATTACAGGGAGAAGGCCGGGGAGTGGGGTTAATGAAGGGAAAAAAAATAGGATCAGCCATGATTGAATGGCAGAACAGACTTGATGGGTCAAATGGCCCAATTCTGCTCCTATGTCCTATGGTCAGTTGCCCTGTGATCATGTGAGTTTCCTCTTGTGCTGTGTGTGGAGCTGGACAGTCTTCCCTCTGATCATGTGGGTTTCCTCCAGTGCTGTTCTGTGTGTGGACCTGGTCAGTCGCCCCTTTGATGATGTGGATTTCCTCCGAATGCTCTGGTTTCCTCCTGTGCTGTGTAGACCTGTTCAATTGACCCTGTGATCATGTGGGTTTCCTCCCGGTGCTCTAGTTTCCTCCTGTGCTGTGTGTGGACTTGGTCAGTCGCCCCTGTGATCATGTAGGTTTCTTCCAGGTGTTCTGGTTTCTCAAGTTCCAAAGAGCTGCACACTGGTGGGCTAAGCAGTACTAATGGGTGGTGTAGTCGGGGGGAGGTGATGGAAATGTGAAAGGAATAGAACCAGATTGCATGTAGGATCCATATGACTGCTAAGAGTCTAAATAAAAAAGAACCAACAGGGCCTGTTTCAGTGCTGGGAGATTAGTAGCTCTAATGCAAAATGAGGGATTTATAAATATATTAAGAGCTGAAGTGTAACTAGAGCGTGAATAGGTGCTCTTAAGGATCAGTGTGGTCATCATCTGTACGTGGAGCCACAGGGGACAGGCAGTGTCAAAATATAAGATTCAAGATAGTTTAATGTCATTTCCAGTACACAAGTGTAAAGGAGAATGAAATAATTGTTACTCTGGTTCTAATGCAACACAAAAAATACATAAAGTATACAATAATTAAAAAAACACTAAATATAACTACGTAAGATAGCTGAAATGCATAGATTGATTATATGTCCATAAAGTGATACAAGGAGTGTCTGTTGTTACGTACCCCGTAACTGGGTTGCCAAACCAGCAGAAATGGATCACTCAGTTGGAGTCTGGATTACTAGAACTAAGAAAGTTTTATTAAAGAAACAAGCAACACAGTAATCGAAAGGATAATAAATGCAACAGTTCAGCAATGATAAACACACATGTGCACAGAATTAAGATAACAGCATCAATCAAGCTCTATCGTTGTCTAGGGACAAATGACCAATTTCAAAGTGACACAAAGTTCAGTCCAATTTAGTTCAGTTCGCAGTAATCGTTGCCATGGCGATGGACAACGTGGGGGGAGAGAGAGAGAGAACGGGAACGACTGATCATTCAGACACGGCTTCCACTCACAGACCGGCGATATGGCTCACAAGCAGCTTTCGGGCAGGTCCTTGGTGATGTCACCTGAGGTCACCGACTGTGACCCCTCCTCCAGATGCGGTCGATCCTCTGCAGTGAACCCGGCACCCAAGCGAGGGTGGACACACACTGGGTTCCCGCTGATCGTACCTTTCCACCCTGTGCGTTGTCCGATACTTCCCACCGACTCGTGAGAGGCGCACCGCTTCCAGGGTCTCGTTACCTCGGGTGTCGTGTGTCCTGCCTTAGCGAACCTGTCCCTTTTTATCCCCCTGCTGGGGTATCACCTGTCCATCACTTCAAACAGTTCAGGGTTCAAAGGGGGAGCCGCTCCAGACAGCTCTCTCTCTCCCGTCCCTTCATTACACATCTCCAGATGCTGTTTCATTGTGTTCCTTATCTCTCTCTTGAAGACAGGTGGCAGACCAACTGCCGATCACACAGGACAGCTAACATCTTATCTATGTGTATTCTCGTCACACTTCCCCCCTTTAAGGATTTTTACCGGGAGGTAAAAATTACAAACATGAATACATTATTTGATACACACAAATATACATCGTTATCAGCTATTTGGCTAACACAGCGAGTTTGAAGTTGTCAACACTTTGTCAGACAGTCATCACATTTTCTGTTCCTTTTATATGTGTTATTAATAATCCCTTAGACCAGGCTCCAACTCAGCAAACTTCATAGTGGCCAAAAACACTGATGAATTTTGATCAATGTAACCTCTCATTTGGTTTTGTCCCGGACCACAATAACAAGGGTCGTCCCATTCCGACTCAGTTTTCTCTCGCAAGGGCTTAGTAGGAGGGGGAGGGGTATTGACCGCAGGGTTATTGCAAAACTTCCTATAGTACCCCACCATCTCCAAGAGCCTTCTGAGGGCCCTCTTGTCTGTCGGGGTTGGGAGGTCAGCGATAGCCTGCACTGTAGCTTGCATCGCTGCCAGCTGCCCATGTCACCACAATTCCCAGGTAAGTGACCCTCGTGTGGCCGAATTCATTTTTTTCAAGGTTCACTATCAAGCTGGCTTCAGACAGCCGTATTAAATTGCCAATACACACCTCTGTGTTCATCAGCCCTTTAGTCACTTAATTACTCATTATATAGGAATGTTGTTTGCTGGGTTCACCTATTGTAACAGACATCACCCAACGTCCCAGTTCTTTGCATCGCCTCGGGACAATCAAGCACACGGGTGCGAGTCATTTAATTACTTCTGCTAAAGATTCGCTTTGTTCGGGGATTAAGGGAGAGACCTTATCAGTAGACCTGGCCAAAACAATAGCCTTCTCCCATCTGATCGATCCCATACTAATCTTTTCAAAATGGTTTTTTCCTCTTATCAGGGGGCCCCTAGCTTCATTGATTTCCACGCTAACACCGACTAGGTTTGTTAGTATATCAAAAGCCGGTGACCGTCTCAGTTTGCATCGGTCATGATCAATAACATCCTTCCCCCTGGGCAGCCGGTAAATCTCTTTCACGATTCCACCAACTGTTTCCTCCAGCACCGCAAAATGTCCACCGGGGGGTACCTCGTGGGCCATCTTAAAAACCTCATCCCCATAACTCTTTTGCACCACCCCCCACTCCTCATCGGCGGGCACGGTACTTGGTCTCCCTTTCTTCCTTAGCACTTCCTCCTCCGCACAATAGCCTACTAGTTGCCTTGTTAAAGCTGTGTCAGAGAGAGCTGTCTCTGCCGAAACCCTCAGCCCTCGTCTCGCTCCTGCGGCTGCACAAATTCTTTCCTGGCTACTGCTACGTCTGTCCCAGCTCCCTCACTCCCTCTTGTCTCACTACATTCCTTCTTTTCATTTTCTACCCCCGTTTCGCACAAGGTTGGCAGAAACGTTTCAGCTAAATTTACCACCGCAGCTAAATTCACTACCGCAGCCCCATGATGAACCTGTGAGTCCATGGGCGGGGCCTCAATGCTGGCAGGCTGACCTGTCAATCTCACTGCTGGGAACACGATTCCCCTGGCGAGGTCATTACCGAGCAAGACTTCCACGCCTTTCATCGGTAATTCGGACCTCACCCCGATCGTGACTAGTCCAGAGACCAGGTTGCTTTGTAAGTGTATCTGGTGCAAAGGGACTGACTCTGCCCCTTCCCCAACACCTTTGACCTCTACCTCCCCAGTCTGGGTCTCTGAGCTAAACGCTAATACACTCTTCAGTATTAGTGACTGACACGCTCCCGTGTCTCTCCAGATCCGCACTAGAACTGGTTTTAACCCCTCCTTCACTGACACCAATCTGGCCGAGATAAACCTCTCGCGCCCTTCCTGGACTTTTTCAGACCTGTCCTTCCCTAACGGTTCGCTTAACAGCTCGATACAGCCATTCAAAATCGCTGTTTTTCCTTTTCCCGTCTCCTTCTTTGGGGCAAAGCACCTGGACACAAAGTGTCCAACTTTCCCACAATTATAACAGACGATCCCAGGAGACTTCCTACCAGACTGCTCCCAGTCTACCTTATCCTTTTCACTAGTCCCCGGCTTACTTTCTGACTTTTCCGGCGGACTCTCCCCGCCGTCCTGACTACCCTTCTGGTAGCCTTTACTCGGGGCAAACTTCATTTTATGCGTCAACGCATACTCATCCGCTAACTTAGCAGTTGCAGCTAACGTGGCTGCCTCTTTCTCATCAAGGTAGGGTCTCATACCCTCAGGGACACAACCTTTAAACTGCTCAATCAGGATCAGCTGCAGCAGTCTGTCATAATCCCCCTCTACCCCCTTCGAGGCGCACCAACGCTCACAATATGTCTGCATCTCACGGGCAAACTCCAAATACGTGCGGTCCCACTGCTTCCTCGCATTCCGGAACCTCTGCCGGTATGCCTCCGGGACCAACTCATAAATCCTGAGGATGGCCTCTTTCACCACCTCATACCTCTGGGCATCTTCCGCGGACAAAGCGGAGTAAGCTTCTTGGGCTTTCCCTTTCAGTACACTCTGAAGTAACACAGCCCACTTATCCCTCGGCCATTCCTGACTTATAGCCACTTTTCCGAAGTGGAGAAAGTACTGATCCACGTCGGTATCGTCAAATGGGGGAACCAGCCTAACCTCCTGGGTCGCCCGGAACCCTCCACCTTGGTTCGGCACGAGCCCCTGCTCGGCCCTTATCTTTAACTTCTCCAGCTCAAATTCCCTTTCCCTCTGTTTCTCCTCTCTCTCCAACTGTCTTTCTAACTCTCTCTCCTTCTCCCGCCTTTTTAACTGCTTCTCTTCGTGTTCTAACTGCCGTACCCGGAACTCGTGCTCGAGTCTCAGTTTTTCAAGCTGTACCTGTACCGCGTCTCCAGCAGGTTTTTCAATAGACACCACCCCCAGCTCACCTTGGGGAAACACACCTTTAGATACATAGTGCTCTACAATAGCTCTGTGTATCTCCTCTCTCCTCATTGTCGACTTCACCTTAGCAAGATTCAACCGTTTGGCCACAGCTATCAATTCCGATTTCCTGGCATCCTCTAATGCCTCCAAGGTCGGCGCCTTTATAAATTCCTCAGCCTCCATTTCTGCTGTTTGTCTTTTCTTTCTTTCGGGAATTTTAACCCAATCAATTTACTCCGTCCCAAATTTAGCGTTCAAAATCCCGGACGAGAACCCCACTTATGTTACGTACCCCGTAACTGGGTTGCCAAACCAGCAGAAATGGATCACTCAGTTGGAGTCTGGATTACTAGAACTAATGAAGTTTTATTAAAGAAACAAGCAACACAGTAATCGAAAGGATAATAAATGCAACAGTTCAGCAATGATAAACACACATGTGCACAGAATTAAGATAACAGCATCAATCAAGCTCTATCGTTGTCTACGGGTAAATGACCAAATTTCAAAGTGACACAAAGTTCAGTCCAATTTAGTTCAGTTCGCAGTAATCGTTGCCATGGCGATGGACAACGTGGGGGGAGAGGGAGAGAGAGAACGGGAACGACTGATCATTCAGAACGGCTTCCACTCACACACCGGCGATATTGCTCACAAGCAGCTTTTGGGCAGGTCCTTGGTGATGTCACCTGAGGTCACCGACTGTGACCCCTCCTCCAGATGCGGTCGATCCTCTGCAGTGAACCCGGCACCCAAACGAGGGCGGGCACACACCGGGTTCCCGCTGATCGTACCTTTCCACCCTGTGCGTTGTCCGATACTTTCCACCGACTTGTGAGAGGCGCACCGCTTCCAGGGTCTCGTTACCTCGGGTGTCGTGTGTCCTGCCTTAGCGAACCTGTCCCTTTTTATCCCCCTGCTGGGGTATCGCCTGTCCATCATTTCAAACAGTTCAGGGTTCAAAGGGGGAGCCGCTCCAGACAGCTCTCTCTCTCCCGTCCCTTCATTACACATCTCCAGATGCTGTTTCATTGTGTTCCTTATCTCTCTCTTGGAGACAGGTGGCAGACCAACTGCTGATCACACAGGACAGCTAACATCTTATCTATGTGTATTCTCGTCACACTGTACATATGGTGATTCTGACAGAAAATGTTAAAGTAGTGATGGTTGGAGCTATGGAGGGGTGCGTTAGTGGGTGGAATTTTTGATCAGTCTCACCGGTTGGGAAAATAGCCGTTTTTGAGTCTGATGGTCTTGGCATGAATGTTGTGTAGCCTCTTCTCTCAGTGGGACAAACAGTTTATGAGCAAGGTTGGTGGGATCCTTCATGATGTTACCGTCCCTTTTCTGGCACCTTTTCTGTATACTTGTCCTTGATGTTGGGTTGCCTGATATCAGTCATGCACTGTGCAGTTTTGATCTCCTGGTATAAAGCCTTCCTGTCTGCCGTGGTGCAGTCAGAGAGGGGAAACATGAATAGCAAATCTGACAACAGCCCACCTGACCACAACGCTTGCCATTGGCTGTAACTTCAAATATGAAAGCTGTCGCAGAAGCACTTTCAGCTAGTTTTAATTCTTCGAGTTTTGAACTTCATCTCCACATAAACCTGACTGATACAGCTAACCAAAGTCTGTCAACTCTGACCTGAATCTTTCAGATTCCACAGTTCACTTTTGATTTACCCAAATATCATACAACAGAGGGATATTTCAGATGCCAGTTAAATCTTTTCTAGATTTACAGCATTATCTTGTCGAGAAACTGATGTATCATTTACAGTTGCAAGAAAAAGTTTGTGAACCCTCTGGTTTTCTAAATTAATTACTCATAATATGTGATCTGATCTTCATCTAAGTCACAATAATAGGCAAACACAATTTGCCTAAACTATAATGCACAAACAATTGTACTTCTCGTCAATACTGAGTACTCCATTTAAACAATCACAGTCCAGCTTCAAAAAAGTATGTGAACCTCTGAGATCATACCTTCTACAAAAGCTATTTGGAGTTAGGTGTTCCAATCAATGAGATAAGATTGGAGGTGTGGGTTATAGAGGTGCCTTGCCCTACAAGAAAAGACACAAAAAGTCAGGTTACTGACACAGCCTGCTCTTCTCAAGAAAGATCAGTTTATGTGCATCCTGCCTCAATTAAAATAACTTTCAGAGTATTCTGGAAGAATTGTCGAAATGCACGATGCTGGAAAAGGCTAAAAAAGCATTTCTAAAGGCCCAAGTGTTCATCAGTCTACAGTAAGAGAAACTGTCTAAAAGTGGAGGAAATTCAGTACTGTTCCTACTCTCCCTAGAAATGGGCTTCCTGCAAAGATCACACCAGTTTCAACATATAAGAACATAGAACAGTACAACACAGTACAAGCCCTTCGGCCCACTATGTTGTGCCGACCCTTAAATCCTGCCTCCCATATAACCCCCCACCTTAAATTCCTCCATAAACTTGTTCAGTAGTCTCTTAAATTTCACTAGTGTATCTGCCTCCACCACTGACTCAGGCAGTGTATTCCACGCACCAACCACTCTCTGAGTAAAAAACCTTCCTCTAATATTCCCCTTGAACTTCCCACCCCTTACCTTAAAGCCATGTCCTCTTGTATTGAGCAGTGGTGCCCTGGGGAAGAGGCACTGGCTCTCCACTATATATATTCCTCTTATTATCTTGTACACCTCTATCATGTCTCCTCTCATCCTCCTTCTCTCCAAAGAGTAAAGCCCTAGCTCCCTTAATCTCTGATCATAATGCATACTTTCTAAACCAGGCAGCATTCTGGTAAATCTCCTCTGTACTCTTTCCAATGCTTCCACATCCTTCCTATAGTGAGGCGACCAGAACTGGACACAGTACTCCAAGTGCGGCCTAACCAGAGTTTTATAGAGCTGCATCATTACATCGCGACTCTTAAACTCTATCCCTCGAATTATGAAAGCTAACACCCCATAAGCTTTCTTAACAACCCTATCCACCTGTGAGGCAACTTTCAGGGATCTGTGGACATGTACCCCGAGATCCCTCTGCTCATCCACACTACCAAATATCCTGCCATTTACTTTGTACTCTGCCTTGGAGTTTGTCCTTCCAAAGTGTACCACCTCACACTTCTCCGGGTTGAACTCCATCTGCCACTTCTCAGCCCTCTTCTGCATGCTATCAATGTCTCTCTGCAATCTTCGACAATCCTTTACACTATCTACAACACCACCAACCTTTGTGTCGTCTGCAAACTTGCCAACCCACCCTTCTACCCCCACATCCAGGTCGTTAATAAAAATCACGAAGAGGTCCCAGAACCGATCCTTGTGGGACACCACTAGTCACAATCCTCTAATCTGAATGTACTCCCTCTGCCTTCAGCAGGCAAGCCAATTCTGAATCCACCTGGCCAAACTTCCCTGGATCCCATGCCTTCTGACTTTCTGAATAAGCCTACTGTGTGGAACCTTGTCAAATGCCTTACTAAAATCCATATAGATCACATCCACTGCACTACCCTCATCTATATGCCTGGTCACCTCCTCAAAGAACTCTATCAGGCTTGTTAGACACGATCTTCCCTTCACAATGCCATGCTGACTGTCCCTGATCAGACCATGATTCTCTAAATGCCCATAGATCCTATCTCTAAGAATCTTTTCCAACACTTTTCCCACCACAGACGTAAGGCTCACTAGTCTATAATTACCCGGACTATCCCTACTACCTTTTTTGAACAAGGGGACAACATTCGCCTCCCTCCAATCCTCCGGTACCATTCCTATGGACAACGAGGACATAAGGATCCTAGCCAGAGGCTCAGCAATCTCTTCTCTCGCCTCGTGGAGCAGCCTGGGGAATAGTCCATGAGGCCCTAGGGACTTATCTGTCCTAATGTATTATAACAACTCCAATACCTCCTCTCCCTTAATATCAACATGCTCCAGAACATCAACCTCACTCATATTGTCCTCACCATCATCAAGTTCCCTCTCATTGGTGAATACCAAAGAGAAGTATTCATTGAGGACCTCGCTCACTTCCACAGTCTCCAGGCACATCTTCCCACCTTTATCTCTAATCGGTCCTACCTTCACTCCTGTCATCCTTTTTTCCTTCACATAATTGAAGAATGCCTTGGGGTTTTCCTTTACCCTACTCGCCAAGGCCTTCTCATGCCCCCTTCTTGCTCTTCTCAGCCCCTTCTTAAGCTCCTTTCTTGCTTCCCTATATTCCTCAATAGACCCATCTGATCCTTGCTTCCTAAACCTCATGTATGCTGCCTTCTTCCACCTGACTAGATTTTCCACCTCACTTGTCACCCATGGTTCTTTCACCCTACCATTCTTTATCTTCTTCACCGAGACAAATTTATCCCTAACATCCCGCAAGAGATCTCTAAATATCGACCACATGTCCATAGTACATTTCCCTGCAAAAACATCATCCCAATTCACACCCGCAAGTTCTAGCCTTATTGCCTCATGTTTTGCCTTTCCCCAATTAAAAATTTTCCTGTCCTCTCTGATTCTATCCTTGTATACCTCTATCATATCTCCTCTTATCCTCCTTCTCTCCAGAGAGTAAAGCCCTAGCTCCATTAATCTCTGATTGTAATGCATACTCTCTAAACCAGGCACAATCCTGCTAAAACTCTTCTGTACCCTTTCCAATGCTTCCACATCTTTCCTATAGTGAGGCCACCAGAACTGGACACAGTACTCCAAGTGTGGCCTAACCAGAGTTTTATAGAGCTGCATCATTACCCCACGACTCTTAAACTCTATCCCTCGACTTATGAAATCCAACACCCCATAAGTTTTCTTAACTACGCTGTCTACCTGAGGCAACTTTTAGGGATCTGTGGATATGTACCCCCAGATCCCTCTGTTCCTCCACACTTCCAAGTATCCTGCCATTCACTTTGTACTCTGCCTTGGAGTTTGTCCTTCCCAAGTGTACCAACTCACACTTCTCCAGGTTGAACTCCATCTGCCACTTCTCAGCCCACTTCTGCAACTTATCAATGTCTCTCTGCAATCTGCGACAATCCTCTAAACTATCCACAACACCACCAACTTTTGTGTCATCTGCAAACTTGCCTACCCACCCTTCTACCCCCACATCCAGGTCGTTAATAAACATCACAAAAAGTAGAGGTCCCAGAACCGATCCTTGTGGGACACCACTAGTTACAACCCTCCAATCGGAATGTACTCCCTCCACCATGACCCTTTGTCTTCTGCAGGCAAGCCAATTCTGAATCCACCTGGCCAAACTTCCCTGGATCCCATGCCTTCTGACTTTCTGAATAAGCCTACTGTGTGGAACCTTGTCAAATGCCTTACTAAAATCCACATAGATCACATCCACTGCACTACCCTGACTGGTCACTTCCTCAAAGAACTCTATCAGGCTTGTCAGACATGATCTGCCCTTCACAAAGCCTTGCTGACTGTCTCTGATCAGACCATGATTCTCCAAATGCCCACAGATCCCATCTCTAAGAATCTTTTCCAACAGCTTTCCCACCACAGACTCACTGGTCTATAATTACCCAGACTATCCCTACTACCTTTTTCAAACAAGGGGACAACATTCGCCTCCCTCCAGTCCTCCAGTACCATTCCCATAGACAACGAGGACATAAAGATCCTAGCCAGAGGCTCAGCAATCTCTTCCCTCGCCTCATGGAGCAGCCTGGGGAATATTCCGTCAGGCCCCGGGGACTTATCCATCCTAATGTATTTTAACAACCCCAACGCATCCTCTCCCTTAATATCAACATGCTCCAGAACATCAACCTCACTCATATTGTCCTCACCGTCATCAAGTTCCCTCTCATTGGTGAATTCTGAAGAGAAGTATTAACTGAGGACCTCGCTCACTTCCACTGCGTCCAGGCACATCTTCCCACCTTTATCTCTAATTGGTCCTATCTTCAATCCTGTCATCCTTTGTTCTTTACATAATTGAAGAATGCCTTGGGGTTTTCCTTTACCCTACTCACCAAGGCCTTCTCATACCCCCTTCTTGCTCTCCTCAGCCCCTTCTTAAGCTCCTTTCTTGCTACCCTATATTCCTCAATAGACCCATCTGATCCTTGCTTCCTAAACCTCATGTATGCTGCCTTCTTCCACCTGACTAGATTTTCCACCTCACTTGTCACCCATGGTTCCTTCACCCTACTATTCTTTATCTTCCTCACCGGGACAAATTTATCCCTAACATCCTGCAAGAGATCCCTAAACATCAACCACATGTCCATAGTACATTTCCCTGCAAAAACATCATCCCAATTCACACCCGCAAATTCTAGCCTTATAGCCTCATAATTTGCCTTTCCCCAATTAAAACTTTTCCTGTGCTCTCTGATTCTATCCTTTTCCATGATAGTGTTAAAGGCCAGGGAGCGATGGTCACTGTCCCCCAGATGCTCACCCACTGAGAGATCTGTGACCTGACCCGGTTCATTTCCTAATACTAGATCTAGTATGGCATTCCCCCTAGTTGGCCTGTCAACATACTGTGACAGGAATCCGTCCTGGACACACTTAACAAACTCTGCCCTGACTAAACCATTGGAACGAATCACATGTCAATCAATATTAGGGAAGTTAAAGTCACCCATGATAACAACCCTGTTATTTTTGCACCTTTCCAAAATCTGCCTCTCAATCTGCTCACATACTTTTTCCAGCCTGGACTGTGAACGATTAAACAATGTGTTCAATAAAGACATGAAACGTACAAATACTTGTGTGTTATTATTTTAGGCTTATTGTTTTTGTCTATTTTTGTGACTTAGATGAAGATCAGACCATATTTTATGAGTAATTAATGCAGTAAACCTGGCAAAGGGTTCACAAACTTTTTCTTGCCACTATAGAAGCTACGGGTACAAACTTTAACCATATCAATGTCTGTAGCAGATTGACAATGAGAAAATTGATATGTGAGCATTATCATTGGGACTCATGTCCAAGGAAAATAAATAGATTGGAGGTCTTGAAATTCAAGTAGCTCAATTGAGATAACAGATTAACTTGCTGGTTTAGTATTTCCAATTGCACCTCTTGTATACAACGTCATACTGTAACTAGACATGAGAAATGAAGGTCATCACACAAACTGCTTGGCAAAAAGGCACATTACACAGGACAAGTGGCCACACATATTCATATACTCCTATCTTTCTCAAACAGAATATGATTCACAAAGTGTGGCATTACTTAACCACTCTCCCTAGAAATCTACTTACATCTCCCCTCATCTCACCTGGTGATCCTAACCCAGATTAGGTCATAAAGAGAAGAACATAAATATCAGTAACAAAACTGCATCAAAATGTAGGATTTAACATAATGGGCTAACCTAGCACTAAATACGAGACAGTTAAATTGAAAGCGCGAGTGGGTGACCCACAATGAGAAAGTAGAACACTGCAGCACAGTTTCTATTTATGAAGATAAGAGATTTTTAAGAAAAGATGGGGGGGGGGGGAGAACATGTAGATTCAGGAACAGTGTGCAAGAGGGCCAAAGAATTATATACTTGATGAGAGGACAATGGGAAACATTGAACAAGGGATGTAAGTATTGGTCAATGGCTTAATCCCTCATCTCAAATTAGCTGCACCAATTGACTATACACCTGGAATTGGGGAGTTCAGTATCTGTGTTCTAGTTGTTAACTATTTTATTTTATTTAGAGATACAGCACGGAAAGGCTCTTTCAGCCCACTGAAGCACATTGCCCAGCAACCCGATTTAACTCCAGCCCAATCATGGGACAATTTATAAATGAACTCTGAACTCCGATGCTCCGAGCTGTAATATCATCTTGCTAACTGCTACACTATTGTAGCACCTTGTAACAAGTGTGTTATCCTCAAATTTGATCACTCCTCACCAAGTGTCTTACGTCGTCGTTAGGTCGCATCTGGAATTTCCAGTTGGCGTACGATTTCCCTCCATGCCGCTCTGTCCCGACACTTGTCCACAACATCCCTAGTCTTGTCCAGCCACGTTGTTCTTTGCCTCCCTCTTCCTTTCTTTCCCTCCATCTTTCCATATAGCAAGTCCAACAAAATGTTATCTCCACGTAACATGTCCACAATAAGCAACTTTTAACTTCATAATCTTCTCTAGCAGTATCCGTGGTCTATCAACTTCGGACAAAACCCTCTCATTTGAAACTTTCTTGCCCCAGCTGATCTTCAACATTCGTTGATAGCACCACGTTTCAAAAGCATTAATTAGTTTCATGTCATCCTTCTTCAGGGTCAATGTTTCTGATCCATACCTCAGCACTGACTATACGTAACACTCAAGGAAGCAGATTCTACTTTGGATGTCTACCTTCCGATTGCATAGATCTTTTAGCTTCATGAACTGGGTCTTAGCCATACCTATTCTCCTTCTGATCTCAACTCACATCTCCCATCATCTGTCAGACAACTGCCAAGATAGTCAAACTTTCACACCTGTTCAATGATACAGATTGGGGGACCGCTTCGTCGAGCACCTCTGCTCCATCCGCCACAACAGACAGGATCTCCCAGTAGCCACCCACTTCAACTCTGCTTCCCACTCCCATTCAGATATGTCCATACATGGCCCCCTCTACTGCCATGATGAGGCTAAACTCAGGTTGGAGGAGATACACCTCATATACCGTCTAGATAGTCTCCAGCCCCTTGGTATAAACACAGAATTCTCCAACTTTCGGTAATTCCCTCCCCTTCCCTTCCCCTATCCCTATCTCACTCTGCCCCCTCCCCCAGCTGCCTATCACCTCCTTCATGGTTCCGCCTCCTTCTACTTCCCATTGTGTTTTCCCCTATTCCTTCTTCACCTTTCCTGCCTATCACCTCCCCGCTTCCCCTCCCCCACCCCTTTATCTTTCCTCTTACTGGTTTTTCACCTGGTACCTACCAGCCTTCTCCTTCCCACCCTCCCCCCCACCTTCTTTATAGGGCCTCTGCCCCTTCCCTCTACAGTCCTGACGAAGGGTTCCGGCCCGAAACGTCAACTCATAGTTTCCACGGATGCTGCCCGACCTGCTGAGTTCCTCCAGCGTGTTGTGAGTGTTGCTTTGACCCCAGCATCTGCAGAGTATTTTGTACGATTTTGTGTTTACAATGTCTTGTCCATTCACTTGTAATGATACCATCATGAATGAGTCTTCAGTGTTTGTTTTGCTTACCACCATCGATTTTGTTTTCTTAGGGTTGATTTTTAGTCCGTATTCAAGGCTTTTCTTATTCACTTTATTCAGCATAATTTGCAGTTCGCATTCGCTGTCAGCTAACAACGCGAGTCTTACACTGGATGGAATAATTTACTTTAGACCAATGACAAAACACAATTACAAATTGTTGTTTTAGGGCAAACATCACTCATGCTGCAGCCACACTTTACTCAAACACTGCAAGCTCCAAGAGAAGCACAAGGTCAGATGGGCTCCAGCATGAAATCTGTGATGGAATCTTAAATTCATCACTGTCTCACTTGATATAATGGCTTCAATAAAATAACTTGTTACAAACTCTTTTCCTTGCCTAGACTCAATTCAAACAAGATATTTTTCTCATTCCCTGTATCCTTAACTTGGTAAATGTATTTACAATTTACAACAGATGGTCGACTAAACTTGCTGCCACAGAATCAAAATGTACCTCAAAGTCACAGCTCCCACCATTCCAATTTCCTCCTTGGCAACTCAATAAAGTCAGAATATTCGCCAATGGGAAATTGTCAAGTGCAATTCACATGCACCAAACTGACACTGGTGTACAGATTTTATATTTAGCACATTACATTATCCTCAGACTCACATACACAAGATCCAAACTCCACCAGGACTGAACCTCCAGCTTGTTTTTTTTAAGGTAAAGCAAACATTTCAGCAAATTCAATCTGTACAGAATATGTTAAACAGTGACTACAGGTAATGTAGGGGTCTGGATGATCTGGAACCTGATGTAATCATGACCAATACAAATCCAACCTAAGCCTGAGTACTAACTAAGGTACATGCAGGACTCTAGGCTTGGTGTTAACATTCCAAAATTTGTCCAAAAAGTTTATGGTTCTCATCTATCCCATATGCAAATAACTCCACATGTTTGTCTGAGGCAAACGTGGGAAAACATTCCCCAATTTTGAGTAACCTTTCATGTTTACTATACAGACGCTGCAGATAGGGGGACACACAAAACACTGCAGGTCAGGCAGTATCCGTGGAGAGGAATAGACAGTGAACATTCCAGGGTCTCAATGTGGTTTATATCACCATCGGAATATGGCACTGAGGCAAACTTGAAACAGGTGTCCACAGAAACAAAACTCTGGTCAAACTCTCACTAGCATTCTCTTACACCAACCATCAAACTTATCACTGAGCCAAACCTGGCTAAATAAAACACACAAGTCTGGTTCTGGTGGGTAGACCATCCTAATCGTCAAGAAAACTTGAATCGAATTCCCAGGAAACACCCCACTCACTCCCTTACTAAAATATCAGACCCTACCACCGACAACGTGAAATGAACACCCACAAATATCACCCTCCCGCCCGAGGTCACATCTCTCACCTGCTTACCAAACAAACGTCTCATGAAGCTGCGATCAGCTTTCAAGTGGTAGAAATTCCACTCAACTAGGATCAAAAGAAGAGGTCAGTACCACTCCATCCCAAATTAGATTATTAAAGCACACACTAATGTAGCACAGTATCAGCAACTTGTTCCAAAGTTCCCTGGACACACACTGTTCTCATCTGTGCAACAATGACTTCTCCCTTCAACAATCTAACTGAGCAAAGGACAAAAGATACACTTTTAATAGCACAAAACACTTATCAGCAACTTCAGCTATTCTGCTCATGAAGGAACCTTGGGACTTTGGAACAAATTGCCTTATTCTTCCACCCTGTACACAATGTGCCACGTTGTAATCGACGTTATTCATTGATATCGTCCATTATATTATGGGGTCAATCATATTTCGGGGTGTTCATAGGTTTGGTATTTGTAACCCAGGGATAGTCTGTAGCTGGAGACCGAGCACCGACCCCTATTGTACCCAAATGGACACAGTCAGACAAACCGAGGAGGATCTTCTAATTTCTCCATATTTTCAGTTCACCAGCTTCACACCAGTAGGCTACCCCCGACATCAAATCTGCCAGCTCCACACTAGTAGGCCGCTCCTGATATCAGGTGTGCCAGTTTTCTCAGCGAGAAAAGGTCTCTGTTTTCTCTGAGGGATTTCAACAGTTAGAAGATGCAGATGTTGTTCCTGGATCTGCAATGATTGAGAACTCCTTCCGAATGCACTGTTCTCTACTTTCTCCAAACTAATCCTAACCTCACCATCAAACCCGCAGATAAGAGAAGTAACACATACAAAATGCTGGTGGAACACAGCAGGGCAGACAGCATCCATTGGAAGAAGCACAGTCGACATTTTGGCAGGATCTCCCACTTGCCACACATTTTAATTCCACGTCCCACTCCCATTCTGATATGTCTATCCATGGCCTCCTCTACTGTCAAAATGAAGCCACACTCAGGTTGGAGGAACAATACCTTATATTCCGTCTGGGTAGCCTCCAACCTGACGGCATGAACGTTGACTTCTCTAACTTCCATTCCATTCCCCTTCTCCCGTTCTTACCCCATCCCTTATTTTTTTTTCCTTTTTTTTCTCTCTCTCTCTTCTTTCTCTCTCTGTCCCTCTCACAACAACTCCTTGCCTGCTCTCATCTTCCTCTGGCGCTCCCCTCCCCCTTTCTTTCTCCCTAGGCCTCCCGTTCCATGATCCTCTCCCTTCTCCAGCCTTGTATCCCTTTTGCCAATCACCTGTCCAGCTCTTAGCTCCATCCCTCCCCCTCCTGTCTTCTCCTATCATTTCGTATCTCCCCCTCCCCCTCTCAAATCTCTTACTATCTCTCCTTTCAGTTAGTCCTGATGAAGGGTCTCGGCCCGAAACGTCGACTGTGATTCTTCCTATGGATGCTGTCTGGCCTGCTGCGTTACACCAGCATTTTGTGTGTGTTGCTTGAATTTCCAGCATCTGTAGATTTCCTCATGTTTGCGAAGATAAGGGGAGTGCTGGAGTAGCTTAGTGGACTAACCTCTACCTTGCAGAGGCTCAGCAACAACTATCAGACACCTCCTCTTACTTACCCTTCAAACGGGACCCCACCAAGAAGCACCAGGCCATTCTTTTCTCGATATCTCTATTTCTATCTCTGGAGACAGCTTATCTACTGATGTCTATTATGAACCCACTGAATCTCACAGCTACCTGGACTATACCTTTCCCACCCTGTTACTTGTAAAAATGCCGTCCCCTTTAGTTCCTCCTTCTTTGCTCTCAGGACGAGACTTTTTAATTCCAGAACTAAGGAAATGTCCTCATTCTTCAAAGAAAGGGGCTTCCCTTCCTCCACCATCAACACTGCCCTCAACCACAGCTCTTCAATTTCATGCACATCTGCCCTCCCACCACCTCACCAGCAACAGGGTTCCTCTTGTCCTCACCTACCACCCCACCAGCCTCTGCGTCTGGCACATAATTCTCCAGAACATCCGGCATCTCCTTTGGGATCCCACCACCATCAACCACATCTTTCCTTCCTGTCACTTTTTGCTATCCATAATGATCACTCCCTAAGCAATTCCCTTGTCTATTCGTCTCTCCCCATGATCTCCCTCCTGGTACTTATCCTTGCAGGCAAAAGAAGTGCTACACCTGCCCCTACACCTCCTCCCTGACTACCATTAAGGGCCCCAAACAGTCCTTCCAGATGAGGCGACACTTCACCTGTGAGTCTGTTGGGGCTGTATCCAATGCTCCCAGTGTGACTTCCAGTTTATCAGTGATACCACTTCGCCAAGCACCAACTCTCCGTCTGTCAAAAAAACCTGGATCTCCCAGTGGCCACCCATTGTAATTCCACTCCCCATTCCTATTCCGACATGTCAGTCCATGGCGTCCTCTACCGTTGTGATGAGGCCACACTCAGGTTGGACCATAACACCATTAGACATAGGAGCAGAATTAGTCCACTTAGCCTGTCGAGTCTGCTCCGCCATTCAATCGTGGCTGATCCCTTTTCCCCTCTCCATGTCACCTTTGATGCTGTGTCCAATCAAGAACCACTCAAGCTCTGCCTTAAAGACACCTTAAATTACTATAAATTGCACATTGCACATTTAGATTTTTACTCACGTAAGTGAAGGATGGAAGTAATAAAGCCAATTCATTTCAATTCAACAACCTGGCCTCTACATCTGCCTGTGGTAAAGAACTTCACAGATTCACCATTTGGCTAAAGAAATTTCTCTGCATTTCTGTTTTAAATGGACGCCCCTCTATCCTGAGGCTGTGCCCTCGTGTCCTAGACTCCCCCACCATGGGAAACATCCTTTCCAAATTTACTCTGTCTAGCCCTTTCAACAATCAAAAGGTTTCAATGAGATCCCCCCTCATCCTCCTAAATTCCAGCGAGTACAGACCCAGAGTCATCAGATGTTCCTCATACGATAATCCTTTCATTCCCGGAATAATCCTTGTGAGCCTCCTCTGAACCCTCCTCAATGCCAGCACAACATTTCTTAGATGAGGAGCCCAAAACTGTTCACAATACTCAAGGTGAGGCCTCACCAGTGACTTAAAAGCCTCAGCATCACATCCCTGCTCTTGTATTCTAGATTCTTGAAATAAATGCTAACATTGCATTTTCCTTCCTCACCACCAACTCTACCTGCAAGTTAAACTTTAGGTTGTTCTGCACAAGGACTCCCAAGTCCCTCGGCATCTCAGATTTTTGGGTTTGCTCCCCACTTAGAAAATAGTCTGCTCACTTACAAACGTATTTCTACTACCAAAGTGCATGATCATGCATATTCCAACATTGTATTTCATTTGTCCAATCCCTAATCTGTCTAAGTCCTCTGCAGACTACCTGTTTCCTCAACATTAACTGCTCCTCCACCAATCTCCGTATCATCTGCAAACCTGGCAACAAATCCATCTATTCCATTATCTAAATCATTGATAATACAGCATGAAAAGAAATGGTCCCAACACCAACCCCTGCAAAACACCAATAATCACGGCCAGCCAACTAGAAAAAGATCCTTTTATTCCCACTCGCTGCCTCCTACCAATCAGCCAATGCTCTAACCATGCCAGTAACTTTCCTGTAATACCATGAGCTCTTAACTTGGTAAGCAGCACTGCCTTGTCAAAGGCCTTCTGAAACGCCAAATATCCAACATCCATTGGACCCCCTTTACCTATCCTACGTGTAATCTCCTCAAAGAATTCCAACAGGTTCATCAGGCAAGATTTTCCCTGAAGGAAACCATGCTGACTTTGTCCAATCTTGTCCTGTGTCTCCAACTACTGCATGACCTCCTCAACAATTGACTCCAACATCTTCCCAACCACTGAGGTCAAGCTAATGGGTCAATAATTTCCTTTCTGCTGCCTGCCTCCTTTCTTAAATAGTGAAGTAACATCTGCAATTTTCCAGTCCTCTGGCACCATGCCAGAGTCCAATTATTTTTGAAAGATCATTACTAATGCCTCCACAATCTCTACCGCTAGGGTACAGTTCATCTGGTCTGGGTGACCTATGCATCCTTAGGTCTTTCAGCTTTTTGTATGGTCATGCACTTTGGCGGAAGAAATAAACGGGCTGACTATTATCTAGATGGGGAGAGAATTCAAAATGCAGAGATGCAAAGGGTCTAGGGAGTCCTTGTGCAGGATACCCTAAAGGTTAACCTCCAGGTTGAGTCGGTGGTGCAGAAGGCGAATGCAATGTTGGCATTCATTTCTAGAGGTGTAGAATATAAGAGCAGGGATGTGATGTTGAGGCTCCATAAGGCACTTGCCAGACCACACTTGGGAGTATCGTGTGCTGTTTAGTGCTCCTTATTTTAGAAAGGATATACTGACATTGGAGAGAGTTCAGAGAAGGTTCACGAGAATGATTCCAGGAATGAAAGGGAGTGTCCAGCAGCTCTTGGGCTGCATTCCCTGGAGTTCAGGAGAATGACCAGGGATCTCACAGAAACATTCCAAATGTTAAAAGCTCTGAACAGATTAGGTATGGCAAAGTTATTTCTCATGGTAGGGGATTCTAAGACAAGAGGGCACGACTTCAGGATTGAAGAACGTCCATTTAAAACAGAGATGCCGAGAAATTACTTTGGTCAGAGGGTGGCAAATCTGTGAAATCTGTTGCCAAGAGTGGCTGTGGAGGCTATGTCATTGGGTGCATTTAAGGCAGATATAGATAGGCTCTTGATTAGCCAGGGCATCAAATGGTATGGGGAGAAAGCAAGGGAGCGGGGATGGCTGGAAGAATTGGTTCTTCCATGATTGAATGGCAGTGACTCGATGGGCTGAATGGCCTACATCTGCTCCTATATCTTATGGTCTTATAAATAAACTATGTGAAACAAACAACAAATGTCAATATTTGATAAGGGTTTCTAGAAAGGAGACGAGTGTAGTATCTGATTGCATAAACATTTACACAGCATTGCAGGTACATTGGTAAAACATTCAGTAAACAATGTCAATGACTTAGATAATGGAATTGATGGCTTTGTGGCAAAGTTTGCAGATGATACGAAGATAGGTGGAGGGGTAGGTAGTGCTGAGGAAGTAAAGTGATTACAGAAGGACTTAAACAAATTGGAAAAATGGCCAAAAAAGTGGTAGATGGAATACAGTGCAACACACTTCCTGCGGAAACGTCAACTGTACCCTTTTCTTAGATGCTGCCTGGCCTGCTGAGTTCCTCCAGCATTTTGCGTGTGTTGCTCAGGTTTCCTGCATCTGCAGAATTTCTCGTGTTTGAGATGGAATACAGTTTTGGGAAATGTATGACAATGCATTTTAGTAAAAGGATTAAAAATGCAGACTATTTTCTAAATGGGGAGAAAACTCAAATATCAGAGGTGCAAGGGGTCTTAGGAGTCCTCATGCAGGACTTCCAGAAGGTTAATTTACAGGTTAGCACTCTTAATTAAGGATGAGAGCAGGGCGATAGTGAGAGACGATATAAGATCTAAGGAGCAGAATGTTGAATCCATCTGGGTAGGAATAGTAACAGGAAAAAAATCACTGGTGGGACTTGTCTATCAGCCACCGGATAATGTCATTACAGTGGCACAGACAATAAACAGAGAAATATCTGAGACATCTGAACAGCAGTTATCATGGAGGACTTTAACTTGTACATAGACTGGGTGAATCAAGTCGGTCAAGGCAGTCTTGAAGAGGACTTCATAGAATGCATCCATGATGGCTTTCTTGAACAGCATGTTACTAAACCTACAAAGGAATGTGCTATTTTAGATCAGGTCCTGTGCAATGGGACAGGTAAAATTAGTGAGGGATCTTGTAGTTAGGGATCCTCTTGGGAAGAGTGATCACAGTATGATTGAATTTCTCATACAACTGGAGGGTGCAATAGTTCAATCTAAAACCAATGTATTATGCCTAAACAATGGAGACTACAATGGGATGAGGGAGGATTTGGCTAGTGTAGACTGGGAAGCAGGTTATATGGTGGAACGGTTGAGGAAGTGGAACACTTTCAAAGAGATTTTTCACTGTGCTCAACAAAAGTATATTCCAGTTAAAAGCAAGGATGCAAGGGTGGGGAAAGTCAGCCTTAAATAACTAAGGAAATAAGGGGAAGCATCAGATTAAAAGCTCGTGCATACAGAGTCGCCAAGAGTAGTGGGAAACTAGAAGATTGAGAAAACTTTAAAAATCAACAAAGTACCACTGAAATAAACTAGCAAGAATATAAAAACGGATAGTAAAAGTTTTTATAATTATATAAAGTGGAAAAGAGTGGCTGAAGTGAATGTAGGTCCCTTGGAGGATGAGAAGGGGAAATTGATATTGGGCAATTAGTAAGTGGCTGAGGCTTGAATGAGTACTTTGTGTTGGTCTTCAAGGTGGAGGACGCATCTAACATGCCAAAGAAAAATGTCATAGATGCGATGGCAGGCGAGGACCTAACACTAAAGAGGTATTGCTGAGCAAACTTGTGGCCTGAAGATGTATAAATGCCCTGGTCCTGATGGAATGCATCCCAGGGTACTGAAAGAAATGGCACAAGTCATAGTAGAGGCTTTGGTGATGATTTATCAAAATTCTCTGGATTCTGGGCAGGTCCCAGCAGATTGGAAGATGGGCGAATGTCACGCCACTATTCAAAAAAGGATGTTGGCAAAAGGCAGGTAACTATAGGCCAGTTAGTTTAACATCTGTTGTCGGGAAAATGCTTAAAGCTATCATTAAAGAAGAAATAGCAAGGCATCTGGAAAGAAATGGATCCATCAGGCAGACCCAGCATGGATTCAGCAAAGACAGGTCCTGTTTGACAAACTTACTGGAGTTCTTTGAGGATATAACCAGTGCAGTGGATAGAGGGGAACAGATGGATGTTATTTACTTGGATTTCCAGAAGGTGTTCAATAAGGTGCTACATTAAAGACTTATCTATAAGATAAGGATGCAAGAGTTGGGGCTGATATATTAGCATGGATAGAGGATTGGTTAACTAGTAGAAAGCAGAGAGTTGGGATACACGGGTGTATATCCGGTTGGCAATCAGTGGGGAGCGGTGTGCCACAGGGGTCAGTGCTGGGCCCGCAACTGTTCACAATATACAATAACAATCCAGAAGAGGGGACCGAGTGTAGTGTATCTAAGTTTGCTGACGATACCAAATTGAGTTCAAAAGCAAATTGTGCAGAAAATACGGAAAGCCTGCAGAGAGGTATAGATAGGCTAAGTGAGTGGGCAAAGGTCTGGCAGGTGGAGTACAATGTTGGTAAATAAGAGGTCATCCAATTTGGAAGGTAAAAAACTGTAGCATGCTACTGTGCAGAGGGACTTGGGGGTGCTTGTGCATGAATCACAAAAGGTTGGTTTGCAGGTGCAGCAGGCTATCAAGAAGGCAAATGGGATGTTGGCCTTCGTTGCTAGAGATTGAATTTAAGAGCAGGGAGGTTATGCTGCAACTGTGCAGGGTTGTGGTGAGGCTGCACCTGGAGTACTGCGTGTAGTCTGGTCTCCTTACTTGAGGAAGGATAAACTGGCTTTGGAGCAGAGGACATTCACCAAGTTGATTCTAGAGATGAGGGGGTTAGACTAGGAGGAGAGACTGAGTCGCCTGTAACTGCATGCGCTGGAATTCAGAAGGATGAAAGGAGATCTTATAGAAACATTTAAAATTATGAAAGGGATAGATAAGATAGAGGCAGGAAAGTTGTTTCCACTGTTGGGTGAGACTAGAACTAGGGGACATAGCCTCAAGATTCACGGGAATAGATTTAGGATGGAGATGTGGAAGAACTGCTTTTCCCAGAGAGTGGTGAATCTGTGGAATTCTCTGCTCAATGAAGCAGTGGAGACTACCTCAGTAAGTATATTTAAGAGAAGGTTAGATAGATTTTTGCACAGTAGGGGAAGTAAGGGTTATGGGGAAAATGCTGGTAGGTAGAGATGAGTCCATGGCCAGATCAGCCGTGAGCTTATTGATTGTTGGAGCAGGCTCATCGGGCCAGATGGCCTACTCCTGCTCCTATTTCTTATGTTGTGCTGAGTCTGTGGTAAAGAAGGCAAATGCAATGTTGGCATTCAGTTCAAGGGGAATAGTGTATTAAATCAAGGAGATAATGCTGAGGCTGTATAAGACACTAATCAGGCCTCACTTGGAGTATTGTCAAAAATTTTGGGTCCCATATCTCAAGAAAGATGTGTTGTCATTGGAGGGAGTCCAGAGGAGATTCATGAGGATAATTCCAGAAATGAAGGGGTTAACATATGAGGAACGTTTGGCAGCTATGGGTCTGTACTTACTGGACTCACTGGAATTTAGAAGAATGCCCGGGGGTGGGGCATGGGGGGTGGATCTAACTGAAACCTACCAAATGTGGAAAGGACTAGATAGGGTCAATGTGGAGAGGATGTTTCCCATGGTAGGAGTGTCCAGAACTGGAGGGACAGCCTCAAAATTGAGAGGCGACCCCTTAGAACAGAGGTAAGCAAGATCTTTTCAGCCAGAGAGTAATGAATCTATCGAATGCTCTGCCACAGACAGCTGTGGAGACCAAGACCATGGGTATATTTAAAGCGAAAACTGAGAGTTTCCTGATTGGTCGGGGCATCAAAAGTTCTGGTGAGAAGGCAGGTCTATGGGGTTGAGTGGGATCAGGGTTCAGCGTTCAGCCATAACGGAATGGCGGAGCAGACTCGATGGGCTGAATGGCCTAATTCTGCTCCTATGTCTTATGGCCATCTCCAACAAGCATGTGTAACCACTTATCTTTAACAGCCCTGGCAATACCATCATAGAGTTCCCCCACCAACAATGGCATGAGGTGGGGTTCACTTTTAATCAAAAACTTAATTTGACATGCCACATAAATAATCTCTTGAAAGTTCAAAGTAAATCTATTATCAAAGTACATATGTCACCATATACACCCTGAGATTAATTTTCTTATGGACATACTCAATAAATCTATAATAGAATAATAATCCTAATGAAACACTGCACCAACTGGGCAATGCAAAAGACAACAAAGACAACAGGAACAAGCCAGAGGTTCAACATTCTGCAGCGAGTGACTTATCTCCTGAAACTCAGTCGTTTCACTGTATACATGGCCTAACTGCAACTCCAACAACTCTCAAGAAGTTTGATATTATGCAGGACAAAGCAATTTCCTTGACTGGTTTCTCATCATAATGCCTAACAAGCCGCGAAACGAAAGACTGTGTGGCGCACCACTCCTCACACAGACAGTGGGTGGCCATTGACTCACAAAGAGTTCATCCACCCTTTGACAGGTTTTGTTCTTAGTCCTGCTGGGTGCCTACACACCCTCCTCCCTGGTTAACTGAAGTGCACCGGGGGTGTGCCGGTTGAGTTGCCAACAACTCGACCCGAGACGGGTAGTACTGGGCTACATGATACCAGTAGCAAGGCAAGGCCCTGACCTGACAGTAAATCAGGCGAGAAGACTGCAACTAGCGGGGCACTGTCTACGCCACCCCGAGCTACCTGCCAGCCTAGTCATCATATGGGAGCCCAAGCATGGGAGGATGAACCGTGGGCGTCCTCTCAAGGCTATGGCGTGGCTAATGTAGATGAACTGAACACTCTGATGAAGGAGAGGGAGAAGTGGAGAGTCCGTCATCGTGCCCGACGCCGGCCCCCTCGGCCTGACTCGACGCAGTAGTAGTAGTAGTGGTTAATCATCCTCCACTACCAGCTAGTGTCCTTGCTCACCTCGGCTATTCTGACAACACTTCTGCCCACGCGGCTACCTCCACCTACACACAGTGATCTCTACCAATAACATCAAGACTTCAAGAGCAGGGTACTCACAGCTTATTTCCCCATCCTGACTTCAAAGTACATCACTGTTCTTTGATAATCACTGGATCTATATTTCAGGACTCTCCGGATCTCAGCAATGCGAGGGCAGCTTCACCAGGAATGCTCACGGCCTCCTCCCGTCCACTTAAACATAATTAACAGACCTGCAATAAATGTTGGCCTTGCGTCTGATGTCCGAATCCCAAAATATAAACACAAGTAATTTTATGAGATAGGATACATAATCATTCATTGGAAACATTGCAAAGCACATTTCAGCATAAAGCTAAAACCAGCAATTTATATCAGAAAGTTATAAGCCAGGGAACTGGCTTATTAAAGCTGTACCTTTTAAAAAATATCAATGATAATTGCCCTTTGTGGCAAATTATAACTTAGCTCTCATTCAAGGTTACACTCCCATTTCTGCAAACTAATTTGCACTGATTATCACTCTCATCACTGAACAGAAAATTACCTGTAATTTGAATGGAATACAGAGAAAATTCATCACAGCCGATAACCCTATGGAGGATAAAGAAAAAGAGTCACTTCGAAGTTGCTGCCACAGGACTTCCTGCCCATGGACGACGCAGCATAAGTAACAACCCCCCTCCTACTGAGGAGGGGAGGTTCACAAGGATGATTCCAGGAATGAAAGGGTTATCATAAGAGGAATGTTTGATGGTTCTGGGTCTGTATTCGCTGGGATTCAGAAGGACAACGGGGAATCTCATTGAAACTTTCGAATGTTGAAAGGCCTAGACAGAGTAGATGTGGAAAGGATGTTTCCCACGGTGGGAGAGTCGAGGACAAGAGGACACAGCCTCAGGATAGAGGGGCGCCCTTTCAAAACAGAGGTGTGGAGAAATTTCTTTAGCCAAAGAGTACTGAAGATGTGGAATTTATTGCCACATGCAGCTGTGGAGGCCAGGTCGTTGGGTGTATTTAAGGCAGAGATTGATAGGTTCTTGACTGGACATGGCATCAAAGGTTACAGGGAGAAGGCCGTAAAAATAGGATCAGCCTTGACACTAAATGACGGAGCAGACTCGATGGACCAGATGGCCTAATTCCGCTCCTATGTCTTATGGTCTTATAAGCTATTCCCTCCAAGACAAACTCACATAGCCATGATCACTGTTGCAAAGTTCAATATCATGCAGTTCCCTGGATCAGCTAGGTACTGATAAAATACAGGTCAAATCCGAGCCACATACACAGTGAGAGTTCAAACACGTACGCATAATATTCATTGACATTATCAACAGCACAGTGGCTTGGGGGCGGAGTAGGAAGAGGAGGGTGGTAAGGAGAGGAGGGGGGAGGGAGAAAGATGCAGCACTATCTAGGCGGTTTAATGAGGTACCTACTGTGCCTAACTGAGCAAGTTAAAAGTGCGATATCATGTTGAAGTTTAATTATCATTCATTGTATATTGCTAAATGAACTATTGATCCTCTGGGGCCAAGGTGCAAAACACAGTACATATGGCTTCCAGACCGTTCGGGCTGACTGGAAGTGCACTGAAAGTGGTAAGCGTAAAGGAGTTGGGGGCTTGCTGTTCTGGTTAACAACGGATGGTGCAATCCAGGTCACATTACGATCAAGGAACGTGTTTGTAATGTGACCTGGATTGCACCATCCGTTGTTAACCAGAATAGCAAGCCCCCAACTCCTTTACGCTTACCACTTTCAGTGCACTTCCAGTCAGCCCGAACGGTTATTGACCGGATATTGAACCTTTTGCTGTTGGACACCGGCCAGATTCCACCAAGATACAACACTGGGCGTCATGGGAGGTTGTTCCTGCCTGTGGCCATCGAACTTTGCAGCTCCTCCCGTGGAGGGTCAGACACCCTGAGCCAATAGGCTGGTCCTGGACTTATTTCCATCTGGCATAGTTTGCATTTTGTTGTTTGATTGTTTGTGATTTTTGTATTGCTATATTTATGCTCTATTCTTGGTTGGGCGGCTGTAACAAAACCCAATTTCCCTCGGGATCAATAAAGTATATCTATCTATCTATACTCTCACAAGCACCCATTATAGTTACAAACCAGGACATACAATCACAAAATAGTATTAGCACTAGCCCCTGAGAGACATGGCCTAAAGAGTGACACGTTGACATAAAGTGTGAGGTGCATGTTTACGCAAGGCAATATAATGTTACTATCACTATTATAATAAAACAAGCAGTCATATAAATATGTGAAACAGCAGCAATAAAAGATTAAAGTTGACCAGTGTGTCTGTAAGTTGGGGAGTGTTGTGGGGGTAGTAACTCTCCCAAATGATTCCTTTATCTACAAGGCAATGGTTCACTATTGGATGAATTGCCTGGATAAGTAAAAGGGCAATAACATACCAGCTCAACACATCCAAGACAAAACAGTGAATTTTGGTTAATTGGTTCATCAGTTAAACGGGGCAACCACTTATTTGCCACAACTCTTAAAAGAACAAAAAAACTGAAAAAATAGCTGGGATCCCTTTCACTTATTTGGGACACTATGCCTCTTAATTAGGGCAGGAGAGAGTTTCTCTTTAGCATCAGTCATGTGCACTTCTGTGGCCATTAGACACAAAACTGCACTGAGAGTGAATAGTTTTTGAGAGGTATCAGTCGCATGTGTTTGCAGTTTGCGTACAAAAAGCAGTGATTTTTGTCACTGTCAGTTGATGAGAAATAAACAGTATGACAATTCAGAACAGTTCTGCTCACTGCGATTTCAAGCATTCAGGCTTTGGAGATGCAAGAAACAGCCAGGAGTGAACAGGAAACAATTTCATTACTTCAACAAGTTAGAAACCACAAAAAATTAAGATATCAACAATAATAGAAACATAGAAAATCTTCAGCACAATACAGGCTCTTCAGCCCACATTGCTGTGCCGAACATGTACTCACTTTAGAAATTACCTAGGGTTACCCATAGCCCTCTATTTTTCTAAGCTCCATGAGATAATCTTGAATGTTACAATGAAAATGAAGATCTGGAGGATGGAATAATTGAAAGCATTGTATGAAGGCAGTCTATGGGTGTCTGCACTGATTTTGTTCATTTATAACATGGCATGTACACTCCATTGATAAGCAATACATAGTTTTATGGTACTGTAGTAATATTGATACTGCTCTAATTTGTTCTGTATTTGTTATATAATATATAATTTGTTACTCAGTTAAACAGTAGTGTGTCTTTTTTTTATGCCTTTTTAACTATTTCCATGAAACTTCTATAACAGCTTAACTGGGCCCAAATGTACAGCTCCCAGTGTGTCCCAATTAACTGGAATCCACTGTACTTGACAATCACCTGCACACCATTTCTGTATTATGAATCGAGGACGCAATGCAGTTACTTATGCAGGCTTACTCAATGTACCTATTCCCGTCTCAATAACTTACAACTACCTGATACAGCAAAGAGCACGGCCACATACAACAATCCTGGCAGGTTCCTCTCCTGCCTAATCCACAGCCTATTTCACAACTTGAGAATGATGAGCTCCCAACACTGAGTCAGCTGATATAAACAGGAACCATTACTCATCTGTCATGACAAGACTGTTCCTCCCCACAACACCCGACAACCCTGTGATCTCAGTCTTGCAGGCTGAAGTCAGATCACCCTTAAGGAGGGTGAACCCTTAGCAAGGCATCAGGCCCTGACAGGCCCCTGGTCAAGTGCTAGAAACCTGTGCTGACCAACTGGCTGGAGTGTTCAGGGACATCTTCAACCTGCTTCAAGATGGCATCAATTGTACCAGTGCCCAAGAAGATCAGGGTGGCCCAACTCAATTATTACCATCTAGCAGCAATTACATCTATCACAACGAAGAGTTTGAGAGTTAGTTATGGATTGAAGCAACTCCTGACTCAGTAAGGACCTGGACCCATTTCATTTCACCAGTCACCACCATAGGTCTACAGCAGACACTATCGCACTGGCCCTCCATTCTGCTGTGGAGAACCAGGATGACGAGAATGCACATCAGACTGTTGTTAATTAATTTCAGCTTGGATTTCACACTGTCATTCCCTCAAAACATATCGTCAGGCTCCAAGGCCCAGGGCTCTACACTTCTCTCTTCAAGTGGATCCTCAACTTCCTCAATTAGAGTTCACGATTAGATCAAAAAATTAATCTCCTTCCCACTGACCATAAACAAATGAACATCTCAGCCTCTGTTCTACTCTCTCTATACCTAGGAATGGGTAGATAAGTGTCACTCAATTCCATTTACATTTCATCACTGTTGGCAGAATAACAGATGGTGAGATAGGTCATCTGATAGAGTGGTGTTGTGAAACCAACCTTACACTCAATGTCAGCAACACCAAGGAACGTGGACTTCAGGAAGGGAAAGTTGGGAAAACACATTGAGACGACAGAGGTGGTAAGGGTAAGCAACTTCAAGTTTCTGCCTGTCAAAATCTCAAAGGACCTAAACTGGACCCAACACATTGATGCAACCATGAAGAAGGCACATTAATATGTCTACTCTCTTGGAAATTTGGCATGTCATCAAAGATTCTAACAAACTTCCACAGACGTATAGTTGAAAGCATTCTGACTGCATTATGGGAACTCCAATGCACAGGAATGCAAGTGGCTACTGAGAGTGGCATGCCACGGAAGTGCCGTATTATTTATGTTAACTTTATTTGTCATGTTTAATGTACTACGCTACTCGTATAAACAGTGTATGTGTGTCCTGTGTGACATTTATACCCTGTGTGCACCTATAACAATGAAGTTCAACTCAATCCCGACTTGGAAATATATTGTTATTTCCTACCCAACACTGAAAACCCCAACAGAGCTGTGAGAATACTGCAACAAATACATCCAAGCTTGCAACTCACAATGTTTTCTCAAGAGCAACATATGCATACAAAAAAAAACGCAAAACTATTCTTGAGATTAAAACCCACGGTTTAGTACCTGCTTACAGAAATGTCAAAGGTTTACCATTTTTATGTTATTTTATCCATTAAGGCTACAAATGAATCATGAATTTTCATTTTAAATCTTTACAGGAGCTCCAAATGTTTCAGTCCAGTAAGCAGCACCTCTTACTACCGATTCCTTAATGAGGCATACATGATTTTGATAGATAGGCTTCTCAAATGAAATCAACACCTACCACACCAGAAAATAATTCACAAGATTATGTTTTGAAACTTAATTCAGATAGTTCACCCTCTGTCTAGTCCAATCCAAGATGGCCAGCTGCTGACCTATGTCAATCAGAGCATCTAATTTTACAAATGTCTGATTATTAAACCAGCCCAAGGCAGACCTCTACCCAATCTGGCCAGATGCTGACCTGCATCTGATTTTATAAAATTCTGATTACTAAACTCAGTGCTTAAACAATTTTCAAATTAACAAATACATTTTACTGCCAGTAAAAAAATAAACCAATTTTACATGCTTATACAAAGTATCACTGCACTGGAACATTAATACTTGCTCTCTGCCCTACCAAGAGACGCCAGGGTTTTTTGATTTGTATTAACATTTCCAGTACCTGCAGTATTTTCTTTTCGGAAAGCTCTAACAACACAGCAGCATTGCTGGAGTATTTATAATGTACATTTATTACATCAGTAAATGGTTGCACGTTCTGACAATGGCCTGAGAAGTTGACTGTTTATCATTCCACAAATGTTGCCTGACAGGCTGAGCCTTTTTTTCCAATATCATAAGTTTCTGCAACAGCTCCCCAAATTTGTTTGTCTTTCAATATAGTATTTGTCAGCTAATACCATGATTTAAATCAGGGCAATTTTGAAGCCGATCCACCTCCCATGAAACAGGGAGCTTTCTGAATAATTTAGTTTGGCAAAGGACTGCGAATGTCTTGACAAATCAGATCTGTGATACACAAGTTCAAAGTAAATTTATTATTAAAGTATATATATGTCACCATTTTCTTACTGTACAGCCGGGAGTCATTTTCTTGTCAGCATATTCAATAAATCCAACACCCATAATAGAATCAATAAAAGACCGCACCAAAAGTACAGAGTGTGCAAAAGACAACACTGTGCAAATGCAAAAGTAGTTTAAAAAATAATAATTATAATAAATGAATAAATAACTATGCAATAAATACATTGCGCGCAGATTTGCTCAACGATGGGGAGGGCTTTACCCGTGATGGACTGAGCTGTATCCACTACTTTCTGCTGGATTTTCCATTCAAGTGCATTGGTGTTTCCATGCCAGGCTGTGATACAGCCAGTCAATATACACTTCACCACATATCTACAGAAATCCGTCAAAGTTTTATATGCCATTTCTTTGAAAAATAGAGGGCTATGTGGTAGGGAAATTCTAAGCAGTTTCTAGAGTACGTTACATGGTTGGCACAACATTGTGGACTGAAGGGCCCTGTAATGTGGTGTAGTTTTCTATGTTTCCTGCTAAATCTTTGCAAACTCCTAAGGAAGCAGAGGTACTGACGTGCTTTTTTCATAATTGCACTTCGTGCTGGGCCCAGGACAGGTCCTCTGAAACAATAGCACTGAGAGATTTAAAGCTGCTGAGCCCCTCCACCTCTGATCCCCCATTGAGGACTGGCTCATGGGCCTGCAGTTTCCTTCTCCAGAAGTCAATAGTCAGCTCCTTGATCTTGCTGACATTGAGTAAGGAGTTGTTGTTGAGGCACCACTCAGCCAGATTTTCACTCTCCCACCTGCTTTATCAGCACCTTGATCTGGCCTATGACAATGGTGTTGTCAGCAAACTTAAATCTGGAATTGGAGCTGTGCTTAGCCACACAGTTATTAGCGTAAAGCGAGTAGAGCAGGGGACTAAGCACACAGCCCTGTGGTGTCCTATGCTGATGAAGATTATGGAGGAGATGTTGTTGCCAATCCGAACTGACTGGGGTCTGTGAGGAAATCACGGATCCAAGTACACAAGGAGGTACTGAGGCCATGGTCTTGAAGCTTATTGATTAGTTTTGAGGGGACGTTGTCGATAAAGAGCATCCTGATGTATGTATCTTTGTTATCCAGATGTTCCAGGATTGAGTAAAAAGCCAATGAGATGGATCTGCTGTTGACCTGTTGTGCTGGTAGGCAAATTGGGGCGGATCCAAGTCACTTTCAAGCAGGAGTTGACATGTTTCATCACCAACCTTTCAAAACACTTCATCACTGCTGCTACTGGACGATAAGCATTAAGGCTGGTTACCGCGTTCTTAAGCACCTGTAAATTGAAGGCTGCTTGAAACAAGTGGGTTTGACTGCCGAAGCGAGAGGTTGAAGACACGGTGAACACTTCAGCCAGTTGATCAGCACAGGACTTGAATATACAGCCAGGTACCCCGTCTGGCCGGTATCAAGTAATAAATACCAGGCACAGCGTCCAGCGAGGGAAATGCCATCCCCCCCCCCAGTCCCCTCCCTCTACTCCAGTCCATCACTCCCACTCTTCATCCCCGTCCCCGTCTCCCTCCCCTCAATCCCAGCCCATCACCCTGTCCCACTCCCTCACCGTCCTGCCCACCCTAGCACTTCGCCCCTCTCGCTCTGGCCAACCCCATCCCTCAGATGGACGCCATGCCAGCCCGAGAGCCTGTCACTTACCCCACAGCGAGATGCGAGGGAGCCGGGAACCCAGTACCGGATCTGACGCTCCTCACGCCTGGATCCCAATCCCGACCCCGCCTCCGCCTCCTCCTCATCCTTCTCTCTACCAGCACGAGCGTCCGGCGCGTCAGACCGACCTCCGGCTACAGCGCCCCTACAGCCGTGGAGGCACAGTGTCCTTACCAGTGCGTCAGACCGACCTGAGGGCACAGCGCCTCTACAGTTCTGGAGGTACAGTGTCCTAACCGGCGCGCTAGCCCGACCTCCGGCCACAGCGCCTATGATCCCCGGAGGTACAGTGTCGTTACATACAGTGTCAGCCCGACCACAAGGCACAGCGCCCGACGGAGTCAGAGGAGAAATTAACACAAGGGTGTAAATATTCCCACATTATTTTGAGATTAGGTCGGTCGGTAGGCAGGCCCACTTTTCCAGAGCTATCAGAGTGGTTGACCTGAGGTGGTTTTGTCAGTGAATTAATTACCTTTATGAAAACCGGCTAGAGGTGTGAAGCCTTTGGGAAAATCTGCTCCGCAAGTTTTGCCCCATTCTACAGACCAGTATTCAGAATCAGAATCAGGTTTAATATCACAGGCATATGTCATGAAATTTGTTAACTTTGCGGCATCTGAGGTGCACCATGTTGACTGTGAGGATATGGAGATGCTATTTCCAATTTGCACAGATTATGGGCTTCCAGTTAGGAAGAAGAGGATTAGTTGCAGAGGGAGGTACAGAGGCCCAGGTTCTGGATCTTTTCAATCAGAACTGTAGGAATGATTGTATTAAACGCTGAGCTATAGTCAATGAACAGTATCCTGACACAAGTACAGTATTTGTATTGTCCAGGTGTTCCAAGACCGCATGGAGAGTCAATGACATCGCGCCCGTCATAAACCTATTGTGGCAATAGGTAAATTGCAGTGGGTCCAGATCCTTGCTGAGGCAGTAGTTGATTCTAGCCAAGACCAACTTCTCAAAACATTTCATCACTGTAGATGTGAGTGCTCCTGGATGGTAGTTGGTAAGGCTCTTCTTGGGCACTGGGACAATTGTTGCCTTTTTGAAGCAGGTGGAAACTTCTGACTGTAGAAGTGAGAGATTGAAAATGTCATTATATACTCCTGGCAGTTGGTTGGCAAGGTTTTCAGGGCCTTACCAGGTACTCCATCGGAGCCTTGTGAGGATTCACCCTCTTGAAAGACAGCCTGATGTCAGCCTTTGAGACAGAGATCACAAGGTCACCGGGTGCTGCAGGGATCCTCATAACTAGTTTTATTCTCCCTGTCAAAGCAAGCATTTCAAAGCGATTCACCTCATCACCAGGAAACACTAACACCAGGATAAGCATGAGAATCTTGGCCTCTCTGGGTTGTTTAAGTGGCCAGTCAGCTTCCTCGACTAAGGGTCAACTGGTTCCCTTTTCCTCAGCTTCTTGAAGGTGGAAAGGTACTAGGGTGGAGATTTCAAACACTGTGGCACCTCAGCCAGCTGCCAGCCAGTTGTTTGTTTGGGCATGAAACTATAAATACCCTGGTAAAGAATTGAATTGAATTGACTTTATTAACTTCCATCCTTCCCATACATAAGGAGTAAAAATCTTTACATTATGTCTCTAAGTGTGCAATCTGCAATTTATAGTCATTTATAATAAATAGTATGTTAAACAGGACTGTCAATATAACATAGAAATACAGTTGTGTCAGCATGAATTAATCATTCTGATGGCCTGGTGGAAGAAGCTGTCCCGGAGACTGTTGGTCCGGGCTTTTATGCTGCGATATCATTTCCTGGATGGTAGCAGCTGAAACAGTTTGTGGTTGGGGTGACTTGGGTCCCCAATGATCCTTCGGGCCCTTTTTACACACCTGTCGTTGTAAGTGTCCTGAACAGTGGGAAGTTCACATCTACAGATGCGCTGGGCTGTCCGCACCACTCTCTGCAGAGTCCTGTGATTGAGGGGAGTACAGTTCCCATACCAGGCAGCGATGCAGCCAGTCAGGATGCTCTCAATTGTGCTCATGTAGAAAGTCCTTAGGATTTGGGGACTCATGTCAAACTTCTTCAACCGTCTGAGGTGAAAGAAGCGCTGTTGTGCTTTTTAACTACACAGCTGGTACCTACAGACCACGTGAGATCCTCGGTGATGTGTGTACCAAGGAACTTAAAGCTGTTCACCCTCTCAACCCCGGATCCATTGATGTCTATAGGGGTTAGCCCATATCCATTCCTCCTGTAATCTACAACCAGCTCCCTTGTTTTTGCGACGTTGAGGGACTGGTTGTTTTCTTGACACCACCGTGTCAGGGTGATGACTTTATGTGTTAAATTAATGAACGTTCCTGTAAATGTAATGCTGTTTTATCATTAGTCAATCTTATTTATCTACGTATCTATCTATTTATTTGGAGATACACAATTAATTAGTATTGTGGCACTTATCAAAAAGCTGTAACCCGTTTGCTGTTGGAGATAATTCATTTTGTCCTGGGGCGTTCCAGCAATCAGTCCCCGCAGAAAGCAGACTCCTTTTTTCTACGATAGAGTTTCCAGTAGATTTTGAACTACAACATCAGATTTGTGTTAGAATTAGTTTTTAAAGTTGGCTGCCAGAGCAGCGTGCTGGCTGGTAAACTTGTCGACGCAGGATGCGCAGGTGCATCTGTGCGGACCCATCGGGTGAGGAGGGGTGAAGGGCAGGTCGAGCGGCCGGCCGCCGACATAGCGAAAGGAACCCAGATCATCGTCATGTCAGGGGAAGTAATGCGATCCAGTGGCCCCAGGCGAGAAACCCGCACCCCCACGGTGATAGAGCTGGAGGGCATCTTGCGCAGTAACAGAGTTCCACTCAGTCGGATTGATCAGGTCTGGCCAAACCTGTACATTGGAGACATGTAAGTATGAGGCTAGCTGGCAGTGGGTACGCTCTGAAATTTGTGGGCAAGTAAGGAACCCAGAGTCTGGAACGGTAGTGGATTGACGGAAGTTACAGAAACCCCAGTGTAGATTGTTGGAGCTCTTTCTGAACTTCACGGCCCTGTCATTGAGTAGCCTGCCCGAGCTGAGTCTGTGTCATGTTTCAGGACTTATTTACATTCATCGGGCTGAAAGAACTCATTTTCACACCGTCGCATTATCTCGATTAGACAGAGGAGCAATTAGGGCATTTGGACCATCGAGTCTGCTCCACCATTCAATCCTGGCTGATCCCTTTGCCCCGCTCCCCATCACTCTCCCCGTAACCACTGACCATGTCCAATCAAAAACCTATTAGTCCCTGAGCCAGTAGGGTTGGTCGGTACCATCTGGGGGGAATAATGCTCAGTGATTTTTGCAAGGTATACATCTCTAGAGTCAGAAAATATGTGATAGCATTGCACCAGTGGTAGCTTTATGTGTGCTATCATTCATTTTATAACACTACCCTAAAATAAGTGTTTCTGAAAAGTAGCCAATATAAAGTACAACATATATATTCAAACTAGTGGTATTTTGTTATCAGTGATCCCTCAACATTGACATTTGTCACGGTAATAGCTGAGTTCAAGCACTTTTCATCAAATGTTATAAAATTCTACATTGAAAACTATGTCATTGGTGGCACTCGCAGTACAGTGCTCGATTTCAATAGAGTGAATCATTTCATTTTTAGAAAAATATTGGTCTGTTGTTTATTTTGGAAAAGTCAATAAAAACCCTAGGACACATATAATCACATGGATTTGTAGAGAATTTATTCAGGAATTCAAATAAATAATCACTTTTTGTATAATAGGCATCCGTTAGTATCAAGAGACCATGGATTTGCGCCTTGGAAGGTTTCCAGGGCACAGACCTGGGCAAGGTTGTATGGAAGACCAGCAGTTGCCCATGCTGCAAGTCTCCCCTCTCCACACCACCGATGTTGTCCAAGGGAAGGGCATTAGGACCCATATAGCTTGACACCAGTGTCGTCACAGAGCACTGTGTGGTTAAGTGCCTTGCTCAAGGACACACACGCTGCCTCTGTCAAGGCTCGAACTAGCGACCTTTGAATCACTAGACGAACGCCTTAACCACTTGGCCACGCGCCAACACATATATTCCACATTAACATCAGTACAGCAGAAAATGCTACTCCACCCCCCAAAAAGGTAAAAAAAAACCTCAGTTGGAGAGATTTCTGGAGTTTTATCAATGTCATGATATTTTCCATATTGTTGTATCAAATCAAAACAATCTTAAACTTTTGTCATAGCATATAGAATTACAGTACAATAATTCAAATGTGGGATTCCACACGGCCATAACCTAGGTCCTGTTTGGTTGAAAAATGAATATATCAAAGACTGCTTTCCATACTTAGTTTTGCATACTTTCATAACCTATTAATAATCATAATAATTTTCCAAGTCTTCCACATCTTCCAAATCTTCATCTGAACTTTCCACACTCTCTGAGGTGGATGCCTGGTTCTCACAGTCTGCCAGTCTACACATGTCAGTACCCCTGAGGCCATTTGCAACACACATACACCTTGGGAGGGAACATTTTTTTGGACAGTTACAGGCCAGTAGATCCAGGACGGCATCGGGTACTGGCTGGCCTTCCATCCAGTGCACCACCAACTGTTCAGCTTCCTCTTCTCTCTCCATCTTCCATCCTCTGCCAACAGGGCTTGGCACTTGTGGGTCCTTCTCCAAACATCTTCTCCATATACCAGCCTGGTAGTTGGCTCACTGTGCATGTTTTGTTAAGCAGTCCTTGCATGGTGGGAGTTGATGACTTTTGATTTCACCTTTTTTGGCACAGAAAAGGTGATACCTGAGCTCATTGATCTTGGTGGTCGATGCTTTTGGGGCATACAGGAGACATGTAAATGCCTCCAGTTTGTCCATCAGTTCTGGAGAGAGGTCCCTTTCCTGACCCAACTCTAAGAATGTGTCCTGAGTTTCCCTGTTGCTGGTCAGAAGTTTTAGGGCACTTGTCTTCCATTTGCCTGCAAAAACGCTTACAATGTCACATCCTGTATTTGCGTGCAGCCCGATGAGAGCGCTACAAACCTCTACACCAACAGTGGCAGCAACCTTCCTGATGCCTACAAGCCTTGTACGGGTTCTAGTGCCACACTTCTGGAACAATGGGGCCTCAATCTTGTCACAAAATGCTAAAGGCATGATAAAGACATCTGTGTCTTCTGAGCAGATTGGTATCCCTCTCTTGTGGCATGGGCAGCATGGAGAAGTAGGCGGCCATCTGCTTCTTCTTGTTGACACTGAAGAGCTGACACCTCCTCACTGTCTTGAGATGTGATTCTGTAACATTTGTCATTCACAGTTGCATACAGAATCTTCTCCTGTAGCTTTGCTCTGTACTCCGCCTTCCTCCATTCATGGACTATGAACTTAATGAGACTATTTTTGTTTCTGACTTTGGTCAGGAAGCTCCTCCACTGCCTCACCATCTGTGTGCCTGTGATACCTTGCAACTCATGACCAGTCTCTTCACCCCATAGAGATCTTTCACTATTTTTGATAGAGTTCTCCTTGTATGCGTTGAACACAACATCTATTCTGCTACTCTGACTGCCTTCCCTCAGAGCCAGAATTGTTGTGGCAACATCTCTGAAAGTAACTTTATCACCTTTCACTCTTTGGACCAAGTTCATTCCATCAACCGCTGTAGCAGAGTTTCCTGGGAGTTGCTCTTCTACTGCTACATTTTTCTGCAAGGTTGTGGCTAAAGTAGCTTTGTTTGTCTTTCTCAGCAATCCTTCTGGTGTGGACAGGGCCCAGGGAAATGGTCCAAGGGAATGAGAAAGGATATCCTCCATACGTAGAATGCGCTATGATGTGTCCAAACAAAGAACTGTCTGCTTTCAAGATGATCGCCCTCCCATTTGATTTCACTTCTCTCTTCTTACACATATCATTGAATGTTTTCAGCTTGTTGGTTTTCATTGGGTCATGGAATTTCTTTGCTGGTGGGTCTTCCTCTAGTCTCTCATCCTGGAAGGTTGCATAGAATTGCTCACCAATCTCATATGCCTTCATCAGGTCGGAGGCAATGTCCTTGGGGTCTGCCTTTGCCATAGAGATGCTAATGAGGTCCTGCTTCTCTGCAAATGGGTTGACCCATTCATGTATGAGGCTAACCACTGCTGAAACTGCTTCCTCATCTTTCTGGACTCTTGGCCGCTGCAGCTCCATGTGACAAAGCTCTGATTTATTGCCTTGCACCATCTCCCTTAACTGTCCCAGGAATGCACTGCGGTGCTCAGCTGTTATGCAGTAACGCTTGATAGCTCCAGCATTCAGGCTGAACCGTGATGTGCCTCCAGGAGTCTGCGTGTCTTTGTTCACTGTGGCTTCAATAGCCTGGTCCACAGGGATCTGCTCAAAGGGGTTGTTACTTGACAGCTGCACTGAGAATTGGCCTGTCTTGAAGGCCTCAAAGACAGAAGGATTCTCCTCTGGGAGGTTCATCATCTGAGCAAAGTAAGGGGACAGGTACCTGGCATAATTCATCTTATCATAGGCAAAGCACCATGGGATCATAGTTATTATAACATGGAGGTTACCGTTCAAGCTACCACCGCTGCAATGCTAGCACATATTTTCTAGCACTAGGGGTGTATACCTTGCCAAAAATCACTATAAGAATTATTCCCCCCAAGATGGTACCGGTGGCCTAAATTTGAGGTCCTGGCTCACGGACTATATCGATTGCTGCCTTAAATACACCCAATGACCTGGCCTCCACAGCTGTTTGTGGTAACAAGTTTCGCAAATTCACCATCTCTGGCTAAAGAAATTCCTCTGCATCTCTGTTTTAAGTGAACATCCCTCTATCCTGAGGCCGTGCCCTCTTGTCCTAGACTCCCCCACCATGGGAAGCACCTTTTCCACATCTACTCTGTCTAAGCCTTTTAACATTCAAAAGGTTTCAATGAGATCCTCCCTCAGCCTTCTGAATTCCAGTGAGTACAGACCCAGGGCTATCAAACGTTCCTCATATGATAACCCTTTCATTCCCAGAACATCCTTGTGAACCTCCTCTGAACCTTCTCCAATGCCAGCACACCTTTTCTTAGATGAAGAGCCCAAAACTATTCACAATACTCAAGGTGAGTCCTCACCGGTACCATATAAAGCCTCAGCATCACATCTCTGCTTTTGTATTTTAGACCACTTGAAATGAATACTACTGACTCGACCTAAAAGTTAACCTTAATGGTGTTCAACACAAGGGTTCCCAACGCCCTTTGCATCTCAGATTTTTGGATTTTCTCTCCGTTTAAAAAATAGTCTGCACATTTATTTCTGCTACCAAAGTGCATGTGGATGCATTTTCCAACATTGTATTTCATTTGCCACTCTCTTGCCCATTCACCTAATCTAAGTCCTTCTGCAGCCTACCTGTTTCTCAACACTACCTGTCCCTCCACCAATCTTCATATCATCTGCAAACTTGGCAACAAGGCCATCTATTCCATCATCTACATCATTGATATACAGCATAAAAAAACGTGGTTCCAACACCGACCCCTGCGTACCACTGCTAGTCACTGGCAGCCAACCAGAAAAGGGTCCTTTTATTCTCATTTGTTGCCTCCTACCAATCAGCTAATGCTCTAACCACACCAGTAACTTTCCTGTAATACCATGGACTCTTAACTTGGTAAGCAGCCTCATGCGTGGCACCTTGTCAAGGACCTTCTGAAAGTCCAAATATACAACATCCACTGCATCCCCTTTATCTATCCTACATGTAATGTCCTCAAAGAATTCCAACAGGTTCATCAGGCAGGATTTTCCCTGAAGAAAACCATGCTGACTTTGTCTTACCTTGTCCTGTGTCTCCAAGTACTCCATCTCCTCATCCTTAACAATTAACTCCAATATCTCCCCACCACTGAGGTCAAGCTAACTGGTCTATAATTTCCTTTTTGCTGCCTTCCTCCTTTTTAAAGAGTGGAGTGACATTTGCAATATTCCAGTCCTCAGGCACCATGCCAGATTCCAATGATTTTTGAAAGATCATTACTAATGTCTCCACAATCTCTACCACAACCTTTTTCAGAACCCAAGGGTGCAGTTCATCTGGTCCAGGTGGCTTAGGTACCCTTAGGTCTTTCAGCTTTTTGAGCACTTTGTAATAGTAACTGCTCTCCCTTCTCTTCTCTCACACCCTTCAGCATCTGGTATACTGCTAGTGTCTTCTACAGTGAAGACTAATACGAAATACTCATTTAGTTTGTCAGCCATCTCATTGGCCCCTGTTATTATTTCTCTGCCTTCATTTTCTAGCAGTCCTAAATCCACCCTCATCTCTCTTTTATTTTTTACATACTTGAAAAAGCTTTTACTTTCCACTTTGATATTATTTGCTAGCTGACATTAGAAATAGGAGCAGGAGTCGGCCATCTGGCCTGTCGAGCCTGCTCTGCCCTTCAATAAGATCATGGCTGATCTGACCAGGGACTCATCTCTACCTCCCTGCCTTTTCCCCAACCCGTAATTCCCCTACTATGCAAAAATCTATCTAACCTTGTCTTAAATATTTTTACTGAGGTAGCCTTCACTGCTTCATTGGTAGAGAATTCCACAGATTCACCACTCTCTGGGAAAAGTAGTTCTTCCTCATCTCCGTCCTAAATCTACTCCCATGAATCTTGAGGCTATGTCCCCTGGTTCTAGTCTCACCCAACAGTGGAAACAATTTTCCTGCCTCTATCTTATCTATCCCTTTCATAATTTTATGTTTCTATAAGATCTCCTTTCATCCTTCTGAATTCCAGCGCGTGCAGTTACAGGCGACTCAGTCTCTCCTCCTCGTCTAACCCCCTCATCTCTGGAATCAACTTGGTGAATGTCCTCTGCTCCAAAGCCAGTTTATCTTTCCTCAAGTAAGGAGACCAGACTACACGCAGTACTCCAGGTGCGGCTTCACCAGTACCCTGCACAGTTGCAGCATAACCTCCCTGCTCTTAAATTCAATCTCTCTCACAACGAAGGCCAACATCCCATTTGCCTTCTTAATAGCCTGCTGCACCTGCAAACCAACCTTTTGTGATTCATGCACAAGCACCCGCAAGTCCCTCTGCACAGTAGCATGTTACAGTTTTTTACCATTTAAATAATAATCTGCTCTTTCATTTTTCCCTCCAAAGTGGATACCCTCGCATTTATGAAGCTTTCTTTCATATTTCATCTTGTTCCTCCTAATGATTCTTTTAGTTGCTCTCTGTAGGGTTTTAAAAGCTTCCCAATCCTCAGTCTTCCCACTAATTCTTGCTTTGTTGTATGTCCTCTTTTTTGCTTTTTCACTAGCTTCGACTTTCCTTGTCAGTCATGGTTATTCGCCTTATTTCTTATACTCCGTGCGTTGAGCGATAGCACTTTGAATGACCAAAATATTCAGGCCCAAATAAACACTCAGCCCCTAAAGCCCATCTCATCATTTAATATGCTCCTGCCCAGCCTCTTAGCCTCTGCTGTGCCAGATCCCTATGGACCTTTCAAAGATCTCTCTACTTCCTCCTCAAGTACCTCCAACAATCCAGCCTCCACAACATTCTCAGGCTGAGGGTTACAGGCATTGCGCTTGAAGTTCAACACACCTTAGTTTTCAATAATTGCCTCTTATTCTGTAACTCTGTCCCTTCATTTGATACTCTCTCATTAGTTCAATCATCCTGTTACCACCATCTCTGCTCCCTCAAAACGTTGTCATGATTGAAGCTGGTCACACTCCACTATAGTTAAGTTCCCAATGAACATCATTACCCTACACTTAGTTTCTTGAAGTTACACAATATTAATTCCATACAGCTAGGAAAGTGAGGGGAAATATGATAGATTTGAAGACAAATGGAGAGGAAATTATAGGTGACTTAGCCTACCTCAGTGGTTGGGAAGGTGTTGAAGTCCATTATTAGTCATAGTCATAGCCATAGTCATAGTCATTCTTTAATGATCCCGAGGGAAATTGATTTTCGTTACAGTTGCCACAACCAAGAATGAAGTATAAATATATCAATATAAAACCATAAATAATTAAATAGTAATATGTAAATTATGCCAGGAAATACATCCAGGACCAGCCTATTGGCTCAGGGTGTCTGACCCTCCAAGGGAGGAGTTGTAAAGTTTGATGGCCACAGGCAGGAATGACTTCCTATGATGCTCTGTGCTGCATCTCGGTGGAATGAGTCTCTGGCTGAATGTACTCCTGTGTCCACCCAGTACATTATGTAGTGGATGGGAGACATTGTCCAAGATGGCATGCAACTTAGACAGCGTCCTCTTTTCAGACACCACCGTCAGAGAGTCCAGTTCCATCCCCACAACATCACTGGCCTCATTAAGGATGAACTTTCAGGGTACTTAGAGACTAATGAGACACATGAGATGCTTAACAAGATAAGATCCTGTGGTGTTACAGGAAGGTTACTGGCATGGATAGAGGAATGGCTGACAGGCAGGAGGCAGTGAGTGTGAATAAAGGGGGCCATCTGGTTTGCTGCCTGTGACTAGTGATGTTCCTCAGGGTTCAGTATTGGGACCACTACTTTTCACATTGTTTGTCAATGATTTAAATAGTGGAATTGGTGGCTTTGTGGAAAAGTTTGTGGAAGGTGGGTGGAGGGGTAGGTGGTGCTGAGGAAGCAATGTGATCGCAGCAGGACTTAAAGTGACAGATGGAACAGAAATGAACAATAGTGCGGACTATTATCTAAATGGGGAGAAGATTCAAACATCAGAGGTGCAGAGGGACTTAGGAGTCCTTGTGCAAGACTCCCAGAAGGTTAATTTACAGGTTGAGTCTGTGGTAAAGAAGGCAAATGCAATGTTAGCATTTATTTCAAGGGGATTAGAATATAAAAGCAAGGAGATAATACTGAGACACTAATCAGGCTGCACTTGGAGTATTGTCAACAGCTTTGGGCCCCTTATCTCAGAAAGGATATGTTGTCATTGGAGAAAGTCGAGAGGACGTCCACGAGGATGATTCTGGGAATGAAGGGGTTAACATATGAGGAGTGTTTGGCAGCTTTGGGCCTGTACTCACTGGAATTTAGAAGAATGTGTGGGGGGGATCTCATTGAAATCTATCGAATGTTGAAAGGACTAGATAAGGTGGATGTGGGGAGTATGTTTCCTCTGGTGGGGGTATCCAGAACTAGAGGACACAGACTCAAAATTGAGGGGTGACCTTTTAGAACAGAGGTAAGGAAGATTTTTTTTTAGCCAAAGAGCGGTGAATCTGTGGAATGCTCTGCACAGGCTGTGGTGTGGTGGAGGCCAAATTCATAGGTATATTTAAAACAGAAGTTGATAGATTCCTGATTATGGTGAGAGGGCAGGTGTAGAGGGTTGAAAGGGATCCAGGATCAGCCATGATGGAATGGTGGAGTGAACTCGATAGGCTGAATGGCCTAACTCTGCTCCTGTGTCTTACCGTCTTATGGTCTGCTAATAGAAGGGTATAGTTTGGGTAAAACAAGCAGGTTTTCTCAGGCCACCTACTCACAGCATGGTAAATTTGGTTGGCTAACAGTAACATTTTCTAATATCATGGCTTTTAGGACAGTGGCCCATGATAGATTTCAGCTGTGGAAGTTGGGGATTACTCACGTGTTAAACGCTGCACATAAACAGCTGGCGTCCAGCGGCTGCCAGGATTTCTACGGCACTGCTATGGATTATTACGGCATCACAGCCTCTGACCTACCAAGCTTTGACATTTCTGCCTATTTCCACTCTGCAAGTGACTATATACATCAATCCCTCGATATACTGGGAGGTAAGAATCCATTCCTACATCCTCCCCTCCTCCACTCACCCACCTTCCCCATCAACTGGTCTCACCTATCATTTCCCACCTCCCTCCATCTTCTACCCACTTCCTTTCTGGTCTTGATGAAGGATCTTGGCCCTAAATGCTGACTCCTTTTTCCTCTCTATAGAAGCTGCCTGCCCTATTGAGTTCCTCCAGCATTTTGTGTGTGTTCCTTTGGATTTCCAACATCTGCAGAATCTCTTGTGTGTAGGGACTGGATGGAATTATGGATACAGGGACAGGTGCAGGGGCTAGAGAGATTACAGAGACAAGGAGGGGTTTAGGGGCAGGAGGGGATACAGAGACAGGGAGTGGTGTAGGGGCAGGAGGGGTTACAGAGACAAGGAGGGGTATATGGGTCAGAGAGACTAGAGACAGGGAGGGGTGTAGGGGCCGGAGGGAATCACAGAGACTGGGAGGCATGTAGATCTGGAGAAGCTACCAAGACTGGGAGTTGCAAAGATGGGGAAGGATGTTGCGGCATTAATGAGCGAGAAAGACAGGGAGGGGTGAAGGAGCCAGAGGAGGTTACAGAGACAGGGAGTGGTGTAGGGGCCGGAGGGGGTTACAGAGACAGGGAGCGGTGTAGGGGCCGGAGAGGGTTACAGAGACAGGGAGGGGTGTAGGGGCCAGAGGGGGTTACAGAGACAGGGAAGGGTGTAGGGGCAGGAGGGGGTTATGGAGACAAGGAAGGTTGTAGGGGCTGGAGGGGGTTACAGCGATAGGGAGTGGTGTAGGGGCCGGAGGGGATTACAGAGACAGGGAGTGGTGTAGGGGCCGGAGGGGGTTACAGAGACAGGGAGTGGTGTAGGGGCCGGAGGGCGTTACAGAGACAGGGAGTGGTGTAGGGGCCAGAGGGGGTTACAGAAACAGGGAAGGGTGTAGGGGCCGGAGGCAGTTACGGAGACAGGGAAGGGTGTAGGGGCAGGAGGGGGTTACGGAGACAGGGAAGGGTGTAGGGGCAGGAGGGGGTTACAGAGACAGGGAAGGGTGTAGGGGCCGGAGGCGGTTACGGAGACAGGGAAGGGTGTAGGGGCAGGAGGGGGTGTAAGGGCAGGAGGGTGTTATGGAGACAGTGAAGGTTGTAGGGGCAGGAGGGGGTTACGGAGACAGTGAAGGGTCTAGGGGCAGGAGGGGATTACAGAGACAGGGAAGGGTGTAGGGGCAGGAGGGGGTCATGGAGACAGTGAAGGGTGTAGGGGCAGGAGGGGGTTACAGAGACAGGGAAGTGTGTAGGGGCAGGAGGGGGTTACGGATACAGTGAACGGTGTGGGGGCAGGAGGGGGTTACGGAGACAGTGAAAGGTGTAGGGGCAGGAGGGGGTTACGGAGACAGGGAAGGGTGTAGGGGCAGGAGGGGGTTACAGAGACAGGGAAGGGTGTAGGGGCCGGAGGCGGTTACGGAGACAGGGAAGGGTGTAGGGGCAGGAGGGGGTGTAAGGGCAGGAGGGTGTTATGGAGACAGTGAAGGTTGTAGGGGCAGGAGGGGGTTACGGAGACAGTGAAGAGTCTAGGGGCAGGAGGGGATTACAGAAACAGGGAAGGGTGTAGGGGCAGGAGGGGGTCATGGATACAGTGAAGGGTGTAGGGGCACGAGGGGGTTACAGGGACAGTAAAGGGTGTAGGGGCAGGAGGGGGTTACGGAGACAGGGAAGTGTGTAGGGGCAGGAGGGGGTTTTGGAGACAGGGAAGGGTGTAGGGGCAGGAGGGGGTTACGGAGACAGGGAAAGGTGTAGGGGCAGGAGGGGGTTACAGAGACAGGGAAGGGTGTAGGGGCCGGAGGCGGTTACGGAGACAGGGAAGGGTGTAGGGGCAGGAGGGGGTGTAAGGGCAGGAGGGTGTTATGGAGACAGTGAAGGTTGTAGGGGCAGGAGGGGGTTACGGAGACAGTGAAGGGTCTAGGGGCAGGAGGGGATTACAGAAACAGGGAAGGGTGTAGGGGCAGGAGGGGGTCACGGATACAGTGAAGGGTGTAGGGGCACGAGGGGGTTACAGGGACAGTAAAGGGTGTAGGGGCAGGAGGGGGTTACGGAGACAGGGAAGTGTGTAGGGGCAGGAGGGGGTTTTGGAGACAGGGAAGGGTGTAGGGGCAGGAGTGGGTGTAAGGGCAGGAGGGTGTTATGGAGACAGTGAAGGGTGTAGGGGCAGGAGGAGGTTACGGAGACAGTGAAGGGTGTAGGGGCAGGAGGGAGTTACGGAGACAGTAAAGGATGTAGGGGCAGGAGGGGGTTACGGAGACAATGAAGGGTGTAAGGGCAGAAGGGGGTTACTGAGACAGGGAAGGGTGTAGGGGCAGGAGGGGGTTACGGAGACAGGGAAGGGTGTAGGGGCTGGAGGCGGTTACAGGGACAGGGGAGGGTGTAGGGGCAGGAGGGGGTTACGGAGACCGGGAAGGGTGTAGGGGCCGGAGGGGGTTACGGAGACCGGGAAGGGTGTAGGGGCAGGAGGGGGTTACGGAGACTGTGAAGGGTGTAGGGGCAGGAGGGGGTTACGGAGACCGAGAAGGGTGTAGGGGCCGGAGGGGGTTACGGAGACCGGGAAGGGTGTAGGGGCAGGAGGGGGTTACGGAGACTGTGAAGGGTGTAGGGGCAGGAGGGGGTTACGGAGACAGGGAAGGGTGTAGGGGCAGGAGGGGGTTACAGAGACAGGGAAGGGTGTAGGGGCAGGAGGGAGTTACGGATACAGTGAAGGGTGTAGGGGAAGGAGGGGGTTCCAGGGACAGGGGAGGGTGTAGGGGCAGGAGGGGATTACAGGGACAGGGGAGGGTGTAGGGGCAGGAGGGGATTACAGAGACAGTGAAGGGTGTCAGGGCAGGAGGGGTTTATAGGGATGGGGAGGGTGTAGGGGCAGGAGGGGGTTACAGAGACAGGGAAGGGTGTAGGGGCAGGAGGGGGTGTAAGGGCAGGAGGGTGTTATGGAGACAGTGAAGAGTGTAGGGGCAGGAGGGGGTTACGGAGACAGTGAAGGGTGTAGGGGCAGGAGGGGGTTATGGAGACAGTGAAGGATGTAGGGGCAGGAGGGGATTACGGAGACAATGAAGGGTGTAAGGGCAGAAGGGGGTTACTGAGACAGGGAAGGGTGTAGGGGCAGGAGGGGTTTACGGAAACAGGGAAGGGTGTAGGGGCTGGAGGCGGTTACAGGGACAGGGGAGGGTGTAGGGGCAGGAGGGGGGTACGGATACAGTGAAGGGTGTAGGGGCAGGAGGGGGTTATGGAGACAGTGAAGGGTGTAGGGGCAGGAGGGGGTTACGGAGACAGGGAAGGTTGTAGGGGCTGGAGGGGGTTACAGAGACAGGGAAGGGTGTAGGGGCAGGAGGGGGTTACGGAGACAGGGAAGGGTGTAGGGGCAGGAGGGGGTTACGGAGACAGGGAAGGGTGTAGGGGCCGGAGGGGGTTACGGAGACAGTGTAGGGGCAGGAGGGGGTTACGGAGACAGTGTAGGGGCAGGAGGGGGTTATGGAGACAGGGAAGGGTGTAGGGGCAGGAGGGGGTTACGGAGACAGGGAAGGGTGTAGGGGCCGGAGGGGGTTACGGAGACAGGGAAGGGTGTAGGGGCAGGAGGGGGTTACAGAGACAGTGTAGGGGCAGGAGGGGGTTATGGAGACAGGGAAGGGTGTAGGGGCAGGGGAGGGTTACGGAGACAGGGAGGGGTGTAGGGGCTGGAGGCGGTTACAGGGACAGGGGAGGGTGTAGGGGCAGGAGGGGGTTACGTAGACAGTGAAGGGTGTAGGGGCAGGAGCGGATTACGGAGACAGGGAAGGGCGTAGGGGCAGGAGGGGGTTACAGAGACAGTGAAGCGTGTAGGGGCAGGAGGGAGTTACGGAGACAGTGAAGGGTGTAGGGGCAGGAGGGGGTTATGGAGACAGTGAAGGGTGTAGGGGCAGGAGGGGGTTACGGAGACAGGGAAGGGTGTAGGGGCTGGAGGGGGTGACAGAGACCGGGAGGTGTGTAGGGGCCAGAGACAGGGATGGTGACACAGCTTGGGCACCCTCTCTGTATAATCCCGGTCCTCTCGTCCTGGTAACATCCTCACCAATGTTCTCTGCACTCTCTCCAGTTTAACCACGTCTTTCCTTTTGAAAGGAAACTGGGTGTCCAAAGCTCTACCCAGTTCTCCATTCCAGGTTGATTCATGAGATTACTTTAGACCCACCTGATGTATAATTACTATTAAATGTCCTGTCAGTCTGTGCTTTTAATTATATGGAAAAGAAGGTGGTTTGAAGTCCACTATGTACTGTCTTACCACAGGGAAGGTGTTGGTTCACTGTGCCTTTGGATACAGCAGGTCAGCTACCCTGGTTTTGGCCTACCTAATGATTCATCATCATCTTCCACTGCTGGACGCTGTCAACACAGTGGCTCAACACAGGCGAATCTTCCCCAATCGAGGGTTTTTAAAACAGTTACGCGCCCTGGACTTGAAATTACAACTCGGAACAGAGGTCTGACTTGTTCATCTCCAGACAACCGACCTTTACTAGTGAATACTCAATAATTCTGTCTGCAGAAGCCTCAATGTTCACTACATGATCCTAGTGGTAAAATAACTGAGGAGCTTGTTAGCAAAGATGGAGTTCATTTCCATGATTATTTTAGTAAATCCCATTGGTAAATACATCTGCCAGTATTTCACCGTTGTAGCTACACTGACACCAGTCCAAGAACATTGATCAGACATTGAAGATTCTCTGGGCTCAGTGACCAGACAGACCTGGCACTGTGTCTGATTCAGTTTCAGTTGCAGTTTCATTTTGAATAAATATTCAAGATCTCACACAAACTGCAATGTTCCACCCAGAAGAATATCATCCACAGGTTAAGGAGTCAGTTGTTTGTTGAAATGCTTCTCTATTTGTACAGAATTATAATTATCTGGAGAAAGTTGTTTCTAATAAAAGATTATATTTAAGACTCGTGAAACTTTGCTCTGACCTGGCGAACAATCTATTCAATCTGAATAAGCTCCTGACTGCAAACAGATTTGACAGCTTACACACTTCTCTGGAGTTACGAAATTCCAACGATTTAAAATGCCCCCTTTTTCAAACTCTTACTCTGAGACCAAGTCCCAATGGGAAAACATCTGCTCCTTCTGGTCCTCTCAGAAACCCGGGCTATGTTAGTTGTTTAATCTCCATGGGTTCATTCTGCTGATTCACTCCAAGAATCAATCTCATCAACTTCATATACTGCATCCCAAGCAAAGTGAGACTGAACCAACAGAGTTCCAGATGTGCTATCACACAAGATGCTGGAAGAACTTAGAAGGTCTGGCAGCATCTCTGAAGGAAAATGGACAGTTGGCATTTCAGGTGGAGACCCCTCACCTGAGCTGCTGGATTCCCTGAGCATCTTGTACATTGCTCCATTTCTAATATCTACAGTCTCTTGGGTTGAACCCCTTTTGTTCCATCTCTCTCAGAACAAGGACCATTATTCCATTCTCCTTCCTAATTACTTGTTATACTCATGTGCTTTTCACAAGGACACCCAATGTTCACTAAGCTCACAAAATTGGAAGGTACTAATCTGCTTTTCAATCTTTTCTACCAAATTGATTACCTCAAATTTTTCCATGTTACAATCATCTGCCACTTTTTTACACACTCACACAACCTCTCAAGATCCCTTTGTAGACTCGTTTTGATCAGCTCTGAACTTAGTACTATTCCATAAGACCATAAGACAAAGGAGCAGAAGTAGGCCATTCGGCCCATCGAGTCTGCTCCGCCATCTTATCATGAGCTGATCCATTTTCTCCTATTTAGTCCCACTCCCCCGCCTTCTCACCATAACCTTTGATGCCCTGGCTACTCAGATACCTATCAATCTCTGCCTTAAATACACCCAATGACTTGGCCTCCACTGCTGCCCATGGCAACAAATTCCATAGATTCACCACCCTCTGACTAAAAAAATTTCTTCACATTTCTGTTCTGAAAGGGCGCCCTTCAATCCTTAAGTCATGCCCTCTCGTACTAGACTCCCCCATCATGGGAAACAACTTTGCCACATCCACTCTGTCCATGCCTTTCAACATTCAAAATGTTTCTATGAGGTCCCCCCTCATTCTTCTAAACTCCATCTTCATATTCTCAGCAAACTTTGATGGACAACCCAGGTTCCTTTGTCGATGTCTGCACCATCACTGTAAATGGTCAAAGTCCGAGAACATAGCTGTGATGACGTTTGCTCATTACACTTTTCTGATCTACAATTGTCCATTAATGTGCACCCTCTGGTGAACCAGTTCTCTACATCTCCTTCCACACAATGACACCTTGTGCAGTAATCTTCCATGTGGTGTAAAATGGAAAGCCTTTCGAAAGGTAATAGATTACAATATCCCTCGGTGTTTTTGTAGGTTTTCACAAATCAAATGATGTGAGGCATTTAAGGAAAAACCATAACAACTCATTTATTGCACTCCAAACACTGAACAAAAACAGCACAGTACAGGATGCAGTACATGAAGTTGATAAGATTGATTCTTGGCCCAAGCAGCGTCGGGTGCAGACACTTCGAAGAGGTTACACGCAGGTCAGCGAAGCTTATAGAAAAGGAGAGCTTTGCAGGTGTTGGGACATTCCGGAGGCCCAAACAGTGTCAGGACCACAACACTTTGAACTAAATTAAAGTACAGAAGGTGCAAGCGGGGTGGCCATTATTGGGAGAAGGCCAGTGGTGAGAGTAGAAACATTAGGCTTTGACTGAAGGGGCTTCGACAAGAAGAGGCTGAGGCCAAAGATACAGGTTAGAAAATTTGGTCTTGGTTGCCCATTGTACAGTGCCAGCAGGATGGCATCTGTAGGATGTGGGAATTCATGGAACCTGATAGTCTCCCTGATGACTACACCTGCGGGAAGTGCAGCCAACTCCAGCCATGAAAGACCACATTAACGACCGGGAACTGGAGTGGGATGAACTTAGGATCATCTGGGAGGCAGAGCAATTGATTGATATGACTTTTGAGCAGGTGGTTACACCCAGAGTATAGAATTTGGGGAGTTGATGGGTGTACACTGGACAGGTACATGGAGAAGAGGTATGTGGAGGGATATGGTCCAGGAGAAGGTCAATGGGACGAGACAGAAAAATGGTTCGGCACAGCCAAGAAGGGCCAAAAGGCCTGCTTCTGTGCAGTAATGTTCTATGGTTCTATGGCTCTGTGGGTGAATACACCAGCAGTGAATATATCACGGATTAATATACAGGAGTGAGTATACGAGGAGTGAATATACCAGGAGTGAATATACCAGGTGTGAAAATACCAGGGGTGAATATACCAGGGGTGAATATACCAGGAGTGAATATACCAGGTGTGAATATACCAGGGTGAATATACCAGGGTGAATGTACCAGGAGTGAATATACCAGGGCTGAATACACCAGGAGTGAATATACCAGGGCTGAATACACCATGAGTGAATACACCAGGAGTGACTACACTAGGAGTGAAAATACCAGGTGTGAATATACCAGGGGTGAATATACCAGGAGTGAATATACCAGGTGTGAATATACCAGGGGTGAATACACCAGGAGTGAATACACCAGGAGTGAATATACCAGGTGTGAATATACCAGGGGTGAATATACCAGGAGTGAATATACCAGGAGTGAATATACCAGGGGTGAATATACCAGGAGTGAATATACCAGGAGTGAATATACCAGGGTGAATATACCAGGATGAATATACCAGGGGTGAATATACCAGGAGTGAATACACCAGGGTGAATATACCAGGATGAATATACCAGGGGTGAATATACCAGAGATGAATATACAAAGGGGAATTCACCAGGAGTGAATATACCAGGTGTGAATATACCAGGGTGAATATACCAGGATGAATATACCAGGAGTGAATATACCAGGAGTGAATATACCAGGTGTGAATATACCAGGGGTGAATATAACAGGAGTGAATATACCAGGTGTGAATATACCAGAGTGAATATACCAGGGGTGAATATACCAGGGGTGAATATACCAGGTGTGAATATACCAGGGGTGAATATACCAGAGGTGAATATACCACGGGTGAATATACCACGAGTGAATACACCAGGAGTGAATATACCAGGAGTGAATTCACCAGGGTGAATATACCAGGGGTGAATATACCGGGGGTGAATATACCAGGAGTGAATATACCAGAGATGAATATACCAGGGGGAATTCACCAGGAGTGAACACACCAGGAGTGAATACACCAGGAGTGAATATACCAGGAGTGAATACACCAGGGTGAATATACCAGGAGTGAATATACCAGAGATGAATATACCAGGGGGAATTCACCAGGAGTGAACACACCAGGAGTGAATACACCAGGAGTGAATATACCAGGAGTGAATACACCAGGGTGAATATACCAGGGTGAATACACCAGGTTGAATATACCAGTGGTGAATACACCAGGAGTGAATATACCAGGGTGAATATACCAGGAGTGAATATACCAGGTGTGAATATACCAGGGTAAATATACCAGGGGTGAATACACCAGGAGTGAATATACCAGGAGTGAACATACCAGGAGTGAATACACCAGGGTGAATATACCAGGATGAATATACCAGGAGTGAATACACCAGGTGTGAATATACAAGCAGTGAATACACCAGGAGTGAATATACCAGGTGTGAATATACCAGGTGTGAATATATCAGGTGTGAATATACCAGAGATGAATATACCAGGGGGAATTCACCAGGAGTGAACACACCAGGAGTGAATACACCAGGAGTGAATATACCAGGATGAATATACCAGAGATGAATATACCAGGGCTGAATACACCAGGAGTGAATATACCAGGTGTGAATATACCAGGAAATATACCAGGGTGAATATTCCAGGGGTGAATACACCAGGAGTGAATACACCAGGAGTGAATATACCAGGAGTGAATATACCATGAGTGAATATACCAGGGCTGAATACACCAGGAGTGAATATACCAGGGTGAATATACCAGGGGTGAATATACCAGGGGTGAATATACCAGAGATGAATATACCAGGGGGAATTCACCAGGAGTGAACACACCAGCAGTGAATACACTAGGAGTGAATATACCAGGAGTGAATACACCAGGGTGAATATACCAGGAGTGAATACACCAGGGTGAATATACCAGGATGAATATACCAGAGATGAATATACCAGGGCTGAATACACCAGGAGTGAATATACCAGGTGTGAATATACCAGGAAATATACCAGGGTGAATATTCCAGGGGTGAATACACCAGGAGTGAATACACCAGGAGTGAATATACCAGGAGTGAATATACCAGGGGTGAATATACCAGGGGTGAATATACCTGGGGTGAATATACCAGGAGTGAATATACCAGGTGTGAAAATACCAGTGTGAATATAACAGGGTGAATATACCATGAGTGAATATGCCAGGGCTGAATACACCAGGAGTGAATATACCAGGGATGAATACACCAAGAGTGAATACACAGGAGTGACTACACGAGGTGTGAATATACTAGGGTGAATATACCAGGAGTGAATTTACCAGGAGTGAATATACCAGGTGTAAATATACCAGGGGTCAATATACCAGGAGTGAATATACCAGGGCTGAATACACCAGGAGTGAATACACCAGGAGTGAATATACCAGGTGTGAATATACCAGGGGTGAATAAAACAGGAGTGAATATACCAGGAGTGAATATACCAGGGGTGAATATACCAAGGCAGAACGTACCAGGAGTGAATATACCAGGAGTAAATACACCAGGGTGAATATACCAGGATGAATATACCAGGGGGAATTCACCAGGAGCGAACACACCAGCAGTGAATACACCAGGAGTGAATATACCAGGAGTGAATACACCAGGGTGAATATACCAGGAGTGAATACACCAGGGTGAATATACCAGGAGTGAATATACCAGGAGTGAATATACCAGGTGTGAATATACCAGGAGTGAATATACCAGGGTGAATATACCAGGGGTGAATACACCAGGGGTGAATACACCAGGAGTGAATATACCAGGAGTGAATATACCAGGTGTGAATATACCAGGGGTGAATATACCAGGGGTGAATATACCAGGAGTGAATATACCAGGTGTGAAAATACCAGTGTGAATATAACGGGGTGAATATACCATGAGTGAATATGCCAGGGCTGAATACACCAGGAGTGAATATACCAGGGATGAATACACCAAGAGTGAATACACCAGGAGTGAATACACCAGGTGTGAATATACCAGGGTGAATATACCAGGAGTGAATATACCAGGAGTGAATATACCAGGTGTGAATATACCAGGGGTCAATATACCAGGAGTGAATATACCAGGAGTGAATACACCAGGAGTGAATACACCAGGAGTGAATATACCAGGTGTGAATATACCAGGGGTGAATAAAACAGGAGTGAATATACCAGGAGTGAATATACCAGGGGTGAATATACCAAGGCAGAACGTACCAGGAGTGAATATACCAGGAGTAAATACACCAGGGTGAATATACCAGGGTGAATATACCAGGAGTGAATATACCAGGTGTGAATATACCAGGATGAATATACCAGGGGTGAATATACCAGGGCTGAATACACCAGGAGTGAATAGACCAGGAGTCAATATACCAGTTGTGAATATACCAGGGTGAATATACCAGGAGTGAATATACCAGGAGTGAATATACCAGGTGTGAATATACCAGAGTGAATATACCAGGGGTGAATATACCAGGGGTGACTATACCAGGAGTGAATATACCAGGTGTGAATATACCAGGGGTGAATATACCAGGGGTGAATACACAAGAGTGAATATACCAGGTGTGAATATACCAGGGGTGAATATACCAGTGGTGAATATACCACGGGTGAATATACCATGAGTGAATACACCAGGAGTGAATATACCAGGAGTGAATACACCAGGGTGAATATACCAGGGGTGAATATACCAGGAGTGAATATACCAGAGATGAATATACCAGGGGGAATTCACCAGGAGTGAACACACCAGGAGTGAATACACCAGGAGTGAATATACCAGGAGTGAATACACCAGGGTGAATATACCAGGATGAATATACCAGGGGTGAATATACCAGGAGTGAATACACAAGGGTGAATATACCAGGACTGAATACACCAGGAGTGAATATACCAGGGTCAATATACCAGGCGTGTATAAACCAGGGTGAATATACCAGGGGTGAATATACCAGCTGTGAATATACCAGGAAATATACCAGGGTGAATATACCAGGGGTGAATACACCAGGACTGAGTACACCAGGAGTGAATATACCAGGAGTGAATATACCAGGTGTGAATATACCAGGGGTGAATATACCAGGAGTGAATACACCAGGGTGAATATACCAGGATGAATATACCAGGGGTGAATATATCAGGAGTGAATACACCAGGGTGAATATACCAGGAGTGAATACTGCAGGGTGAATATACCAGGGGGAATTCACCAGGAGCGAACACACCAGCAGTGAATACACCAGGAGTGAATATACCAGGAGTGAATACACCAGGGTGAATATACCAGGATGAATATATCAGGGGTGAATATACCAGGAGTGAATATACCAGAGATGAATAGACCAGGGGGAATTCACCAGGAGTGAACACACCAGGAGTGTATACACCAGGAGTGAAGATACCAGGAGTGAATACACCAGGGTGAATATACCAGGGGTGAATATACCAGGGGTGAATATACCAGGACTGAATACACCAGGAGTGAATATACCTGGGTCAATATACCAGGAGTGTATAAACCAGGGTGAATATACCAGGTGTGAATATACCAGAGGTGAATATACCAGGGGTGAATATACCAGAGGTGAATGTACCACGGGTGAATACACCAGGAGTGAATATACCAGGAGTGAATACACCAGAGTGAATATACCAGGATGAATATACCAGGGGTGAATATACCAGGAGTGAATACACCAGGGTGAATATACCAGGATGAATATACCAGGGGTGAATATACCAGGAGTGAATATACCAGAGATGAATAGACCAGGGGGAATTCACCAGGAGTGAACACACCAGGAGTGAATACACCAGGAGTGAAGATAACAGGAGTGAATACACCAGGGTGAATATACCAGGATGAATATACCAGGGGTGAATATACCAAGAGTGAATACACCAGGGTGAATATACCAGGAATAATATACCAGGGGTGAATATACCAGGAGTGAATATACCAGGAGTGAATACACCAGGGTGAATATACCAGGGGTGAATATACCAGCTGTGAATATACCAGGAAATATACCAGGGTGAATATACCAGGGGTGAATACACCAGGACTGAGTACACCAGGAGTGAATATACCAGGAGTGAATATACCAGGAGTGAATATACCAGGTGTGAATATACCAGGGGTGAATATACCAGGAGTGAATACACCAGGGTGAATATACCAGGATGAATATACCAGGGGTGAATATATCAGGAGTGAATACACCAGGGTGAATATACCAGGAGTGAATACTGCAGGGTGAATATACCAGGGGGAATATACCAGGAGCGAACACACCAGCAGTGAATACACCAGGAGTGAATATACCAGGAGTGAATACACCAGGGTGAATATACCAGGATGAATATACCAGGGGTGAATATACCAGGAGTGAATACACCAGGGTGAATATACCAGGAGTGAATATACCAGAGATGAATATACCAGGGGGAATTCACCAGGAGTGAACACACCAGCAGTGAATACACCAGGAGTGAATATAGCAGGAGTGAATACACCAGGGTGAATATACCATAAGTGAATACACCAGGGTGAATATACCAGGATGAATATACCAGGGGTGAATATACCAGGAGTGAATAAACCAGGGTGAATATACCAGGAATAATATACCAGTGGTGAATATACCAGGAGTGAATACACCAGGGTGAATATACCAGGAGTGAATGTACCAGAGATGAATATACCAGGGGGAATTCACCAGGAGTGAACACACCAGCAGTGAATACACCAGGAGTGAATATACCAGGAGTGAATAGACCAGGGTGAATATACCAGGAGTGAATACACCAGGGTGAATATACCAGGATGAATACACCAGAGATGAATATACCAGGTTTGAATACACCAGGAGTGAATATACCAGGTGTGAATATACCAGAGATGAATATACCAGGGGGAATTCACCAGGAGTGAACACACGAGGAGTGAATACACCAGGAGTGAATATACCAGGAGTGAATATACCAGGGGTGAATATACCAGGAGTGAATATACCAGGAGTGAATACACCAGTGTGAATATACCAGGATGAATATACCAGGGGTGAATATACCAGGAGCGACTACACCAGGGTGAATATACCAGGATGAATATACCAGGGGTGAATATACCAGGAGTGAATACACCAGGGTGAATATACCAGGTGTGAATACACCAGGGGTGAATATACCAGGGGTGAATATACCAGAGGTGAATATACCACGGGTGAATACACCAGGAGTGAATATACCAGCAGTGAATACACCAGGAGTGAATATACCAGGGGTGAATATACCAGGGTGAATATACCAGGGGTGAATATACCAAGGGAGAATATATCAGGAGTGAATACACCAGGGTGAATATACCAGGAGTGAATATACCAGGAGTGAATACTGCAGGGTGAATATACCAGGAGTGAATATACCAGAGATGAATATACCAGGGGGAATTCACCAGGAGTGAACACACCAGGAGTGAATACACCAGGAGTGAATATACCAGGAGTGAATACACCAGGGTGAATATACCAGGATGAATATACCAGGGGTGAATATACCAGGAGTGAATACACCAGGGTGAATATACCAGGATGAATATACCAGGGGTGAATATATCAGGAGTGAATACACCAGGGTGAATATACCAGGAGTGAATACTGCAGGGTGAATATACCAGGAGTGAATATACCAGAGATGAATATACCAGGGGGAATTCACCAGGAGCGAACACACCAGCAGTGAATACACCAGGAGTGAATATACCAGGAGTGAATACACCAGGGTGAATATACCAGGATGAATATACCAGGGGTGAATATACCAGGAGTGAATACACCAGGGTGAATATACTAGGATGAATATACCAGGGGTGAATATATGAGGAGTGAATATACCAGAGATGAATAGACCAGGGGGAATTCACCAGGAGTGAACACACCAGGAGTGTATACACCAGGAGTGAAGATACCAGGAGTGAATACACCAGGGTGAATATACCAGGATGAATATACCAGGGGTGAATATACCAAGAGTGAATACACAAGGGTGAATATACCAGGACTGAATACACCAGGAGTGAATATACCAGGGTCAATATACCAGGAGTGTATAAACCAGGGTGAAAATACCAGGGGTGAATATACCAGCTGTGAATATACCAGGAAATATACCAGGGTGAATATACCAGGGGTGAATACACCAGGACTGAGTACACCAGGAGTGAATATACTGGGAGTGAATATACCAGTAGTGAATATACCAGGTGTGAATATACCAGGGGTGAATATACCAGGAGTGAATACACCAGGGTGAATATAACAGGATGAATATACCAGGGGAGAATATATCAGGAGTGAATACACCAGGGTGAATATACCAGGAGTGAATACTGCAGGGTGAATATACCAGGGGGAATTCACCAGGAGCGAACACACCAGCAGTGAATACACCAGGAGTGAATATACCAGGAGTGAATACACCAGGGTGAATATACCAGGATGAATATACCAGGGGTGAATATACCAGGAGTGAATACACCAGGGTGAATATACCAGGATGAATATACCAGGGGTGAATATATGAGGAGTGAATATACCAGAGATGAATAGACCAGGGGGAATTCACCAGGAGTGAACACACCAGGAGTGTATACACCAGGAGTGAAGATACCAGGAGTGAATACACCAGGGTGAATATACCAGGGGTGAATATACCAGGGGTGAATATACCAGGACTGAATACACCAGGACTGAATATACCTGGGTCAATATACCAGGAGTGTATAAACCAGGGTGAATATACCGGGGTGAATATACCAGCTGTGAATATACCAGGAAATATACCAGGGTGAATATACCAGGGGTGAATACACCAGGACTGAGTACACCAGGAGTGAATATACCAGGAGTGAATATACCAGGTGTGAATATACCAGAGGTGAATATACCAGGGGTGAATATACCAGAGGTGAATGTACCACGGGTGAATACACCAGGGTGTATATACCAGGATGAATATATCAGGGGTGAATATATGAGGAGTGAATATACCAGAGATGAATAGACCAGGGGGAATTCACCAGGAGTGAACACACCAGGAGTGTATACACCAGGAGTGAAGATACCAGGAGTGAATACACCAGGGTGAATATACCAGGGGTGAATATACCAGGGGTGAATATACCAGGACTGAATACACCAGGACTGAATATACCTGGGTCAATATACCAGGAGTGTATAAACCAGGGTGAATATACCGGGGTGAATATACCAGCTGTGAATATACCAGGAAATATACAAGAGTGAATATACCAGCGGTGAATACACCAGGACTGAGTACACCAGGAGTGAATATACCAGGAGTGAATATACCAGGTGTGAATATACCAGAGGTGAATATACCAGGGGTGAATATACCAGAGGTGAATATACCACGATTGAATACACCAGGGTGAATATACCAGGATGAATATACCAGGGGTGAATATACCAGGAGTGAATACACCAGGGTGAATATACTAGGATGAATATACCAGGGGTGAATATATGAGGAGTGAATATACCAGAGATGAATAGACCAGGGGGAATTCACCAGGAGAGAACACACCAGGAGTGTATACACCAGGAGTGAAGATAACAGGAGTGAATACACCAGGGTGAATATACCGGGGTGAATATACCAGCTGTGAATATACCAGGAAATATACAAGGGTGAATATACCAGCGGTGAATACACCAGGACTGAGTACACCAGGAGTGAATATACCAGGAGTGAATATACCAGGAGTGAATATACCAGGTGTGAATATACCAGAGGTGAATATACCAGGGGTGAATATACCAGAGGTGAATGTACCACGGGTGAATACACCAGGAGTGAATATACCAGCAGTGAATACAGCAGGAGTGAATATACCAGGGGTGAATATACCAGGGTGAATATACCAGGGGTGAATATACCAGGACTGAATACACCAGGAGTGAATACACCAGGAGTGAATATACCAGGAGTGAATTCACCAGGGTGAATATACCAGGGGTGAATATACCGGGGGTGAATATACCAGGAGTGAATACACCAGGGTGAATATACCAGGATGAATATACCAGGGGTGAATATACCAGGACTGAATACACCAGGGTCAATAAACCAGGAGTGAATATACCAGGAGTGTATACACCAGGGTGAATATACAGGGGGGGGGGAATATCCCAGGAGTGAATATACCAGAGATGAATATACCAAGGGGAATTCACCAGGAGTGAACACACCAGGAGTGAATACACCAGGAGTGAATATACCAGGAGTGAATACACCAGGGTGAATATACCAGGATGAATATACCAGGGGTGAATATACCAGGTGTGAATATACCAGGATGAATATACCAGGGGTGAATATACCAGGAGTGAATACACCAGGGTGAATATACCAGGATGAATATATCAGGGGTGAATATATGAGGAGTGAATATACCAGAGATGAATAGACCAGGGGGAATTCACCAGGAGTGAACACACCAGGAGTGTATACACCAGGAGTGAAGATACCAGGAGTGAATACACCAGGGTGAATATACCAGGGGTGAATATACCAGGAGTGAATATACCAGGACTGAATACACCAGGACTGAATATACCAGGGTCAATATACCAGGAGTGTATAAACCAGGGTGAATATACCGGGGTGAATATACCAGCTGTGAATATACCAGGAAATATACCAGGGTGAATATACCAGGGGTGAATACACCAGGACTGAGTACACCAGGAGTGAATATACCAGGAGTGAATATACCAGGAGTGAATATACCAGGTGTGAATATACCAGGGGTGAATATACCAGGGGTGAATATACCAGAGGTGAATATACCACGGGTGAATACACCAGGAGTGAATATACCAGCAGTGAATACACCAGGAGTGAATATACCAGGGGTGAATATACCAGGGTGAATATACCAGGGGTGAATATACCAGGGGTGAATATACCAGGACTGAATACACCAGGAGTGAATACACCAGGGTCAATATACCAGGAGTGAATATACCAGGAGTGTATACACCAGGGTGAATATACCAGGGGTGAATATCCCAGGAGTGAATATACCAGGTGTGAATATACCAGGAAATATACCAGGGTGAATATACCATGGGTGAATACACCAGCAGTGAATACACCAGGAGTGAATATACCAGGAATGAATTCACCAGGGTGAATATACCAGGGGTGAATATACCGGGGGTGAATATACCAGGAGTGAATACACCAGGGTGAATATACCAGGATGAATATACCAGGGGTGAATATACCAGGACTGAATACACCAGGGTGAATATACCAGGAGTGAATATACCAGGAGTGTATACACCAGGGTGAATATACCAGGGGTGAATATACCAGGAGTGAATATACCAGAGATGAATATACCAAGGGGAATTCACCAGGAGTGAACACACCAGGAGTGAATACACCGGGAGTGAATATACCAGGAGTGAATACACCAGGGTGAATATACCAGAGATGAATATACCAGGGCTGAATATACCATGAGTGAATATACCAGGTGTGAATATACCAGGAAGTATACCAGGGTGAATATACCAGGGTGAATATACCAGGGGTGTATACACCAGGAGAGAATACACCAGGAGTGAATATACCAGGAGTGAATTCACCAGGGTGAATATACCAGGGGTGAATATACCAGGGTGAATATACCAGGAGTGAATACACCAGGGTGAATATACCAGGATGAATATACCAGGGGTGAATATACCTGGAGTGAATACACCAGGGTGAATATACCAGGAGTGAATATACCAGAGATGAATATACCAGGGGGAATTCACCAGGAGTGAACACACCAGCAGTAAATACACCAGGAGTGAATATACCAGGAGTGAATACACCAGGGTGAATATACCATGAGTGAATACACCAGGGTGAATATACCAGGATGAATATACCAGGGGTGAATATACCAGGAGTGAATACACCAGGGTGAATAGACCAAGAAATAATATACCATGGGTGAATATACCAGGAGTGAATATACCAGGAGTGAACACACCAGGAGTGAATACACCAGGAGTGAATATACCAGGAGTGAATACACCAGGGTGAATATACCAGGATGAATATACCAGGGGTGAATATACCAGGAGTGAATACACCAGGGTGAATATACCAGGATGAATATACCAGAGATGAATATACCAGGGCTGAATATACCAGGTGTGAATATACCAGGAAATATACCAGGGTGAATATACCAGGGGTGAATACACCAGGAGTGAATACACCAGGAGTGAATATACCAGGTGTGAATATACCAGGTGTGAATATATCAGGTGTGAATATACCAGGGGTGAATATACCAGGGGTGAATATACCAATAGTGAATACACCAGGGTGAATATACCAGGTGTGAATATACCAGGGGCAATTCACCAGGAGTGAACACACGAGGAGTGAATACACCAGGAGTGAATATACCAGGAGTGAATATACCAGGGGTGAATATACCAGGAGTGAATATACCAGGAGTGAATATACCAGGGTGAATATACCAGGAGTGAATATACCAGGAGTGAATACACCAGGGTGAATATACCAGGGGTGAATATACCAGGAGTGAATATACCAGAGATGAATATACCAGGGGGAATTCACCAGGAGTGAACACACCAGCAGTGAATACACCAGGAGTGAATATACCAGGAGTGAATACACCAGGGTGAATATACCAGGAGTGAATACACCAGGGTGAATATACCGGGATGAATATACCAGAGATGAATATACCAGGGCTGAATACACCAGGAGTGAATATACCAGGAGTGAATATACCAGGGTGAATATACCTGGAGTGAATACACCAGGGTGAATTTACCAGGGGTGAATATACAGGAGTGAATATACCAGAGATGAATATACCAGAGGGAATTCACCAGAAGTGAACACACCAGGAGTGAATACACCAGGAGTGCAGATACCAGGAGTGAATACACCAGGGTGAATATACCAGGAGTGAATACACCAGGGTGAATATACCAGGATGAATATACCAGGGTGAATATACCAGGGGTGAATATACCAGAGGTGAATATACCACGGGTGAATATACCACGAGTGAATACACCAGGAGTGAACATACCAGAGATGAATAGACCAGGGGGAATTCACCAGGAGTGAACATGCCAGGAGTGAATACCCCAGGGTGAATATACCAGGGTGAATATACCAGTTTGAATATACCAGTGGTGAATATACCAGGAGTGAATATACCAGGGGTGGATATACCATGGGTGAATATCCCAGGACTGAATACACCAGGAGTGAATATACCAGGGTGAATATACCTGCAGTGAATACACCAGGGTGAATATACCAGGGGTGAATATACCAGGAGTGAATATACCAGAGATGAATATACCAGGGGGAATTCACCAGGAGTGAACACACCAGGAGAGAATACACCAGGAGTGAATATACCAGGAGTGAATACACCAAGGTGAATATACCAGGGCTGAATATACCAGGTGTGAATATACCAGTTGTGAATATACCAGGGTGAATATACCAGGGGTGAATACACCAGGAGTGAATACACCAGGAGTGAATATACCAGGTGTGAATATACCAGGTGTGAATATATCAGGTGTGAATATACCAGGGGTGAATATACCAGGGGTGAATATACCAGGAGTGAATACACCAGGGTGAATATACCAGGATGAATATACCAGGGTGAATATACCAGGAGTGAATATACCAGGAGTGAATACACCAGGGTGAATATACCAGGGGTGAATATACCAGGAGTGAATATACCAGAGATGAATATACCAGGGGGAATTCACCAGGAGTGAACACACCAGCAGTGAATACACCAGGAGTGAATATACCAGGAGTGAATACACCAGGGTGAATATACCAGGAGTGAATACACCAGGGTGAATATACCAGGATGAATATACCAGGGCTGAATATACCAGGAGTGAATATACCAGGTGTGAATATACCAGGAATATACCAGGGGTGAATATACCAGGGGTGAATATACCAGGAGTGAATACACCAGGGTGAATATACCAGGAGTGAATATACCAGAGATGAATATACCAGGGGGAATTCACCAGGAGTGAACACACCAGCAGTGAATACACCAGGAGTGAATATACCAGGAGTGAATACACCAGGGTGAATATACCATGAGTGAATACACCAGGGTGAATATACCAGGATGAATATACCAGGGGTGAATATACCAGGAGTGAATACACCAGGGTGAATATACCAGGAATAATATACCAGGGGTGAATATACCAGGAGTGAATATACCAGAGATGAATAGACCAGGGGGAATTCACCCGGAGTGAACACACCAGGAGTGTATACACCAGGAGTGAAGATACCAGGAGTGAATACACCAGGGTGAATATACCAGGGGTGAATATACCAGGACTGAATACAGCAGGACTGAATATACCAGGGTCAATATACCAGGAGTGTATAAACCAGGGTGAATATACCAGGGGTGAATATACCAGCTGTGAATATACCAGGAAATATACCAGGGTGAATATACCAGGGGTGAATACACCAGGACTGAGTACACCAGGAGTGAATATACCAGGAGTGAATATACCAGGAGTGAATATACCAGGAGTGTATACACCAGGGTGAATATACCAGCGGTGAATATCCCAGGAGTGAATATACCATGTGTGAATATACCAGGATGAATATACCAGGATGAATATACCAGGGCTGAATATACCAGGAGTGAATACACCAGGAGTGAATATACCAGGAGTGAATTCACCAGGGTGAATATACCAGGGGTGAATATACCGGGGGTGAATATACCAGGAGTGAATACACCAGGGTGAATATACCAGGATGAATATACCAAGGGAGAATATATCAGGAGTGAATACACCAGGGTGAATATACCAGGAGTGAATATACCAGGAGTGAATACTGCAGGGTGAATATACCAGGGGTGAATATCCCAGGAGTGAATATACCAGAGATGAATATACCAGGGGGAATTCACCAGGAGTGAACACACCAGGAGTGAATACACCAGGAGTGAATATACCAGGAGTGAATACACCAGGGTGAATATACCAGAGATGAATATACCAGGGCTGAATATACCAGGAGTGAATATACCAGGTGTGAATATACCAGGAAATATACCAGGGTGAATATACCAGGGGTGAATACACCAGGAGTGAATACACCAGGAGTGAATATACCAGGAGTGAATTCACCAGGGTGAATATACCAGGGGTGAATATACCGGCGGTGAATATACCAGGAGTGAATACACCAGGGTGAATATACCAGGATGAATATACCAGGGGTGAATATACCAGGAGTGAATACACCAGGGTGAATATACCAGGAGTGAATATACCAGAGATGAATATACCAGGGGGAATTCACCAGGAGTGAACACACCAGCAGTAAATACACCAGGAGTGAATATACCAGGAGTGAATACACCAGGGTGAATATACCATGAGTGAATACACCAGGGTGAATATACCAGGATGAATATACCAGGGGTGAATATACCAGGAGTGAATACACCAGGGTGAATATACCAGGAATAATATACCAGGGGTGAATATACCAGGAGTGAATATACCAGGAGTGAACACACCAGGAGTGAATACACCAGGAGTGAATATAACAGGAGTGAATACACCAGGGTGAATATACCAGGATGAATATACCAGGGGTGAATATACCAGGAGTGAATACACCAGGGTGAATATACCAGGATGAATATACCAGAGATGAATATACCAGGGCTGAATATACCAGGTGTGAATATACCAGGAAATATACCAGGGTGAATATACCAGGGGTGAATACACCAGGAGTGAATACACCAGGAGTGAATATACCAGGTGTGAATATACCAGGTGTGAATATACCAGGTGTGAATATACCAGGGGTGAATATACCAGGGGTGAATATACCAATAGTGAATACACCAGGGTGAATATACCAGGTGTGAATATACCAGGGGCAATTCACCAGGAGTGAACACACGAGGAGTGAATACACCAGGAGTGAATATACCAGGAGTGAATATACTAGGGGTGAATATACCAGGACTGAATACACCAGGAGTGAATATACCAGGGTGAATATACCAGGAGTGAATATACCAGGAGTGAATACACCAGGGTGAATATACCAGGGGTGAATATACCAGGAGTGAATATACCAGAGATGAATATACCAGGGGGAATTCACCAGGAGTGAACACACCAGCAGTGAATACACCAGGAGTGAATATACCAGGAGTGAATACACCAGGGTGAATATACCAGGAGTGAATACACCAGGGTGAATATACCGGGATGAATATACCAGAGATGAATATACCAGGGCTGAATACACCAGGAGTGAATATACCAGGAGTGAATATACCAGGAGTGAATATACCAGGAGTGAATACACCAGGGTGAATATACCAGGGGTGAATATACCAGGAGTGAATATACCAGAGATGAATATACCAGGGGGAATTCACCAGGAGTGAACACACCAGGAGTGAATACACCAGGAGTGAATATACCAGGAGTGAATACACCAGGGTGAATATACCAGGAGTGAATACACCAGGGTGAATATACCAGGAGTGAATATACCAGGGTGAATATACCAGGGGTGAATATACCAGAGGTGAATATACCACGGGTGAATATACCACGAGTGAATACACCAGGAGTGAACATACCAGAGATGAATAGACCAGGGGGAATTCACCAGGAGTGAACATGCCAGGAGTGAATACACCAGGGTGAATATACCAGGGTGAATATACCAGGGTGAATATACCAGTGGTGAATATACCAGGAGTGAATATACCAGGGGTGAATATACCATGGGTGAATATCCCAGGACTGAATACACCAGGAGTGAATATACCAGGGTGAATATACCTGCAGTGAATACACCAGGGTGAATTTACCAGGGGTGAATATACAGGAGTGAATATACCAGAGATGAATATACCAGAGGGAATTCACCAGAAGTGAACACACCAGGAGTGAATACACCAGGAGTGAATATACCAGGAGTGAATACACCAGGGTGAATATACCAGGAGTGAATATACCAGGAGTGAATACACCAGGGTGAATATACCAGGGGTGAATATACCAGGGGTGAATACACCAGGAGTGAATACACCAGGAGTGAATATACCAGCTGTGAATATACCAGGTGTGAATATATCAGGTGTGAATATACCAGGGGTGAATATACCAGGGGTGAATATACCAGGAGTGAATACACCAGGAGTGAATATACCAGGAGTGAATATACCAGGGTGAATATACCAGGAGTGAATATACCAGGAGTGAATACACCAGGGTGAATATACCAGGGGTGAATATACCAGGAGTGAATATACCAGAGATGAATATACCAGGGGGAATTCACCAGGAGTGAACACACCAGCAGTGAATACACCAGGAGTGAATATACCAGGAGTGAATACACCAGGGTGAATATACCAGGAGTGAATACACCAGGGTGAATATACCAGGATGAATATACCAGGGCTGAATATACCAGGAGTGAATATACCAGGTGTGAATATACCAGGAGAAATATACCAGGGGTGAATATACCAGGAGTGAATACACCAGGGTGAATATACCAGGAGTGAATGTACCAGAGATGAATATACCAGGGGGAATTCACCAGGAGTGAACACACCAGCAGTGAATACACCAGGAGTGAATATACCAGGAGTGAATACACCAGGGTGAATATACCATGAGTGAATACACCAGGGTGAATATACCAGGATGAATATACCAGGGGTGAATATACCAGGAGTGAATACACCAGGGTGAATATACCAGGAATAATATACCAGGGGTGAATATACCAGGAGTGAATATACCAGAGATGAATAGACCAGGGGGAATTCACCAGGAGTGAACACACCAGGAGTGAATACACCAGGAGTGAATATAACAGGAGTGAATACACCAGGGTGAATATACCAGGATGAATATACCAGGTGTGAATATACCAGGAAATATACCAGGGTGAATATACCAGGGGTGAATACACCAGGAGTGAATATACCAGCTGTGAATATACCAGGTGTGAATATATCAGGTGTGAATATACCAGGGGTGAATATACCAGGGGTGAATATACCAATAGTGAATACACCAGGGTGAATATACCAGGTGTGAATATACCAGGGGCAATTCACCAGGAGTGAACACACGAGGAGTGAATACACCAGGAGTGAATATACCAGGAGTGAATATACTAGGGGTGAATATACCAGGACTGAATACACCAGGAGTGAATATACCAGGAGTGAATATACCAGGAGTGAATACACCAGGGTGAATATACCAGGGGTGAATATACCAGGAGTGAATATACCAGAGATGAATATACCAGGGGGAATTCACCAGGAGTGAACACACCAGCAGTGAATACACCAGGAGTGAATATACCAGGAGTGAATACACCAGGGTGAATATACCAGGAGTGAATACACCAGGGTGAATATACCGGGATGAATATACCAGAGATGAATATACCAGGGCTGAATACACCAGGAGTGAATATACCAGGAGTGAATATACCAGGAGTGAATACACCAGGGTGAATATACCAGGGGTGAATACACCATGGTGAATATACCAGGATGAATATACCAGAGATGAATATACCAGGGCTGAATATACCAGGAGTGAATACACCAGGAGTGAATATACCAGGAGTGAATATACCAGGAGTGAATATACCAGGGGTGAAAATACCAGGAGTGAATATACCACGAGTGAATACACCAGGAGTGAATATAACAGGTGTGAATATACCAGGGGTGAATATACCAGGAGTGAATACACCAGGGTGAATATACGAGGTGTGAATATACCAGAGATGAATATACCAGGGGGAATTCACCAGGAGTGAACACACGAGGAGTGAATACACCAGGAGTGAATATACCAGGAGTGAATATACCAGGGGTGAATATACCAGGAGTGAATACACCAGGGTGAATATACCAGGATGAATATACCAGGGGTGAATATACCAGGAGTGAATACACCAGGGTGAATATACCAGGATGAATATACCAGGGGTGAATATACCAGGAGTGAATATACCAGAGATGAATAGACCAGGGGGAATTCACCAGGAGTGAACACACCAGGAGTGAATACACCAGGAGTGAATATACCAGGAGTGAATACACCAGGGTGAATATACCAGGATGAATATACCAGGGGTGAATATACCAGGAGTGAATACACCAGGGTGAATATACCAGGATGAATATACCAGGGGTGAATATACCAGGGGTGAATATACCAGGACTGAATACACCAGGAGTGAATATACCAGGGTCAATATACCAGGAGTGAATATACCAGGAGTGTATACACCAGGGTGAATATACCAGGGGTGAATATCCCAGGAGTGAATATACCAGAGATGAATATACCAGGGGGAATTCACCAGGAGTGAACACACCAGGAGTGAATATACCAGGAGTGAATACACCAGGGTGAATATACCAGGATTGAATACACCAGGGTGAATATACCAGGTGTGAATATACAAGGGGTGAATATACCAGGGGTGAATATACCAGAGGTGAATATACCACGGGTGAATATACCACGAGTGAATACACCAGGAGTGAATATACCACGAGTGAATTCAACGGGGTGAATATACCAGAATGAATATACCAGTGGTGAATATACCAGGAGTGAATACACCAGGATGAATATACCAGGAGTGAATATACCAGGAGTGAATACAGCTGGGTGAATATACCAGGAGTGAATATACCAGAGATGAATAGACCAGGGGGAATTCACCAGGAGTGAACACACCAGGAGTGAATACACCAGGAGTGAATATACCAGGGTGAATATACCAGGTTGAATATACCAGTGGTGAATATACCAGGAGTGAATATACCAGGGGTGGATATACCATGGGTAAATATCCCGGGACTAAATACACCAGGAGTGAATATACCAGGGTGAATATACCTGGCGTGAATACACCAGGGTGAATTTACCAGGGGTGAATATACCAGGAGTGAATATACCAGAGATGAATATACCAGCGGGAATTCACCAGAAGTGAACACACCAGGAGAGAATACACCAGGAGTGAATATACCAGGAGTGAATACACCAGGGTGAATATACCAGGGTGAATATACCAGGGGTGAATATACCAGGAGTGAATACACCAGGAGTGAATATACCAGGTGTGAATATACCAGTTGTGAATAAACCAGGGTGAATATACCAGGGGTGAATACACCAGGAGTGAATACACCAGGGTGAATATACCAGGTGTGAATATACCAGGGGTGAATATACCAGGGGTGAATATACCAGAGGTGAATATACCACTGGTGAATATACCAGAGATGAATATACCAGGGGCAATTCACTAGGAGTGAACACACGAGGAGTGAATACACCAGGAGTGAATATACCAGGAGTGAATATACCAGGGGTGAATATACCAGGACTGAATACACCAGGAGTGAATATACCAGGGTGAATATACCAGGAGTGAATATACCAGGAGTGAATACACAAGGGTGAATATACCAGGGGTGAATATACCAGGAGTGAATATACCAGAGATGAATATACCAGGGGGAATTCACCAGGAGTGAACACACCAGCAGTGAATACAGCAGGAGTGAATATACCAGCAGTGAATACAACTCAGGGTGCATTCTTCTGGAGTGAGTATACCGGGAGTGAACACAACAGGGGTGAGTACACCTGGAATGATATATCTGGGGTGAATACACCCAGGGTGAGTCCAGCCAAGGTGAATACGCTCAGTGTGAATAAACCCGTGGTAAATACAATAGGGGTGATTCCGCCTGAGGTGTATAGACCCAGTATTAATACACCTACGGTGAATACCCTTGGGATAAGTTCAGCCAAGGTAAATACGGCCGGGCTGAATTGAGAGGTTGGTCATGACTCGACTGACCTCCTGCCTCAGCAAGGACCTGGACCCATTGCAACTTGCCTGTCATCACAGTACTCAATGGCAGACACAATCTCAATGGCTCTCCACATGGCTTAGGCCACCCGGACAACAGAAACATCTATGTCAGGATGCTGTTCATTGACTTTAGCTCAGCATTTAATACCATCATTCCAACAATCTGATTGAGAAGTTGAGGAACCTGGGCCTCTGCAATTGGATCCTCAACTTCCTAACCAGAAGACCACAGTCTGTGTGGATTGGTGATAACATCTCCTCCTCACAGACGATCAACACTGGTGCACCTCAGGGGTGTGTGCTTAGCCCACTGTTCTACTCTCTATATACCCATGACTGTGTGGCTCGGCACAGCTCAAATACCATCTATAAATTTGCTGATGATACCACCATTGTTGGTAGATTCTCAGGTGGTGATGAGAGGGTGTACAGGAGTGAGATATGCCAACTAGTGGAGTGGTGCCACAGTAACAACCTGGCACTAATCACCAGTGAAACGAAAGAGCTGATTGTGAACTTCAGGAAGGGTAAGACAAAGGAACACATACCAATCCTCACAGAGGGATCGGAAGTGGAGAGAGTGAGCAGCTTCAAGTTTCTGGGTGTCAAGATCTCTGAGGATCTAACCTGGTCCCAACATATCCATGTCGTTATAAAGAAGGCAAGACAGCGGCTGTACATCATTAGGAGTTTGAAGACATTTGGTATGTCAATAAATATGCTCAAAAACTTCTATAGTTGTACCATGGAGAGCATTCTGACAGGCTGTAACACTGTCTGGTATGGAGGGGCTACTGCACAGGACCGAAAGGAGCTGCAGAGGGTTGTAAATTTAGTCGGCTCCATCTTGGGTACTAGCCTACAAAGTACCCAGGACATCTTTAGGAAGTGGTGTCTCAGAAAGGCAGCGTCCATTATTAAGGACCTCCAGCACCCAGGGCATGTCCTTTTCTCATTGTTACCATCAGGGAGGAGATACAGAAGCCTGAAGGCACACACTCAGCGATTCAGGAACAGCTTCTTCCCCTCTGCCATCCAATTCCTAAATGGACATTGAAACCTTGGATGCGACCTCACTTTTTTTAATATGCAGTATTTCTGTTTTTGCACATTTTAAAAATCTATTCAATATACGTAATTGATTTACTTGTTTATTATTATTATTGTTTTTTTTCTCTGCTAGATTATGTATTGCATTGAACTGCTGCTGCTAAGTTAACAAATTTCCCGTCACATGCTGGTGATATTAAACCTGATTCTGATTCTGAGTGAGCTAGCTTTTTGTTTCTGGGCGCTCACTGTCAGGCATTTACAGTTTCGGTATAATCCCACCATGAAGAATATTACAGCATGCCACGTTATCGAGGGACACAGAAAACAAAGTCCATGTAGCTTTTGCTGGGGCAGCAGTGGGCGTCTTATGGGCTGGCTGGCCGCTGATCAGACTTGACTCCATGGATATTCAGTGTTTGGCAATTCTGTTGCTGGCAGCTGCCTGGACTGTAATAAAACACCTCATTCCAGCAGAGGATTTTTAGTTTCGGTGTCATTTTTAAAAAACTGGCTGGTGTCTGAGTCCTCCTTGAACCACAGTATGATTTACTTTTCTATCCAAATGTGGAGTGCAAGGATGGAATTAGTAATGATCAACTGAGTGGGTTGTTGGTTAACTTGCCGTTGGTTACACTCCTCTGCTGTTTGAGCCAGTGACAGGCAGCTCGTGACCGGTCTGTCAATTCCAGATGAGGACCACCCCGAGCAGGATTCAGTAACTTGACCAGCAAGTCATTTCCCACAACTTCTTAGCTGATGAACAGGAAAGAACTGGACCTTAACACATAGTCCGACATAGGAGGGTAAGTAGAAAAAGACTGTACTCTGTACTGGGGCAGAGACCTTGTTTAATGTTGATGTCTGGCAGAACAATAATTTGGCATTCCGGCAGCTGATTCCAGTGTGGGACAGTAATGTAGTCATTTGATCAACATTGGCAGGAGATTGGGACATTTCTCAGAGCCTAATGACCGCTGATAAACTGTTATAGTTATAGAACTTGGGACAGTACAGCACAGTGCAGGCCATTCAGCCCATATTAGTATGTTACCAGTCTGCACACCACATGTTCCTTACAGGTGCCTGACAAAAGATTAGGTCCTTGGCTCCATAGTTGGGACTGATGATCTGGGACATTGGCGGAATGCAAATTCACATCTGAGAGTTAATGTGAGGTCCTGTTGTAACTCTCTCACTCCGAGAATGGAGCTTTAAGCAAGGCCCTGAGTCAGGGTCTTGAGCTGTGTGCAAAAAGAACAGGGAAGCATTTCCTCTGGTCTGAGAATTAAATCATTTGTAAGCCTCAATGACCGATATCCACTGATAACATGGTGAAAGGTTTCAGCCCGAAATGTCCCCAGATTGTTATCTCTATAGATGCTGCCTGACCTGCTTTCTATGTGTGTTGCTCCTCACTAATATCCACGCTACTGGCCAAAGACTCTGAAAGGTACACTCATCTGAGGAATTGAAGGTAAATCTTCAATGCAGTGAAGTTTAGTCACAAATTGGAATCATTTCCATAAGTAATAATTAAACACGTTTATAAATGTATGAAATTTACTCAACATTGAAATTGAGCATTAGATTGCTTTAGCACGTTTATTTTTATGTGTGTGGCATTTAACATCACAGGGCACCTTGGCTACAAGTCACTTTTTACTTTTGGATCAGCCTTCTAAGGTTTCTCAGTTTATAAATAGAAGCTGCGGCAGATTCCAATCACGGCTCTGGTTCTGTGCCCAGACTGAATCAAAGCTCAGACCTGGATGTCCATCATCCAGAACAATACAGACTCCTACCAGGACTGACACTGTGTTTAGCAAGCGCCCTCACCTGCCTTAAAATACCCCAGACCACGATGCCATCAGCATGAAAAGTGGGAATTACAGAGAGGAGAAAGGATGGCCAGGTAAAGGTGTATGCCTCTCACTGATCCACACAGCAGTAATGACCGGTCCTGTTTCATACCCCTCCTGACAGTCCCTGCCCTTATCCCCAGAGAATGTGACCATCATGACGATTATCAGAATCTGCAGTTAATATGCAAAAAGATAGGTCTGGTCCACAGAGAAAGGCTCATTTTTATGGTATCAAAATTGATCTGGCAAGTGTAGATTGGGACAGGCTGCTCTCTGGCAAAAGTGTACTTGGTAAGTGAGAGGTCTTCAAAAGTGAACTTTTGGGAGTACAAAGCTTATACGTGCCTATTGCAATCAAAGGTAAAGATAACAAGTGTGGGGACCCTTGGTTTTCAAGAGAGATTGAAGCCCTTGTTAAAGAAAAAAAGGAGATGCAGATTGGAACAACCCCGTCCCATTGTAGTCTCCGTTGTTTAGACATAATACGCTGGTTTTGAATCAAACTATTGCACCCTCCATTGTATGAGAAACTCAATCATACTGTGATCACTCTTCCCAAGAGGATCTCTAACTACAAGATCACTAATTTTACCTGTCTCTTTACTCCACTCTTACTTTTCTCTTTTTAGAAACACAGAAACATAGAAAACCCACAGCACAATACAGGCCCTTCGGCCCACAAAGCTGCGCCGAACATGTCCCTACTTTAGAACTACCTAGGGTTACCCATAGCCCTCTATTTTTCGAAACTCCATGTATCCATCCAGGAGTCTCTTAAAAGACCCGATCATTTCTGCCTCCACCACGGCCGGCAGCCCATTCCACACACTCACCACTCTCTGCGTAAAAAAACTTACCCCTGACATCTCCTCTGTACCTACCTCCAAGCAGCTTAAAATTATGCCGTCTCGTGTTAGCCATTTCAGCCCTGGGGAAAAGCCTCTGACTATCCACACGATCAATGCCTCTCATCATCTTGTACACCTCTATCAGGTCACCTCTCATCCTCCGTCGCTACAAGGAGAAAAGGCCAAGTTCACTCAACCTATTCTCATAAGGCATGCTTCCCAATCCAGGCAACATCCTTGTAAATCTCCTCTGCACCCTTTCTATGGCTTCCACATCCTTCCTGTAGTGAGGTGACCAGAACTGAGCACAGTACTCCAAGTGGGGTCTGACCAGGGTCCTATATAGCTGCAACATTACCTCTCGGCTCCTAAACTCAAACCCACGATTGATGAAGGCCAATACACCGTATGTTTTCTTGACCACAGAGTCAATCTGCGCAGCAGCTTTGAGTGTCCTATGGACTCAGACCCCAAGATCCCTCTGATCCTCCACACTGCCAAGAGTCTTGCCATTAATGCTATACTATTTTTTATATTTTGCTTTTCCTTTATCTTTATAAAGAAAATTATAAAGAAAAGAGAGGAACGGGCAGGAGGTTCTGTTAGCCTGACAGAGATACCCGCATGGTGTGTTGCCTCCCAGATGCCAGGGTATGGGATGTCTCGGATCAGGTGCAGAGTATTCTGAAGGGAGAGGGTGAACAGCCAGAAGTCTTGATACACATTGGTACCAGTGACATAGGTAGAAAAAGAGAGGAGATCCTGAAGAGAGAATTCAGGGAGTTGGGTAGGAAGCTGAAAAGCAGGACCTTCAGGGTAGTAATCACAGAATTGCTGCCTGTGGCACGTGCTAGCGAGCGCAAGAATAGCATGATCAGTCATATTAATGCGTGGCTGAGAGACTGGTGTAGGGGGCAGGGCTTTGGGTTCCTGGATCACTGGGGCCTCTTCTGAGGGAGTAATGACCTGTACAAAAAGGACGGGTTACATCTGAACCCAAAGGGGTTCAATATCCTAGCAGGCAGGTTTATTATAGCTGTTAGGGAGGGTTTAAACTAATTTGGCAGGGAGATGGGAACCGGAGTGAGATGGCTGAGGAAGGGGAAAACAGAAATAAATCAAAGATAGCATGCAACAGAGACAATAGAAAGGACAAGCAGGAGATGAGGCATCATCACAGTCAGATTTTGTTATGTTTATGAAGGAACAGATTGATCTCTTCTTTTCAACTAATATTATGGAAGAAATTTCCAACGGGACAGTATGGGACACTTTTAAAGCATATATCTGTGGACAGATTATTTCTTATTCTGTTGGTTTGAAAAAACGTACAGTATTAAGAATGAAACACTTCTGTTGGTTGATAAAATTAAAGAAATTGGTAAGAAATATTCTATTGCTCTTAGTAAGGAGCTTTATAAACAGAGAGTCGAACTTCAAATGAAACACAATTTATTATTAACATCCTCGATTGAAAATCAATTCATGAAAACCAGAAGTGAGTTTTATATACATAGTGACAAATCGGGTAAATTATTCACTAATCAATTGAAAACTGCTTTGGTTAAATGTCAAATTATCAAGATTCATAAACATGATGACACCTTGACAGTTAATCATGACGAGATAAACAAATCTTTTCAAGAATTTTATACCTCCTTATACCACTCTGAATTTCCTCACTATCCCAACACTATGCATGACTTTTTAAGGAAATTGAATTTTCTGAAATTATCACCCGAAGAATATTTAACACTAGAAACTCCTTTTGCGTATGAAGAAATAACAGCTGTTATTTCCTCAATGAATTCCGGCAAAGCACCTGGTCCAGTGGAATAAGTTTTTTTCTTCTATTCTTTCTCCTTGGTTGTCTGGAGTTTTTAAAGAAGCGATCAGATTAGGTAAATTACCACAATCATTTTATGGAGCAAATGGTGAGAAAATACAAGAAACTGAGGTGCAAAGGGACTTGAGAGTTCTTGTGCAGGAATCCCTAAAAGTTAATTTGTAGTTTTTTGTGGTGATGAAGGCAAATGCAACAAAACCTTAAGACCATAAGACATAGGAGCAGAATTAGGCCATTTGGCCCATCGAGTCTGCTCCACCATAAAATCATGGCTGATCATTTTTTGCCCTCCTCAGCCCCATTCCCTGTCCTCCCTGTAACCTTTAATGCCAAGGCCAATCAAGAACCTTTCAATCTCTGCCTTAAATACACCCAACGACCTGGCCTCCACAGCTGCCTGTGGTAATAAATTCCACAAATTCACCACCCTCTGGCTAAAGAAATTTCTCTGCATCTGTTTTAAGTGGACGCCCCTCTATCCTGAGGCTGTGCCCTCTTGTCCTAGACTCTCCCACCATCGTCTAGGCCTTTCAACATTCAAAAGGTTTCAATGAGATCCCTCCCATCCTTCTAAATTCCAGTCATCAAACATTCCTCATATGATAACCCTTTCAGTCCCAGAATCATCCCTGTCAACCACCTCTGGACCCAGTCCAATGCCAGCACATCTTTTCTTAGATGAGGAGCCTAAAACTGTTCACAATACTCAAGGTGAGGCCTCACCAGCACCTTATAAAGCTTCAACATCACGTCGCTGCTCTTGTATTCTAGACCTCTTGAAATACATTTGCCTTCCTTACCATTGACCCTACTTGCAATTTAACGTTTAGGGTGTTCTGAACAAGAACTCCCAAGTCCCTTTGGATCTCAGAGTTTTGGATTTTGTCCCCATTTAGAAAATAGTCCATACATTTATTTCTACTACCAAACTGCATGACCATGCATTTTCCAACATTGTATTTCATTTGCCTCCCTATTGCTCATTCTCCCAATCTGTCCAAATCATTCTGCATCCTACCAGTTTCCTCAACACTACCTGCCCCTCCACCAATCTTCATATCATCTGCAAACTTGGCAACAAAGCCATCTATTCCATCATCTAAATCATTGATATACAGCATAAAAAGAAGCAGTCCCAACACTGACCCCTGTGGAACACCTCTAGACACTGGCAGCCAACCAGAAAAGGGTCCTTTTATTCCCACTCGCTGCCTTCTTCCAATCAGCCAATGCTCTAACCATGCCAGTAATTTCCCTGTAATACCATGGGCTCTTAACTTGGTAAGCAGCCTCATTTTCAAGGGCCTTCTGAAAGTCCAAATATACAACATCCACTGCATCCCTTTTATCTATCTTACATGTAATCTCCTCAAAGAATTCCAACAGGTTCGTCAGGCAAGATTTTCCCTTATGGAAATTATGCTGACTTCGTCCTATCTTGTCATGTGTCACAAGTACTCCACAACCTCATCCTTAACAATTGATTCCAACATTTTCCCAACCACTGAGGTCAGGCTAACTGGTCTATAATTTCTTTTCTGCAGCCTCCTTCCTTTCTTAAAGAGTGGAGCGACATTTGCAATTCTCCAGACCTCTGGCACCATGCCAGAGTCCAATGATTTTTGAAAGATCATTGCTAACGCCTCCACAATCTCTACTGCTGTCTCTTTCAAAACCCTAGGGTACAGCTCATCTGGTCCGGGTGGCTTATGAACCCTTAGGTCTTTCAGCTTTTTGAGCACCTTCTCGTTTATAACAGTAACTGCACCCACTTCTCTTCCTTCACACACTACAACACCAGGCATATTGCTGGTATCTTCCACAGTGAAGACTGATGCAAAATACTCGTTTAGTTTATCTGCCATTTTCTTATCCCCTCTTATTATTTCTCAGGCCTCATTTTCTAGCTGTCCTATATCCACTCTTATCTCTTTTTTTTACACACTTGTAAAAGCTTTTACTATCCACTTTGATATTTATTATTTGTTAGCTTGCTTTCATATTTCATCTTTTCCCTTCTAATGACTCTTCTAGTTTCTCTCTGTAGGTGTTTAAAAGCTTCCCAATCCTTGGTCTTCTCAATATTTTTTGCTATGTTTTATGCCCTTTCCTTTGCTTTTACATCAGCTTTGACTTCCCTTGTCAGTGACGATTGTACCATTTTGCCATTTGCGTATTTCTTTGTTTTTGGAATACATCTGTCCTGCACCTTCCTCATTTTCCCCAGAAACTCACACCATTGCTGCTCTGCTGTCATCCCTGCCAGCATCTCCTTCCAATTTACTTTGGTCAACTCTTTAAATTCCCTAATCACCTCAAATTCATTACATAACACCCAATCCAATATAGATGATCCCCTTGTAGGCTCAAAGGCAAACTGCTGTAAAAAACCATCTCATAGGCATTCAATGAATTTCCTCTGTTGAGACCTATTACCATCCTGATTTCTCCAATCAACCTGTGTGTTAAAATGTCCCATGACAATCATCACATTGCCCTTTTCTATTTCCTGTTGTAATCTGTGGTCCACATCCCAGATACTGTTGGGAGGCCTGTATATAACTGCCATCAGGGTCCTTTTACCCTTGCAGTTTCTTAAAACTCAACATACAAAGATTCAACATCTTCCGATCCTATGTCACATAGAGAAACATAGAAAACCCACAGCACAGTACAGGCCCTTCGGCCCACAATGCTGTGCCGAATATGTACTTACCCTTAGAAATTACCTAGGGTTACCCATAGCCCTCTATTTTTCTAAGTTCCATGTACCAATCCAGGAGACTCTTAAAAAACCCTATCGTATACACCTCAACCACCGTCACCGGCAGCCCATTCCACGCACTCACCACTCTACATAAAAAATTTACCCCTGACATCTCCTCTGTACCTACTTCCAAGCACCTTAAAACTGTGCCCTCTTGTGCTAGCCATTTCAGCCCTGGGAAAAAGCCTCTGACTATCCACACGATCAATGCCTCTCATCATCTTATACACCTCTCATCCTCTGTTGCGCCAAGGAAAAAAGGCCAAGTTCACTCAACCTATTCTCATAAGGCATGCTCCCCAAACCAGGCAACATCCTTGTAAATCTCCTCTGCACCCTTTCTATGGTTTCCACATCCTTCCTGTAGTGAGGTGACTAGAACTGAGCACAGTACTCCAAGTGGGGTCTGGCCAGGGTCCTATATAGCTGCAACATTACCTCTCGGCTCCTAAACTCAAACCCACGATTGATGAAGGCCAATTCATTGTATGCTTTCTTAACCACAGAGTCAACCTGCACAGCAGCTTTGAGTGTCCTATGGACTCGGATCCCAAGATCTCTCTGATCCTCCACACTGCCAGGAGTCTTACCATTAATACTATATTCTGCCATCATATTTGACCTACCAAAATGAACCACCTCACGCTTATCTGGGTTGAACTCCATCTGCCACTTCTCAGCCCAGTTTTACTTCCTATCAATGTCCTGCTGTAACCTCTGACAGCCCTCCACACTATCCACAACACCCCCAGCCTTTGTGTCATCAGCAAATTTACTAACCCATCCCTCCACTTCCTCATCCTGGTCATTTATAAAAATCACGAAGAGTAGGGGTCCCACAAATCATCTTTCTACTGATCTGATGCCATTGTTTACCAGCAGAGCCATGCTATCCCCACTGCCAACCTCCCTGCCCCTCCAATATAACGTGTAACCTTGAACATTCAGCTCCCAACTACAACCATCCTTCAGCCATGATTCAGTGATGGCTACAACATCATACCTTTAATAGTGAAACAAGATTATTCTCCTTATCTTTTTATAATCCGTGCATTGAGAAAAAACACTTTGAGTACTGTATTTGTTACCCTTTTTGATTCTGCATCTCTAATGCACTAATACTCACCCTGCTGGCTGCAATTTTGTCCTATCATCTGCCTGCCCTTCCTGACGGTCTGACTGCACGCTAGTTTTGCTTTTTTAACCATCCGTCCTATCCTGAGTCCCTTCACTCCAGTTCCCACTCCCACCACCCACCAAATTAGTTTAAACCCTCCCCAACAGCTCTAACAAACCTGCCTACAAGAATGTTGGCCCCCCCCCCTTGGGTTTAGGTGCAACCCATCACTTTTGAACAGGTCATACCTCCCCCAGAAGAGATACCGATGATCCAAGAACCTGAAGCCCTGCCCCCTGCACCAGCTTCTCAGCCACGCATTTATCTGCCAAATCATCCCATTTCTATCTTCATTGGCATGTGGCACAGGTAGCAATAAAGAAATTACTACCCTGGAGGTCCTGTTTCTCAGCTTTCTATCCAGCTCGCCAAATTCTCTTTTCAGGACCTCATTGCTTTTCCTTCCTATTACATTGGTACCAATATGTACCAAGACATCTGGATGCATCCCTCCCTCTCCAAAATGCTGTGGACATGATCTGAGACATCCCTGACCCTGGTACCTGGGAGGCAACATATCATCCGGGTGTCCCATTCACGTCCACAGAATCTCCTGTCTGTTCCCTTCACTACTGAGTCCCCTATCACTACTGCTCCCTTCTTCTCTCTCTTTCCCTTCTGCACCACGGACCCACACTCAGTGCCTGTAACCCAATTGCCATGGCATTCCCCTGGAAGGTCAACCCCACAACAGTATCCAAAATGGTACACTAATTATTGAAGGGAATGGCCACAGTGATGCTCTGTGCTAACTGCCTATTCACCGTCCCATTCCTTTACCCGGCAGTCACCCAACAGCTTGCCTCCTGCAACTTAGGGGTGACAACTTCCCTGTAACTCTGATTGATGAGCTCCTCACTCTCCTGTACAAGCTGAAGGTCATCCAGTTGCTGCTCCAGATCCCTAACCCGGTCTTCAAGGAGCTGCAGCCGGATGCACTTCATGCAGACGTAGTTCCCTGGGTCTCCCAGTTCTCCAACGTCTAGCATGAAGAGCACACAACAGCCATTTACTGCATTAGGCAGTAAGGAAGAGAAACGGGAACCTTAACAGAAGATTTCCCTGAGCCAACGCCTCTTCCAAGCTGAAGCCTCCTTTTAGCCAAAGCCTGACACTCCCACTCTCACACTGACCCACTCCCAGCAATGGGCCTCCCCACTTGTCCCTTCTGTACTTTTGTCTAATTTGCTGTGGTCTGCTTCCCACTGCTGATTGGGCCGCCAGAATGAGCTTGGACGCCTGCAAAGCTCTCCTTTTAAACAAGCATTGCGGACCTGCAAGAAACCTCATCACCGTGCTCTGCCCACACCGCTGACTGGACCACCAGAATGCCATATTAGCATTCATTTCAAGGGATCTAGAATATAAAAGCAAGGATTAAGGCTACAGAAGGACTTAGATTAGGAGATTGGGCAAATAAATGGCAGATGGAAAACAGTGTTGGGAAGTGTATGGTCATGCACTTTGGTAGAAGAAATAAAAGGGTTGACTATTTTCTAAGTGAAAAGAAAATACAAACAATTGAGTAACAAAGGGACTTGGGAGTCCTTGTGCAGGATTCCCTAAAGGTTAATTTGCAGGTTGAGTCTGTGGTGAGGCCGGGATGTAATGTTGAGACTTTATAAAGCACTGGTGAGGCCTCACCTGGAGTATTGTGAACAGTTTGGGGCCCCTTATCTTAGAAAGGATGTGCTGAAACTGGAGAGAGTTCAAAGAAGTTTCACAAAAGTGATTCCAGGATTGAATGGCTAGTCATAAAAAGAGCATTTGATGGCTCTGGCCTGTATTCACTAGAATTCAGAAGAATACATGGTGGCCTCAAGGAAACCTATTGGATGTTGAACGGCCACAGTGGATGTGGAGAGGATGTTTCCTATGGAGGGTGAGTCCAAAGGACACAGCCTCAGAATAGAGTGGTGTCATTTTAGAACAGAGATTAGGAGGAATTTCTTTAGCCAGAGAGTGGTGAATCTGTGGAATTCTTTGCCAGAGACAGTTGTGGAGGCCAAGTCTTTATGTATACTTAAGGCAGAGGTTGATAGAGTCTTGATTGGTCAGGGCATGAAAGGATACGGGGAGAAGACAGGAGACTGGAGCTTGGAGGAAAATTGGATCAACTATGATGAACTGGTGGAGCAGACTTAATGGTCCAAGTGACCAAATTCAGCTCCTATATATTATAAGATGTTGGTGAGGCCTTATTTGGAGTATTGTGTGCAGCTTTGGTCAACTAGATTAGAATAGAATCGGCAGGAGGAGAGAAAGCAGAGCGCCGCGCATGCGTAGCCCTCCGGTGAAAAATGATATCGTATCCATTAAGTAGGGGCTGTGGACAATTCTGGTTTGATGGAGATGGAAGTGAAAACATAGAGGAACATCTGGAAAAATTTCTGAAACGCTCGTTCGCTGCTGTCGTTACTGCGTGGTCAGGAATCTTTCAGAGGGAAGGCCTCAAAATCCCTGGCTTTGCCTGCTGTTGGCAACTGAGATGGAGATCAAATTGCTGGGATAGAGCTGGCACTCAGTACTCAGTGTTGGAGAGCTGATCGGAGGCTCGAAGTTTTTGGACGACTCAGAGTCGGACCGTGGTCGGGCATGGCAGGGAGAGTTTTTCTTCCTTCTCCCGTCTGTGTGAGATGTGGGACATTTGAGAGACTTTGAACTTTTACTGTGCTCATGGACTTCTTCATCAAGTTATGGTATTGTTGCACTGTTGTAACTATACATTATAATTATGTGGTTTTGTCAGGTTTTTTTCAGTCTTGGTCTGTCCTGTGTTTTGTGATATCACACCAGAAGAAATATTGTATCATTTCTTAATGCATGCATTAATAAAAGAGGACTGCATGTCTTCATAATCTAATCTAGATTAAGGTAGGTGGATGGCAGAGGGGAGAATGAAAGATGTAAATAAGGTTGAAAGAGTACAGAGAAAATTTACAAGGAAGTTGCCAGGTATGGAAGACCCAAGCTGAAAGGAAAGATTGAAAAGGTTAGGACTTTATTCATTACAATGTAGAAGATTGAGAGAAGATTTGATGCAGGTATACAAAATTATGTGGGGTATAGATAGGATGAGTGCTGGCAGGTTGTTTCCACTGAGGTTCAGTGGGACTACAACCAGAGGTCATGGTTCGAGGATGAAAGGTGAAAGTTTAAGTGAACCATGAGGGAAAATATTTTTACTCAAAGGGTCATGAGAGTGTGGAACAAGTTGCCAACACTAATGGTGCATGTGAGCTCAATTTCAACATTTAAACTAAGTTTGGATAGATACATGGACGGTAAAGGTATGGAAGGATATGGATCTGATGCAGGTTGATGGGAGTAGGCAGTTTAAATGGTTTTGGCATGGACTAGATGGGCTGAAGGGCCTGCTTCTGTACTGTACTTTTCCATGACTCTATCATTCTATGATTTACTCCCTTCCACCCCCATCCCCCCAGCGAAGGGTTAAATTTGCCCATTGGTTCCTTGGCCTGAACATGCAAGATGGAGATATCCACTGACTTCCAAAGTGAGGGTTACCCCTTCCTGCTCAAACCCTTTCCCCATACTCAACGCAACTGAGTCAAAACTACCTCTGATCAATGTACCGAGACATGCTGAGACATGGGACAGGCAGCTTCACCTTCAGTGATTACAAATCCTCAATGGTCCCAGTTTTGTACAGCAGGTGCATTGACCTGCTTTCTCCACACTGGCCATGATTCCCATCTGCAATGATCTCTTTTTCCTGCTTTGGGCTTATAAACCCTCTACGGTCCAGACACCTTATCATTGTTGTAATTGTACCCACATCTACCATCTCCCCTGGCAACTTGTTCCATTCAGCACCCTCTGCATAGAAAAGGTGCCTCTCAAATCTCTTCACATTTCTCACCTTTCAACTTAAACTTGTGCCCTCCTGTTCTACACCCACTTGTCCTGGGAAAAAAGACTCTTGCCATCTGTCCCTCAAAACTTCATAGATCTCTAAAGTCATAAAGCCATAGAACACTATAGTACAGAAACAAACCCTTCAGCCCATCTAGTTCATGCTGACCTGGTCTTTTGCCTATTCCCATCTGCATGCACGCGGATCACAGCCCTCCAAACCCCTCTTATCCATGTGCCTATCCAAACCTCTCTTCAATGGAGATACCATTTCATTGACTCTTCACTCAGCTCCAGAACATCTAGACAGTAAAGATGCAGACATCAGGATACTCTTACACTGACTACAGCTCGACATTCAACACTATCATCCCATCAAAACTAATCAATAAGCTCCAAGCCTTAAGCCTCAACATCTCCTTGTGCAACTGGATCCTCCATTTTCTCAGTTGAAGACCGCAGTCAGTTTGAATTGGAAACATTAGCTCCACAATCTCCAACTGCACATGTGCACCACAATGTTGTGTACTTAGCTTCCTGCTCTACTCACCTTATATATATGACTGGAAGTCTAAGCACAGCTCCAATATCATATTTAAGATATTTAAGAGGAGAGGGGATCATATTTATTTGCTGATGACACCACCATCATTGGTTGAATCAAAAGATTAGATTAGATTAAGAGAACACGCAGTCCTCTTTTATTGTTATTTAGTAATGCATGCATTAAGAAATGATACAATATTGCTCCGGTGTGATATCACAGAAACACAGGACAAACCAAGACTGAAAAACTAACAAAACCACTGTAATTATAACATATAGTTACAACAGTGCAACAATACCATAACCCGATGAAGTCTATGGCACAGTTAGAAAAGTTCAAAGTCTCTCGAAAGTCCCACATCTCACACAGACGGGAGAAGGAAGAAAACTCTCCCCGCCATGCCCGACCACCGTCCGACTCTGAGTCGTCCGAAAACGTCGAGCTTTGATCAGCCTTCTGACACCGAGTACTGAGCACCATCTCTATCCGAATGCCTCGACCCCAGCCTCGGTCGCCAGCAGCAGGCAAAGCCAGGGATTTTGGTGCCTTCCCTCCAGAGATTCTCGATCGCACAGTAACAACGGCAGCAAAACCAGGAATTTCAGAATTTCTCCAGATGTTCCTCTGCTTCTCACGTCTGTCTTCATCAAATCGGATTTGTCCAGGGCCCCTATTTAACAGATACGATATCATTTCATCAAAGTGGTGATGAATCAGCATCACCTGGACAACACAAACACCTGTCAGGATGCTGTTCATCGACTATAGCTCAGCATTTAATACCATCATTCCCACAATCCTGATTGAGAAGTTCAAGAACCTGGGCCTCTGTACCTCCCTCTGCAATTGGATCCTCGACTTCCTAACTGGAAGACCACAATCTGTGTGGATTGGTGATAACATATCCTCCTCGTTGATGATCTACACTGGTGCACCTCAGGGTTGTGTGTTTAACCCACTGCTCTACTCTCTATATACACATGACTGTGTGGCTAGGCATAGCTCAAATACCATCTATAAATGTGCTGACAATACAACCATTGTTGGTAGAATCTCAGGTGGTGACGAGAGGGTGTACAGGAATGAGATATGCCAACTAGTGGAATGGTGCCGCAGTAACAACCTGGCACTCAACATCAGTAAGACGAAAGAGTTGATTGTGGACTTCAGGAAGGGTAAGATGAAGGAACACATACCAATCCTCATAGAGGGATCAGAAGTGGAGAGAGTGAGTAGCTTCAAGCTCCTGGGTGTCAAAATCTCTGAGGATCTAACCTGGTCCCAACATATTGATATCATAAAGAAGGCAAGGCAGCTGCTATACTTCATTAGGAGTTTGAAGAGGTTTGGCATGTCAACAAATACACTCAAAAACTTCTATAGATATACCATGGAGACCATTCTGACAGACTGCATCATTGTCTGGAATGGAGGGGCTACTGCACAGGACCGAAAGAAGCTGCAGAAGGTTGTAAATCTAGTCAGCTCCAGCTTGGGTACCAGCCTACAGAGTACCCAGGACATCTTCTAGGAGCGGTGTCTCAGAAAGGCAGCATCCATTATTAAGAACCTCCAGCACCCAGGACATGCCCTTTTCTCACTGATATCATCAGGTAGGAGGTACAGAAGCCTGAAGGCACACACTCAGCGATTCAGGAACAGCTTCTTCCCTTCTGCCATCCGATTTCTAAATGGACATTGAACTCTTAGACACAACTTTCCTTTTTTTTAATACACAGTATTTCTGTTTTTGCATGTTTTTTAATCTATTCAATATACATATACTGTAATTGATGTATGTATTTTTTTATTATTATTATTTCTATTTAGTTTTTTTTCTTCTATATTATGTATTGCATTGAACTGCTGCTGCTAAGTTAATAAATTTCATGACGCATGCCGGTGATAGTAAACCGGATTCTGATACTGATGTGGGAGAGAGACTGAAAATCTGGCTGAGTGATGACATAACAACTTCTTACGTAATGACAGCCCACAAAAAAGGGAATCTCAGTGTAGTATATGGTGACATACACATACTTTGACAACAAATTTGAAATTGAACTTGATATACTACCTTGAGACTCATTTTCTTGCAGGCATTTACAGAAAATGAAGAAATACAGTAAAATTTATGAAAAGCTCTGCATAAATATGTGTTTTACGTTTTACAGCATGAGGAAGTGATGTTACTCTCTGTGTTTCAGCATGGAAAGAGCGTCCCAAACACTTACACCTCACTACGGTGTACGGAGTACAAATGAAGATGACTATGAGCCTCCGACCATGTCTGAACTTCAGCAGTGTCTCTGGACCAGAGCGTCCTCGGGAAATGTGGACCAAGTTTGGCCGAACCTTCACCTGGGAGATGCGTAAGATCCCTTCTTTCACCTGAGAGCCTGGGGAGTGGTTACTGGTGGCAAATGCTCAGATCCGCACAATGCCACTAGTACTGGCACAATTGCTATTTCAACCATCTAACTTCCTTACGTCAGCTGGTGGCCACCTTAAAGGAACTGAGGATCGTGGAGGCGAATATAATAATGTGGGGAGCAGAATGTGGGAACGTGGGCGGGAGAGGAGACAACAGCAGAGTGTGGGAACGTGGGCAGGGAATGGGAGACAGGAGCGGAGTGTGGGAACATGGGCAGGAGAGGAGACAGGAGCGGAGTGTGGGAACGTGGGCAGGGAATGGGAGACAGGAGCGGAGAGTGGGAACGTGGGCAGGGAATGGGAGACAGGAGTGGAGCGTGGGAACGTGGGCAGGGAATGGGAGACGGGAGCAGAGTGTGGGAACGTGGGCAGGGAATGGGAGACGGGAGCAGAGTGTGGGAACGTGGGCAGGGAATGGGAGACAGGAGCGGAGTGTGGGAACATGGGCAGGAGAGGAGACAGGAGCGGAGTGTGGGAATGTGGGCAGGGAATGGGAGACAGGAGCGGAGTGTGGGAACGTGGGCAGGGAATGGGAGACAGGAGCGGAGTGTGGGAACGTGGGCAGGGAATGGGAGACAGGAGCGGAGTGTGGGAACGTGGGCAGGGAATGGGAGGGGAGGGGAGTATGGGAACATAAGGAGAGGTAAGTGAGAGGAGAGGGAGGCAATGAAAGGGTAGGGGAAGGGAGGGGAGTATAGGAACATAGAGAGATAGAGAGGATGGGAGGGGAGGGGAGTGTGGGAAAGTGGGGAGCAGAGGGGAAGGGAGGGGAGTGTGGGACTAGAGTAGGGAGGGGAGTCTGAAAATGTGGGGTGGGGAGCGAAGTGGAGGGAAGTGGAGAGGAGGGGCAGGGAGCAGAAGGTAGGGTAGGGGATGGGAGGGGAGGGAAGTGTCAGAACATAGGAGGTGAGGGGAGGGATGGAGAGTAGAGGGGAGGGGAGTGGAGTGGAGTGGTGGGGAGGGGAGGTGAGAGGAGGGAAAGGTAAGGGGAGCAGAGGGGAGTGTGTAAAATAGGGAAGATGAGGGGCATAGTGGAGAGTGCGGGAATGTGAGAAGGGAATGGGTGAGGTGTGACGAGGGGAAGGTAGGGAAAGAATTGGAGGGTACGGGGGGTGAGGGGAGTGGTGGGAGGCAATGGGAGGGGATGGGTGAGAGGGGGAGGGAAAGGGATGATAGTGAGATGAAGGGAGTGGAGATGATGGCAGGGGTGGAGTGAGGAGGGAAGAGGAGTGGAAATGTAGAGTGGAGGGGAGGGGAGGAGAGTGGAGTGGAGGGAAGGGATGGGAAGGGGTGGGTAGAGTGGTGTGGAAACATGGAGATGGGAGGGGACTGGAGGAGAGGCGAGGGGAATAGAGTGGACGGGAGTGGAGGAGGAGGGGAGGAGAAGAGAGTGGAGCAATTTGGACAGAGGAGGGCTGGGGATGGAGGGGTTTGTGGGAAAGTGGGGAGTGGAGGGAAAGGTCGAGAGGGGAGATGAGGGCAGTGGATGGGAGGGGAGGTGAGGGGTAGGGAGAGAATGGGATAGGAGGGGAAGGAGGAGAGTGTGGGAACGTGGGGAGGGGTTGGTGAGGAGGGAGGGTGGGGAGGGGATGGAGGGGAGGGAAGGGCTGGGGAGTGAGTGAGGGGAGGGTAGGAGTGGGGAGGGGAGGGGAAAGGAGGAGAAGTGAGTACGGGAACAAGGGACGGGAGGGAAATGAGTGAAGGTGAGGACAGAGGGGAGATCGGTGTGTAAAGGTGGGGAGGGGAGGGGAGTCTGTGAACGTGGAAAGGAGTGGAGGGACTTGCAGGGAGTGGGAGGAGTGGTCTTGGGAGGGGACAGGTGGAGAGTGTGGGAACACAGGGGTGGCGAGGGGAATGTGGGAATGTGGGGAGTGGAGGGAATGGGAGGGGAGGGGAGGCTCATGCGGGAACGTGAGGAGAGGACGGAAGGGAATGGGAGCAAAGGAAGTGTGGGAATTTGGGAAGGGAGGGGATGGGTGTGGGACAGAGGGAAGGGAATAGGAGGGGAGTGAATGTGAGGGGAGGGGAGGGGAAGGAAGGGGAGAGGAGTGAGTGTTAGGGGAGGGGAGGGGAGGGGAATGAATGTGAAGGGGGATGGGAGGGGAAGGAAGGGGAGGGGAGTGAATGTGAGGGGAGGGGATGGGAAGGGAAGGAAGGGGAGGGGAAGAAAGAGGAGGGGAGTGAATGTGAGGGGAAGGGAGGAGAAGGAAGGAGAGGGGAGTGAATGTGAGGGGAGGGGAGGGGAGTGAATGTGAGGGGAGGGGAGGGGAGGGGAGTGAATGTGAGGGGAGGGGAGAGGAGGGGAAGGAAGGGGAGGTGAAGGGAGGGGAGGGGAGTGAATGTGAGGGGAGGGGAGAGGAGGGGAAGGAAGGGGAGGGGAGTGAATGTGAGGGGAGGGGATGGGAAGGGAAGGAAGGGGAGGGGAAGAAAGAGGAGGGGAGTGAATGTGAGGGGAAGGGAGGAGAAGGAAGGGGAGGGGAGTGAATGTGAGGGGAGGGGAGGGGAGTGAATGTGAGGGGAGGGGAGGGGAGGGGAGTGAATGTGAGGGGAGGGGAGAGGAGGGGAAGGAAGGGGAGGTGAAGGGAGGGGAGGGGAGTGAATGTGAGGGGAGGGGAGAGGAGGGGAAGGAAGGGGAGGGGAGTGAATGTGAGGGGAGGGGAGGGGAAGGAAGGAGAGGCGAGTGAATGTGAGGGGAGGGGATTGGAGGGGAGTGAATGTGAGGGGAGGGGAGGGGAAGGAAGAGGAAGGGAGGGGAAGGAAGAGGAGGGGAGTGAATGTGAGGGGGATGGGAGGGGAAGGAAGGGGAGTGGAGTGAATGTGAGGGGAGGGGAGAGGAGTGAATGTGAGGGGAGGGGAGGGGAGTGAATGTGAGGGGAGGTGAAGGAAGGGGAGGGAAGGGGGAGGGAAGGGGAGTGAATGTGAGGGGAAGGGAGGGGAAGGAAGGGGAGGGGAGGGGAGTGAATGTGAGGGGAGGGGAGAGGAGGGGAAGGAAGGGGAGGTGAAGGGAGGGGACGGGAGTGAATGTGAGGGGAAGGAAGGGGAGAGCATGGGAGGGAAACGGGAACATCGGGAGGGGAAGGGAGAAGAGGGGATGGGATGGGAGGAAATGAGTGTGGAACGTGGGGAGGGGAGGGGTGGAAGGAGAGTGTGGGAACATGGGGAGAGGAGGGGTGTGGAGGGGAGTGGAGGAGTGTGAGAGCGTATTGAGGGGAGGGCAGGGGATAGTAGGGGAGTGTGGGAACATGGGAAGGGTATGGAGGAGGGAAGGGTGAGGAGGGGAAGGGAGGGGAATGGAGTGGGGAGTGGAAGGGAGTGTGGGAACGCGGGGAGGTTTGGGGACGGGAAGAGGTCGGGGGGGGGCAAAACTTGCGTGGGAAGGATATTTATATTTATATTCTTGAAATCTAAATTTTGGATTTCCAGCGTCTTGAGACGTCGAGACAAAGAAGGGAACGATCCTGAAATAGCGACTGTCTCCGCTAGGCTCAGTTGTCCCTTCAGCGCTCTCTTTATTCCTCATAATGTCCTTGGATTGACTCAGATTCCCTCCATTTCCTCCTCATATTTCATTGGTTAAAGTGGGAGAGGGTCTGTTGACTGTACCGCTAACCAGGGCCTGGGCAACCTGGTAACCAGGTTCTGCCGGGGGTTTGTGTTGGGGTGTGAGGGCGCTGATCTCTGGGAAGATGCAGTGTCAGGATGAGGGGCCGTTGTTGCTTCTACTCCGATTGAAGCTCTGGTTTAACATTCTGCAGACGGACAGCTCGGGATAAGTGGGTGCTACGGAGCCTGGGCATCACACATATCCTCAATGCGGCCCATGGCAAGTTCAACATTAACACCGGAGCCGCTTACTACAAGGACATGAACATACAATACTATGGAATTGAGGCATTCGATGCGACAGATTTCGACATGGCTCCCTTCTTCCACCCAGCTGCAAAGTTTATCAGAGCTGGCCTCAATACCGTGGGTGGTGAGTGACTGTGATGTCCTGTCGTGTCCATTGGAATCAGCCTGACACTTCTCATTTGACATTTCTGTCTGCAGCCCTCAGTCCGTACCCACAGAAGATGCGGGGCTGTGCAGACCCTTAGTCCGCACCACGAGAGATCCGTGTCTGTGCAGACCTTCAGTCCGTACCACTGGGAAATCCGTGCAGACCCTCAGTCCGTACCCCCGAGAGATTCCGTGTCTGTGCAGACCCTCAGTCCGTACCACTGTGAAATCCGTGCAGACCCTCAGTCCGTACCCCCGAGAGATTCCGTGTCTGTGCAGACCCTCAGTCCGTACCACTGGGAGATCCGTGCAGACCCTCAGTCCGTTCCCCCGGGAGATCTGTGCAGTCCCTCAGTCTTTAAACTATAAGACCATAAGAATTAGGCTATTTAGCCCATCGAGTCTGCTCCGCCATTCAATCATGACTGATCCTTCTTCCCTCCTCATCCCCATTCCCGGCCTTCTCCCTGTAACCATTGATGCCGCGTCTGATCAAGAACCTATCAATCTCTGACATAAATACACCCAATGACCTGGCCTCCACAGCTGCCTGTATTAACAAATTCCCCACCCTCTGGCTAAAGCAATTTCTCTGCATCTCTTTTTAAATGGACGGCCCTCTATGCTGAAGCTGAGCCCTCTTGACCTGGACTCCCCCGCCATGGAAACATCCTTTCAACATCTGCTCTGTCTAAGGCCTTTCAGCATTCGAAATGTTTCAGTGAGATCCCCCTCATCTTGCTAAATTCCGTTGAGTACAGGCCCAAAGTCCTTTACGTCCGGTAGGTGCGTAGTTGTGCTTGGTGTGGAGTTAAAGCATCTACTTGCCAATCTCACTCCGCACCAACGTGCTCCACAATGTACTCTCGAGAATTCAAACCACAAACTGCAACTGACACTTCCGAGACTCGGGGTGCGGGCGTTCTTCAATCACCTTCTGATTCAAAGCAGGAGCAATCTAGCTGAGCGTATAAAGGGTTTGTTGAAACAAGTGTCAACAATGATTTGGCGATATGGCCGAGCGTCTCCGTCCAGCTGCGCACTAAACAATCCGTTTGCCCGGCAAACCCTATCTGTAAAGCGCGGAAACTACGGCAACTTCTCACAACCGCAGGATAAATTCCGAGATACGCGCAGTCACATCTCTCGCATCGGCACAAGACCAGTGCAGTTCCCCGGACGCTTTCCTGCGTGTCCTGGCCGGTAGAGAGGTGCTGACTGGGGAGCTTCGCAGTTAACAGCGAGACAGTGTGAATGGTAACTCCGCAGTCACCGGCGTGGTGCAACTCCACCGTTACCCCATCGTAATCGCTCCACCGGTCACTGTGGAGTTAACCCATCGGCACCGTCACGGATCACTGTGGAATTAACCCCATCGACACCGTCACCGGTCACGTTGGAGATAACCCCATCGACACCGTCACCGGTCACTGTGGAGTTAACCCCATCGGCACCGTCACCGGTCACTGTGGAGTTAACCCCATCGACACCGTCACCGGTCACTGTGGAGTTAACACATCTGCACGACTCCGCCGGTATCAGCATCGCTCCACCAGCCAGGAAACGCAGCAAAGCGACCGTCCTCCCTCCCGCCGTGCGCCGGAGCCGCTTATGTGTTTAAACCATCAGGCATTGGAACGGAATTAAGCCATTCGGCGCCTCGACTTTGCTCCACCATTCCATCAGGGTTGATTTATTATACCTCTCACCTCACTTTCCTGCCTTCTCCCCCGTAATCTTTGACACTTTCACTAATCAACAACCTATCAACTCCTTTATAAATTTATGCAATAATTTTGGTCTCCATAGCCGACTGTGGTAAATGGCCCAGTTCTATGTTTTATGGTCTAAACTGTAAGTTTTAGAGGTTTCCACTAGGTTTGCTGAAGGAAAATGGCGCGGTGAGGAATGTGACAACAGAAATGCGCGTGATTGGAGTCGTTGGGGTCTGCTCTCGGGCGCTGACGGATCTCTGTCTCCCTCTTTCCGCAGGCAAAGTTTTCGTTCATTGTGCAATGGGGATCAGCCGGGCGGCCACTCTAGTTCTCGCCTTTCTGATGATCTGTGAGAAGATGACGCTAATCGAGGCCATTAAAACCGTAAGCGCGCACAGAAACATCTCGCCGAACTACGGCTTCCTTGGGCAGCTTCGGGAACTGGATAGAGCACTTATGAGGGAAAGGAGGGGGAGATGACCACTGACATGGTGACGTCACTGGGCCACGACCACCAGAGAACTCTCCTGAAAGGAACAAAACTTTACCAACTACCTTCTTCCAATGCATGTTAACACACCTTGTTTATCAGCACCTCGCCTCTGCTCTCACCTGAGAGAGTGTTAGTTACAGTTCCTGTCGCCGCGCTTTGATTCGGTAGCAGGAACTGGTGCTCCGGCACTTGCAGAGATTGCTCATTTGGTTGTTTTGGGGAGAAAGGAGATTCCGTGCACCTTTCCGAGAGAGAGCGGTTATTCCAAAAACACGTGGCTGGTGTCAGTGACGACATTTGAAGCTTTGCTTAGATCGGCAACACATCCCAGTGAACAGGGCACCTAACATATAATTTCTCCCAGTATTTCAAACGGTTGGTGGCAAATTAACTTGTATTATATGTTAAACTAGACGGAATAATAAAAATTACAACAAGCACCACATGTCCAACGATTTATTGTAAGTGTTTTGGTTGTTGCCAGTCGCTTTACATCCACTCTCCCAAGTTAGGACAGGTAGCGTGCTTGTCCTAGCGTGACAAAGGTGATGTTTCCGTGACTTCCAGCAACGAAAATGGATGGAAATTGACTGTCGATAAAATGAGTGTTGATATTCGCTCTGGTGTTCGGTAGATCTGGTGCAGAAACCCCAGGCGAGTTCATCGCCGCGGTTTTCTCCTGTTGAACACAGCCTCGAGGAACTTTCGGCTGCAAGGAGCTTCTTATTCTATTCCGCTCAACACGGTGACCGGTCACACCACGCAAGGTTACGGATACGACTAACTCCATCAACACTGGCGTGACCAGTTTGGTCAGCTTTCGGCTGTGAGTTAGGGTTAGAATTAGAATGGGGTGTTTGGACTTCTACATCGCAGGTGGGGTGAATAGTTCCCCGAGATAGGTGTAGGGTGATGAGAAAAACATCTTCACCACCCCACCTCCCTTCACCCTTCTCCGCTTTAAGCATGGATCGCTCCCTCTGTGGTTTCCTTGTCCATTTTGTTCTTCCAGACTATTCTCCCTCCCGGCACGTATCCCTAGAAATGCTACGTCCATTCAGGGTCCCAAACAGTCCTTCCGGATGAGGTTGTTACACTTTATCTGTGAATCTGTTGGGGGTCAGCTGTTGTATCTGGTGCTCCCGAAGCATCCTCCTTTATCTTGGCGAGACCGCTCCATCCGCAAAAAGCAGAATTTCCCAGCGGCCTACCATTTTAATTCCTATTCCCATTCCCGCTCTGACAGGACTGTCCATGGCTTCCTCGTACCAAAAGGACACCCAAAGTTCCTTCAGATACATAAAGTGTAAAAGAGAGGCGAGAATGAATATCGGATCGCTGGAAAACAATGATGGCGTGCTAGCAATAGGGACGACGAAATGGCGGATGAATTGAATAAGTATTTTGCATTAGTCTTCACTGTGGAAGACACTAGCAGTATCGTGGAAGTCCCAGGTGTCGGGGGCATGAAGTGTGTGAACTTACCATAACTAGAGGAAAGGCTCTTGGGAAACTGAAAGGTGTGAAGGTAGATAAGTCACCTGGACCAGAGTTCTGAAAGAGGAGGCTGAAGAAATCGAGGAGACATTAGTAATGATCTTTCAAGAAACACTAGATTCTGGAATCGCTCCGGACAAATGTAAAATTGCAAATGTCGCTCCACTCTTCAAGAAGGGAGAGAGGCAGAAGAAGAGAAGCTACAGGCCAGTTAGTCTGACCCCAGTAGTTGGGAAGATGTTGGAGTCGATTATTAAGGATGAGGTCTCAGGGTACTTGGAGGCACATGACAAAATAGAACGTAGTCAGCATGGTTTCCTCGTGGGAAAATATTGCCTGACAAATCTATTGAAATTCCTTGAAGAAATAACAAGCAGGATTGATGGAGGAGAATTGGTTGATGTGTACTTGGATTTTCAGAAGGCATCTGACAAGGTGCCACACATGAGGCTGCTTAACAACCTACGAGCCCATAGTATTACAGGGAAGATTCTAGCATGGATAAAGTAGTGGCTGATTGGCAGGAGGTAGAGAGTGGGAATAGAGGGAGTCTTTTCCTGCTGGCTGCTGGTGACTAGTGGTGTTCCACAGGGTTCTGTGTTGTGACCAATTATTTTTGTGCCAATGATTTGGATGATGGAATAGATGGCTTTGTTTCAAAGTTTGCAGACACTATGAAGATAGGTGGAGGGACAGTTAGTTTTGAGGAAGTAGAGAGGCTACAGAAGGACTTAGAATAGGAGAATGGACAAATAAATGGCAGATGGAATACAGTGCTGTCATGCACTTTGGTAGAAGAAATGAAAGGGTTGATTATATTCTAAGTGGAGAGAAAATACAAAAAACTGAGTTGCTAAGTGACTTGGGGGTCTTTGTGCAGGATTCCATAAAGGTTAATTTGCAAGTTGAGTCTGTGGTGAGGAAGACAAATGCAATGTTAGCATTTATTTCAAGAGGTCTAGAATATAAAAGCAAGAAGATAATGTTGAAACTTTATAAAGCACTGGTGAGGCCTCACGGAGTATCCTGAACAGGTTTGGGCCTCTTATCTTAGAAAGGATGTACTGAAACTGGAGAGGGTTCAAAGGAAATGATTCCAGAATTGAATGGTTTGTCATAAGAAGAGCATTTGCTGGTTCTGAGCCTGTATTCACTGGAATTCAGATGAATAAGAGGTGACCTCATTGAAACCTATCGAATGGTGAAAGGCCTTGACAGAGTGGATGTCGAGAGAATGTTTCCTATGATGGAAGTGGCTAAGACCAGAGGACACACTTCAGAATAGAGGGGTCCTTTTAGCCAGAGAGTGGTGAATCTGTGGAATTCTTTGCCACAGGCAGCTGTGCAGGCCAAGTCTTTATGTATATCTAAGGCAGAGGCTGATAGATTCTTGATTGTTCAATGCATAAAGGGATATGGGGAGAAGGCAGTAGATACGTGATGAGAAGAAAGTTGGATCAACCATGATGAAATGGTGGAACAGACTCAATGGGCCAAATGGTCTAATTCTGCTCCTTTATCTTATGGTCTGATGGTCTCTTCTGCCATGATGAGGTCATTCTCAGGGTGGAGGAACAACACTTCATATTCCATCCAGGTAGCCTCCATTTGATGGCATGGTCATCAATTTCTCCCACAGAAAAAAATTCTCCTCCTCTCCCCTCCTCTTCCATTCTCCACTCTGGCCTCTTATCTCTTTTCCTCACCTGCCTATCACCTCCTCCCCATGGTGCCCCCCTTCCTTCCCTTTTCCCCCTGATCCACTCTCCTATCAGATTCCTTTTTCTCCTGCCCTTTACCTTTCTCACCCAACTGGCTTCACCCATCACCTTCCAGCTTGTCCTCCTTCCCCTTCCTCCACCTTCTTATTTTGACGTCTCACCCTCCCTTTCCAGTCCTGCTGAAGTGCCCCGGCCCTGGCCCCAGCCCAAAACGTCAACTGTATCTTCCCCTCCAAGGATTCTGCCTGTCCTGGTGAGTTCCTCCAGTATCTTGTGTGTGCAGAACCTCTTGTGTTTAGTAATGAAACTGGCAACCTCCGACACCTAACACTCCATCTTAGCAGATCATAGCCAAGCTTCTCGGGTTTGGTGTTTTTGGATTTTAATGACTTTTGTCGTGTACCCCGTGATGGGAATAAAGAACCAGCAGAGATGGAAAACACTTTGGAGTCCAGTATTGCTATAAACTAATAATATTTATTAGTAACTATGCAATACAGTAATAGAAATGTAGATAAATCAAACAGGTTAGCAAGGATTTTATATATATAAGTAAGTATATCAGTAAGTGTGGAAATATATGTATGAAAAACCAAGCTTCTTTAAGTCTAGGGGTAAAAAGATACAGTCTTACGATGATGAGTAAAGTTCAGTTTAGTTCAGTTTGTGGTATTTAGTTGAGTAGTGATAGAGAGAGAGGGAGAGATTTGATTCTTCAAGTGAGCTGACGCCATCGATCTTCTCGTTGTCCTTCGAAATCCTTTAAAAGTCACCGACTGTGACTTTAACAAAGGGGACTGGTTTTCTGTGATGGAGCTATCCCCCAGGTGAAGGTGGACACATGGACAACTCCCCACCAGTCAACCCTTTTCCTCATTCCACTACAAGAGCGACTGATCGATCCGCCTGATTGATCCTCCAAAACCCAATTTTCCTGCAGGCACAACAATGCTCATTCAGTGTCCAGAACATGTGTCTGAGGTCTATCATCTGACCTCCTAAGCAGGCGAAAGTCCTTGAAGAAATATCCACAACCTGTCTTCCGTCACCGCTGCAGTGCCATCTCTCTCTCCAACTCAGCAGAAATCCAAAAGTTAACCAGTTCTTTCTCGTGCCTTAAAGTGACAGTCCAACAGTTAGTCTTTGTCTCTCTCTCTCTCTCTCTCTCTCTTTCAAAACAAGATATCGATGTTAAATAACTCTCTCTCTCTCTCTTTTCAGAAGAACAGTTGTTACGTACCCCATAACTGGGTTGCCAAACCAGCAGAAATGGATCACTCAGTTGGAGTCTGGATTACTAGAACTAAGAAAGTTTTATTAAAGAAACAAGCAACACAGTAATCGAAAGGATAATAAATGCAACAGTTCAGCAATGATAACCACACATGTGCACAGAATTAAGATAGCAGCATCAATCAAGCTCTATCGTTGTCTAGGGGTAAATGACCAAATTTCAAAGTGACTCAAAGTTCAGTCCAGTTTAGTAGTTCAGTTCGCAGTAATCGTTGCCATGGCGATGGACAACGTGGGGGGAGAGAGAGAGGGAACAGGAACAACTGATCATTCAGACACGGCTTCACTCACAGACCGGCGATATTGCTCACAAGCAACTTTTGGGCGGGTCCTTGGTGATGTCACCTGAGGTCACCGACTGTGACCCCTCCTCCAGATGCGGTCGATCCTCTGCAGTGAACCCGGCACCCAGGCAAGGGTGGACACACACCGGGTTCCCGCTGATCGTACCTTTCCACCCTGGCCGTTGTCTGATACTTCCCACGGACTCGTGAGAGGCGTACCGCTTCCAGGGTCTCGTTACCTCGGGTGGCGTGTGTCCTGCCTTAGCGAACCGGTCCCTTTTTATCCCCCTGCTGGGGTATCGCCTGTGTGTAAGGTTCAAAGGGGGGAGCCGCTCCAGACAGCTCTCTCTCCCCCGTTCCTTCATTACACATCTCCAGACGCTGCTCCATTGTTCCTTATCTCTCCTTCCCCTGAGGGCAGGTGGCAGACCACTTGTTGATGTCACTGATGCTAACCCAGGCCAGCAAACATCTTAATTTTATGTGTATTCTCGTCACACAGTTAATAGGGGTAAATGAGCACAGTTCATAGGAGTAATTCAGGACCCCGTCACACTTTGACTCCTTATATCTGAACATTTCTCTTAATGTTCAATTTCTGCAAACAACCCCCTTCAATGTAATCAACCGGATTCTCTGTAGCCAGACCTCGGGGTCTCAGAGTTAATCAAACTTCACCACCTTTCTGCAGTCTAGACCCTGTGCTAGGAGGATGGAGAGGGGCTAACCTTTCCCCCATGACCGGTGTGTCCAATGAGGGTGAGGATGTTGTTCTGTTTCCCCCCCTCCTATTTCTCAAATCTTTTAAAACAAACGAGAGAATTTTCCTTGGGAAAGGGGCAAAGACGCGGAACACCTACAACGCTGAGGGCACACTAAACACCGGATGGAATGTGTGCAATTGGATAATGTCACGACATTCACATACTGTCTGCAGTTCTCCGAAAATGTCGATCACGTACCCGGGATGACAGTAAAGGCACAGGAAGGTGCGCAGGGACACATGTGGGAGGCTCATCACTAACGCATAGGCCACCAACACATGCAGCTGCCGGATCAGGCAGCGGGTGAGCACCGTGAGTTCCCATTACTGACACGCCTTTTTAAGCTGATCGATAATGCAGCAGTCGATTCGTGTCAGCGAGTTTACAAATACAAAGCGCCAGGGCAGTCCAAATTAGTTGAGATTAGTAGTATAAATTAATCAAGAAACAAGTAACGAGGCGTTCGCAGATCGGCAGGGACGTGTGTCACACAGATCAGTGTCCTTGCCCGACACTGTGACTGTTCCAACAGCCAGTGCTCCCTAACGCCAACACTCTTCCATGCTGTTCGGAGCCAGAATGTGGAGTCATGCTGCGAATTCATGCTCTGGTTAAAAATAGTCCTTTCTGTGCCGTGACGACCTCATCAGAATTAGCAACCCCGTCAGAAGTGTGTAGAGAGCAGGGAGAGAGAGGGCAAGGAATGAGAGAGCGGCGAACCGATGTCCAGTGAATGTTCTGCGGTGAGTACTGTACCGCCATTCCCTCGTGTCTCAATGTTAACGCATTTCGCCCACGTTAGTTGCCGGCTGTACACATTCCATGACCGAGTTGAAAGGAAAGTTGTCACAGTTTGTTTAACTGCAGTGTGGAGCATGTGTGACTTTTAACGACTCTCGTGTTTGATGTTCGGAATTTACAGTTCAGGGTTGGAACAGGCGGCAAAAGCAACGGGACCCTCTGCTGGTCCGAGGGGCACGGAACCTCCGCAATCCTTCCTCCATGTCTGTCCCAGTGGAAACATCCAGGCTGAATTATTCAGGCAGATTCCTACTCTATAAATTAAATATTCCCAGCCATGAAAGACTCCGGGAACAGTATTTCATAACGGCCCGGAGGAACTCATTGATATAAATACAAACAAAACAAACCTGAGAGAATGAAATGCAGGAGGAATGCTGCTCCTACAGCATCGTGTTACTGTGGAATAATTCAGACTCGTTCTAACATCACACTTTTATGATAGGGTTCCTTCAAAAAGCAAGATTCAAGGAAAAAAATTCTTCCACCAATGAGAATGTCTTGAAAATAATTCTGGTGGCATTTCATGGACAATGTTGTCATTCAGAGGAAGAATACAACTCTCCTCCTTCTCACTTTCCACCCCACCTCCACCATCCACAATTTCACTCCCCGCCCCCCCCCCGTGAGGCAGACACATCTTTGCCTCTTTTTCTGCATTCCATTGTGACTACCCCCATGTGGCTCCCTGATCTGTTCTTCCATTGCCCCCCAGTCAATCCTCACTTTCCCAGCAAGTATAGGATTTGCTACAACTGCCCTTTTACTTCTTCTCTTCACAACATTCAGGGAGCCAAGTGAAGCATAGATTCACCTTGGTACAAGGTTTAGAATGTCTCTCGGTCAATGTGGATGAGAAGAGAACAATCCAATCACAACACGAGATGTTCTCACTGACTCTCATCCGTGCTTATGTTTTGTACCAAACATTCAGGTCAATAATATTTGGAGAAGTTCCCATTTCAGCAATTTGCCCTGACACAATGCTCTCCAGAAGTGCAGAGACCCGAACAAAGATGAACCCTGATGGTGACTACGTTACTCCAGGAGCTTTTGAACTGGAACGCCTTTTCTGGAAGGGCTCTGCAAAATTTGCTCACGTCAATGAAGTCTGGCCGAACATTTACATCGGAGATGAGTAAGTTCCACATTAAACTCCAATGGAATTCCACCAGGCAATGTATGATATCTAAGGTAAATATATAAATTAAACATTTACCACTAACAATTACTGTAAATCAGGGACTTTACCTCATAGTGGTGCATCAACCATTAGGAATGAGCTGCTCAAGGCTTGGTCAGGGGGAGGAGCTCATTTGGCCTTTCAAAAAACGTGCTGGCTGATCCTCTAGCTCAGCTACATTTTCCTGCACCATCCGTAACATTGTTGGTGGGGAGCGAGATGAGGTCCTGCACGGGAATTTTAGAGAGTTAAGTAGAAAGTTAAAAAGCAGGTCTTCTGGATTACTCCTTGTACCATGAGGGAGTGAGGGTAGGAATAGGAAGGCAGTGCTAAAGGGCTGATTTAGGAGAGAGGACTTCAGATGCCTCTAGTGACCATGATGGAACCCCATCTGCCTGTACTTGGTCTGTATCCCTCCATTCCCCACCTGTTCACATGTTCTTGCCCAATCTTAAACACTACTGCTATGACTGGAGCTACATCTCTCTCTGGTAGTGCATTCCAGGCACAAGCCTTTCCCACCTTCAACCCATCTTCCCTAGAATCAGTCCTTTCCACAATAAGTTATCTTCTTTGCTGTCTATGCCATTAAGACCAAGATAGACCAGGACCTCTGGCTGTTCACCCTCCCCTTTCAGAATGTTCTGTGCCTACTCAGACATCCTTGACCCTAGCACCACAGGGCCAGCACCATCCAGGAGTCTCAGAATCGGGTTTAATATCACTGATAGATCTGGAGTAACAATTATTTTGTTCTCCTTTACACTTGTGTGCTAGAAATGACATTAAACAATCTTGAATACAGATTTGCTGTGAAATTTGTTGTTTTGTGACAGCAGTACTCTGCAATACATAAAAAAGTATATAAATTATGTTCATGGCCACAAAACATCTGTCTGTGCCCCTATCTAAAGAGTTCCACAACCAACCAACCCAAGGAGGACCCACTGTTTGTCTTCTGTTAACTGTACATGTGACAATAATAAACCCGTTCCAATTCCAAGAAGAGATGAATAACTTGTTTCAGTTTGTCTATGATTATAAATTTTACCACAGAGAAGCAGCACTGGACCGGTATGCCGTGGAAAAGATGGGCTTCACTCACATCCTAAATGCAGCCCATGGTCGCTGGAACGTGGACACAGGGGAGGATTACTACAGAGACATGCCTGTTGATTACTACGGTGTGGAGGCTGCAGACCTGACAACTTTCGATTTGAGTAAATTCTTCTACCCTGCTGCCCAGTACATTGACAGAGCTCTAAGAAAACCCAGCTGTAAGTCACAGCAGACAACACTGGTCACGGGATGAAATCCATGGATAGTGGGGAATCAAATCACAGTTAAATATCTAGAAACATCTTTCTTGCAGCAGCCCTCAACTAATTTACTTCCAACCTCCAGAAAGACAAATGAGACAGAAACAATTTAATAACTTCGTATTGTTCTAAACAGCGGCAGCAAAGAGCCATCGATCATCCACTGGTGATTGGGACTAGAGTCAGATGTTAGTGAAGGAAGCTGGACAAAGGGGGCAGGGAAGAGGATGAGTGATATAGGAAGAAATGAGACTGTGAGACATAGGAGCAGGGTTAGTCCATTCAGCTCATCGACTCTGTTCTGCCATTTCATCATGGCTGATCCATTTCCCTCTCAACTCTATTCTCCTGCATTCTCACAGTAACCTTTCAAACACCTTTCAACCTCCAAACAAGAGAAAATCTGCAGATGCTGGTAATCTGAGCAACACAAACAAAATGCTGGAGGAACTCAGCAGGCCAGGCAGCATCTATGGGAAAGAGTACAGTTTGTCGTTTTGGGCCGAGACCCTTCAGCAGAAAAAAAAAAGCCGAGTAGATTTAAAAGGTGGGAGGAAGGGAGGGAGAAAGAGAAGGTGGTAGGTGAAACCGGGAGGGAGGGGTGAAGCAAAGAGCTGTGAGGTTGATTGGTGAAAGAAATACAGGGCTAGAGAAGAGGGAATCTAATAACAGAAGACGGAAGGCCATGGAAGAAAGGAGGGAGGAGCGCCAGAGGGAGGTGATGGGCAGGCCAGGAGATAAGATGAGAGAAGGAAAAGTGAATGGAGAATAGCGAAAGAGAGGAGAGGTTGGAGGCTAGCCAGACAGAATATAAGGTGTTGTTCCTCCAACCTGAGTGTGAGTCTCCTACCCAAGATCCACAAACCTGCTTGTCCAGGTAGACCCATGTTTCAGCTTGCTCCTGCCTCACTGAACTCATATCTGCATACCTCGGCTCTATTTTATCCCCCCAAGTTCAGTGCCTTCTTACCTACATCTGTGACACTTCACACACTCTGGATCTTTTCAATGATTTCAAGTTCCCTGGCCCCCATCATCTTATTTTCACTATGGATGTCCAGTCCCTATAGACCCCCATCCCCACCAGGAAGGCCTCAAAGCTCTCCATTTCTTACTGGACACCAGACCCAACCAATTCCCATTGACCACCATTCTCCTCCATCTAGCAGAACTTGTCCTCAGTCTCAACAACCTCCAGCTCCTCCCACATCCTTCAAACAAAATGGAGCTATGGGCACTCACATAGGTCCCAGCTATGCCCGCCTTTTTGTCTGCTATGTGGAGCAATCTATATTCCAAGCCTACACTGGTGTCCGTACCCAAGTTTTCCTATGCTACATCGACAACTGCATTGGTGCTGCTTCCTGTACCCATGCAGAGCTCATGGACTTCATCAACTTTGCCTCCAAATTCCACCCTGCCATCAAATTTACCTAGTCCATTTCCAACACCACCTTCCCCTTTTGTCAATTTCTCTGTCTCTATCTGGAGATAGCTTATCAACAAACGTTTATTATAAACCCATGGACTCTTTCCATCCTGTTACATGTAAAAAACGCCATTCCCTTCTCTCAATTCCTCCATCTCTGCCGCATCTGCTCTCAGGATGAGGCTTTTTATTCCAGAACAATGGAGATGAAAGAAAGGAGCTTCCCTTCCTCCACCATCATCGCTGCCCTTAACCGCATCTCTTCCATTTCACACACATCTGCTCTCACCCCATTCCCTCGCCACCCTGCCAGGGATAGGGTTCCTCTTGTCCTCACCTACCGCCCCACCAGCCTCTGTGTCCAGCACATAATACTCCAGAACTATGACCATCTCCAGTGGATCCCATCACCAAGCACATCTTTCCCTCCCCCCACTTTCTGCTTTCCTCGAGATCGCTCCCTATGCGACTCCCTTGTCCATTTGTCCCTCCCCACTTATCTTCCTCCTGCACTTATCCTTGCAAGCGGAACAAGTACTACACCTGCCCCTACACCACCTCCCTCCCTACCATTCAGGGTCCCAATCAGTCCTTCTGTGTGAGGCAACACTTCTGTTGGGGTCATATACTATGTCTGATTTTCCCAGTATGGCCTCTTGTATATTGGCAAGACCCGACATAGATTGGAGACTGCTTCGCCGAGCAACTATGTTCTGTCCGCTAGAAGAAGTGGGATCTCCCAGTGGCCACCCATTTTAATTCCACTTCCCATTCCCATTCCAATCTGTCAATCCATGGCCTCCTCTACTGTTGTGATGAGGCCACACTCAGGTTGGAGGAACAACACCTTGTATTCCGTCTGGGTAGCCTCCAACCTGATAGCGTGATCGTCAATTTCTTGAACTTCCAGTAATGCCCCCTCCCCTTTCACCATTCCCCATCTCCTTTTCCCTCTCTCATCTTATCTCCTCACTTGCCCATCGCTTCCCTTTGGTGCTCCTCCCCTCTTTTCTTTCTTCCATGGACTTCTGTCCTGTCCTATCAGATTCGCCCTTCTCTAGCCCTGTATCTCTTTCATCAATCAACTTCCAGCTCTTTACTTCACTCCTCCCCCTCCTGGTTTCTCCTATCACCTTGTGTTTCTCCCTTCCCTCCTCCCATCTTTTAAATCTACTACTCATTTTCTTTTCTCCAGTTCAGCTGAAGGGTCTTGGCCCATAATGTCGACTGTAGCTTTCAACTGCCCACCTTAAATGCACCCAATGACCTGGCCTCCACAGCCATCTTTAGCAACGAATTCCAAAGATTCACCACCCTCTAGCTAAAGAAATTCTTCCTCACCTCCGTTCAAAATGGATGTCCCTCTATTCTAAGGCTGTGTGCTCCCTCACAATATTCTAAGACTCCCTCACAATAGGAAACATTCTCTCCACATCCACTATATCTAGGCCTGTCAATATTTGGTAAGTTTCAATGACATCCAGTCATCCTTCTAAATTCTAGCGGATAAGAGCCCAGAACCATCAATCACTCATACCATAACCCTTTCAATCCCTGAATCATTCTTGTGACCTCTTCTGAATCCATTCCATTGTCAGCACATTCTTTTTTGGAGAGCATGCCTTATAAGAATAGGTTGCATGAACTTGACCTTTTTCCCTAGGAGCAACCGAGGATGAGAGGTGATCTGATAGATAGAGGTGTATAAGATGATGAAAGGCATTGATCGTGTGGATAGCCAGAGGCCTTTTCCCCAGGGCTAACATGAGGGGGCATAATTTTAAGGTGCTTAGGAGTAGGTACAAAGGAGATGTCAGAGGTAAGTTTTTCACACAGAGAGTGGTGGGTGCGTGGAATGTACTGCCAGTGATGGTGGTTGAGGTGGATACAACAGGGCCTTTTATGAGACTCTTAGATAGGTACATGGAGCTTAGAAAAATAGAGGGCTATGCGGTAGGGAAATTCGAGGCAGTTTCTTGAGTAGGTTACATGGTCAGCACAACATTGTGGGCTGAAGGACCTGTAATGTGCTGTAGATTTCTATGTTCTATGTTCTTAAATAAGAGGCTCAAAACTGTTCACATACTCCGCGAGGCCTCACCAGTGCCTTATAAAGCCCCAGTATTATATTCTTGCTTGTATTAGTCCTCCTGAAATGAATGCTAACATTGCATTTGCCTTCCTCACTACCGACTCAAACTGCAAATGAACCTTTAGGGAATCCTGCACAAGGACTCCCAAGTCCCTTTGCAGCTCGGAATTTTGAATTTTCTCACCAGTTAGAAAATAGTCTATGCTTTTAAAGTGCATGATCATACACTTCCTGACACTCTAGTCCATTTACCATTTTTTTTTGCCCATTCTCCTAAGGATTGTTGGGAGAGTTTAAACTAGAATTGTTGGGGGGGGTGGGAACTGAACTGAAGAGACTGGGGAAGAGGAGGTTGGCTCACAAATAGAGAAAGCTTGTAGACAGTGCGAGAGGGAAGTTAGGCAGGTGATAGAGAAGGGATGCGCTCAGACCGAAGCTTTAAGATACGTCTATTTTAATGCAAGGAGTGTTGTGAACAAAGCAGATGAGCTTAGAGCGGGATCAGTACTTAGAGATATGATGTAGTGGCCATTAAAGAGACTTGGATGGCTCAGGGACAGGAATGGTTACTTCAAGTGCTGGGTTTTAGATGTTTCAGAAAGGACAGGGAGGGAGGCAAAAGAGGTGGGGCATGGCACTGTTGATCAGAGATAGTGTCACGGCTGCAGAAAAGATGGACGCCATGGAGGATTGTCTACGGAGTCTCTGCGGGTGGAAGTTAAGAACAGGAAGGGGTCAATAACTTTACTGGGTGTTTTTTATAGGCCGCCCAATAGTAACAGGGATATCGAGGAGCAGATAGGGAAACAGATCTGGGAAAGGTGTAATAATAACAGAGTTGTCATGATGGGAGATTTTAATTTCCCAAATATCAATTGGCTTCTCCTTAGAGCAAGGGGTTTAGATGGGGTGGAGTTTGCTAGGTGTGTTCAGGAAGGTTTCTTGACACAATATGTAGAGGAGAGGAAAGGACAGGCTGTACTTGATTTGGTATTGGGAAATGAACCTGGTCAGGTGACAGATCTCTCAGTGGGAGAGCATTTTGGAGATAGTGATCATAATTCTATCTCCTTTACAATAGCATTGGAGAGAGATAGGAACAGACAAGTTAGAAAAGCGTTTAATTTGGAGGAAGGGGAATTATGAGGCTATCAGGCAGGAAATTGGAAACAGATGTTCTCAGGGAAAAGTACGGAAGAAATGTGGCAAAGGTTCAGGGGATATTTGTGTGGAGTTCTGCATAGGTATGATCCAATGAGACATGGAAGTTATGGTAGGGTACAGGAACCGTGGTGTACAAAGGCCGTAATAAATCTAGTCAAGAAAAAAAGAAAAGCTTACAAAAGGTTCAGAGAGCTAGGTATTGTTAGAGATCTAGAAGATTATAAGGCTAATAGGAAAAGCTTAAGAAGGAAATTAGGAGAGCCAGAAGGGGCCATGAGAAGGCCTTGGCAGGCAGGATTAAGGAAAACCCCAAGGCATTCTACAAGTATGTGAAGAGCAAGAATTAGTGAAAGAATAGGACCTATCAAGTGTGACAGTGGGAAAGTATGTACGGAACTGGAGGAAATAGCAGAGGTACTTAATGAATACTTTACTTCAGTATTCACTATGGAAAAGGATCTTGGTGATTGTAGTGATGACTTGCAGCAGACTGAAAAGCTTGAGCATGTAGATATTAAGGAAGAGGATGTGCTGGAGCTTTCGGAAAGCATCAAGTTGGATAAGTCGCCGGGACCGGATGAGATGTACCCCAGGCTACTGTGGAAGGCGAAGGAGGAGATTGCTGAGCCTCAGGCAATCATCAATGGGGACAGGAGAGGTTCCAGAAGATTGGAGGGTTGTGGATGTTGTCACTTTATTCAAGAAAGGGAGTAGATAGCCTAGGAAATTATAGACCAGTGAGTGTTACCTCAGTGGTTGGTAAGTTGATGGAGAAGATCCTGAGAGGCAGGATTTATAAACATTTGGAGAGGTATGAACAGTCAACATGGCTTTGTCAAGGGCAGGTCGTGCCTTATGAGCCTGATTGAATTTTTTGAGAATGTGAGAAGACATTGATGAAGGAAGAGCAGTAGATGTAGTATATATGGATTTCAGCAAGGGCATTTGATAAGGTACCCCATGCAAGGCTTATTGAGAAAGTAAGGAGGCATGGGATCTAAGGAGACATTGCTTTGTGGATCCAGAACTGGCTTGCCCACAGAAGGCAAAGAGTTGTTGTAGACAGGTCATATTCTGCATGGAGGTCAATCATCAGTAGAGTGCCTCAAGGATCTGTTCTGGGACCTTTACTTTTCGCGATTTTTATAAATGACCTGGATGAGGAAGTGGAGGGATGAGTTAGTGAGTTTGCTGATGACACAAAGGTTGGAGATGTTGTGGATAGTGTGGAGGGCTGTCAGAGGTTACAGCAGGATATTGGCAGGAAGTAAAACAGGGCTGAGAAGTGGCAGATGGAGTTCAACCCAGATAAGTGTAAAGTGGTTCATTTTGGTAGGTTAAATATGATGGCAGAATATAGTATTAATGGTAAGACTCTCGGCAGTGTGGAGGATCTGAGGGACCTTGCGGTCCATGTCCATAGGACGCTCAAAGCAGCTGCACAGGTTGACTCTGTGGTTAAGAAGGCATATGGTGTATTGACCTTCATCAATCGTGGAAATGAATTTAGGAACCGAGAGGTAATGTTGCAGCTATATAGGACTTCGGTCAGACCTCACTTGGAGTACTGTGCTCAGTTCTGGTTGCCTCACTACAGGAAGGATGTGGAAGCTATAGAAAGGGTGCAGAGGAGGTTTATAAGGATGTTGCCTGGATTGGGGAGCATGCTTTATGAGAATAGGTTGAGTGAACTTGGCCTTTTCTCCTTGGAGTGATGGAGGGTGAGAGGTGACCTGACAGAGGTGTATAAGATGATGAGAGGCATTGATCATGTGGATAGTCAGAGGCTTTTTCCCAGGGCTGAAATGGTTGCCACAAGAGGACACAGGTTTAAGGTGCTGAGGAGTAAGTACAGAGGAGATGTCAGGGTTAAGTTTTTTACACAGAGAATGGTGAGTGCATGGAATGGGCTGCCGGCGACAGTGGTGGAGGCGGATATGATAGGGTCTTTTAAGAGACTTTTGGATAGGTACATGGAGGTTAGAAAAATAGAGGGCTATGGGTAAGCCTAGTAATTTCTAAGGTAGGGACATGTTCGACACAACTTTGTGGGCTGAAGGGCCTGTGTTGTGCTGTAGGTTTTCTATGTTTCTATGTCTACAGCCTCCCTGCTGCTTCAACATTATCTGTCCATCCACCCATTTTTGTATTGTCCGCAAACTTGGCCACACAGCCATCAATTCTGTCATCCAAGTCATTGACATACAATGTAAAAAGAAGCAGTCCCAACACCAACCTGCAGAACACCACTAGTCTCCGACAGCCAGTCTGAAAAGGCTTCTTTATTCCCACTCTTTGCCACTCAGCCAATGCTCTATTCATACTAGTATCTTTCCAATAATACCACGGATTCTTAACTTGTTAAGCAGGCTCATGTGTGGCACCTTGTCAAATGCCTTCCGAAAATCCAAGTACACAACATCCACCAGTCTCCTTTGTCTATCCTGCTAGTTATTTCCTCAATGAATTAGACCATACGATATAGGAGCGGAATTGAGTCTTTTGGTCCATCGAGCCTGCTCTGCCATTTCATAATGGCTGATCCACTTTTTCTCTTAGCCCCAGTCTCCTGTCTTCTCTCTGTATCCCTTCATGCCCTGACTAATCAAAAATCTATCAACCTCTGCCCTAAATATACTGTACATAAAGAGTTGGCCTCACAGCTGCCTGTGGCAACAAAATTGAACAGATTCACCACTCTCTGGCTAAAGAAATTCCTCCTCATATCTGGATTCTAACAGATTTTTCAGGTAAGATTTTCCCTCAAGGAAACAATGCTGACTTTAGCCTACTTTATCATCCCCCTCCAATTACCTGAAAACCACATCCTTAACAATTGACTCCAACATCTTCCCAACCACTAAAGTTAGGGCAACTGGCCTTTCAATTCCTTTCTTCTGCCTCCTTCCTTTCTTGAAGAGTGGAATAACAGTTGCAATTTTCCAGACCTCCGGAACAATTCTAGAATCTACTGATTCTTGAAAGAGCCATAATCTCTTCAGCTACCTCTTTCAGACCCTGGGGTGTAGTCCATCTGGTCCAGGCAACCTCTCTCCCTTCACACCTTTCAGTTTCTCAAACACCTTCTTCCTAGTAATGGGACCGCACTCACCTCTGCCCTTTGATACACTCGAACTTCCAGCATACTGCTATCGTCTTCCACAGTGAAGACTGATGCAAAATCCAGTTCGTCCATCATTTCCTTGTCCCTCATTACTACCTCTCCAGTGTCATTTTTCAATGGTCCAATATTTTTGGAAAAGTTCTGTAACACAAAAACTATAAATCAATTTTTCTTGAAAATTTATCTTCAGGCTGTTCTTTCCCGCGGATCTTGCTTCTTTCATCAATTACACTTTTCTTGTCCTCTTACAGCTTCACCAAACATACATCTTTTCCTTCTCTGATGGAACTTCAACTACCTGAAATGTTCTTACTGCTTCTCCCTCCCCAGATCCTTCCTGATTGGCCAAATTCTCTACCGTCTTTTGCTTGAAATTGAAAATTGTCGAATTATTGTTCATTGTGAAGTGATGGGAGAAGCTATTTGAGCAGAGGGGTAGGGGAAATTCAGCCAAAGAATTGAAAGGCGAGAGTAACCAGATAAAAGTCTTCCATTGCCAGGCAGTGTACATTAGCAAGGTGATGTGAGGGGGCTCAAGGAGATTTGTCCTTCCTATCAAGTTGCTGTGACCTGTAACACTACATTAGAAAGGACAATGTATGTAAATCCAATTGAAACTTCTGAAGAGGATAACTACTCAAAATGGAAACATTTATACTGTGAAGGGGCAGGAGCAAGGGAGTGGGTTAATTTGGAAGGTCTTTCAAAGAGGAACAATGGGCTGGAAATTGTGTATCTAATTTGAAATTTCACTCTTTGTTCTACAAGCTACAAATAATTAGCTCAGCAATTCAGTTTTTTTTTACTAAAACAATTTTAATCTCTGCCCAATGTTCAATTTGGCTGGTGTTTTGCATGTTAAGCCAATAGTTGCCTTGATTTCCATTCAAACTGAAATGTTCTCAGGAGGTCAAGATTGTTATAATCCATGGCCAATATTGAACAGCCAGATTTAATCTGATGTATTTTATAGTAACTAATGTAACAGTACTCCTCTATAGATTACACAAGTAGTTAGGCGATCTGTAGGTATCTATTAATGGGTTTCAAAACAGGGTCCATTAGAAAATGAGATTGCCCTAGAGGAGAATTATTTTGGCGAAATACTGAAAATAATGACATTTGTACGGGTTTCTACCAATCAGAAGATTGAGAACTGGACTATTAACAGTCACAGTAAATTATTGAATCCATCACTGACATTTAACAATACATGCAGCAGATGAGAGCTACTAAAAAATCCTTCTGTAATAAGGTCAATTCAGATTGAAACTTTAACCTCTTTTGTATTTCCTAAGGCTGTAATTCCTTCCAGTTTAGTAGTTTTGATATTAATGTATACATAGCATTTTTGTTCAGATTTTGCTTCATTTAATTTGCCACAATATGATATTCAACATATTGTTGTTATCAGTCATATTTTACTCACTATTCCTGCTGGTTTATTTAAATTCATATCTTTACCTTTTGCAATTAGATAATTGTCTATCCAAAATTTCACAGAAAGCTGTTTCTGTCAGCGAGGATTTTTTTTCACCAAACAATAAAATACCATAGTGCTGCAAATTTGAATAATAAATAGAAATTATTGTTAATGTTCAGTAGTCCATGGAAGGATTTGCTGTTTTCATTCCATAACTGATTCAGTATTTCCTGCTTAATACCAACCTGACTTGCCATTGTTGTGCAGGCCTTTCCCTGGATGACACACAACCTATGGCAAATACGATTGGTGCTCTGCAAATGGTGAGGTCACAGGACTTCAACCAATTGGCTAATCTTTTGTGATATGAGCCTTCACCATTAACATCTGGAAGTTGATTCTTCAGTGTGATAATCTTGCAGTTTAATTGTAGGCCTCCACATTCCATATTATTTGTGGTTTACATTTTCCATACTATTGGTGCTATTGCATTAATCATGTGGACCTGTCCACAAGGTTCAGATGTATTTCCTTGTCTGAAACAACTTGTCCTCTCTGTAAGACCTGTTATTTTGCCTTTGTAGCCAAGATCCTGGTCCACTGTGCTCGGGGTCGGAGCCGTTCAGCTTCTCTTGTGCTGGCGTACCTGATGATCTATAAGGACATGACAGTGGTAGATGCTGCTCAACAAGTTCTTAAGCACCGGTGCATTTTACCAAATCGCGGCTTCCTGAAGCAACTGAGAGCACTTGATGTGGAGCTGGTGATGGAAAGAAGCATCATGAAGAATGGAGCCAGCACAAATAGAAATGGGAAAGAAAGCTGTTAACATTGTTTTCAGAATTGTTATGTGGAAAACTACACTGAGCTATACATATATTTCTGATATTCAGGGAACTCTTCAATAAATTGAGCAGATTAATTGTCCCTGCCATGAGCATGTTACTGACCCTGAGATACACATAATTACAAAGATGGAATTACAGGCAAATAATAAGACAACCCCAAGAAGAAATTCTTAATTTTGAGAATGCATTCACTAATTTAACCTACATGTCAATATTAAACCACAGTAACAAGTTATAGTCCGAAGTTTCAAACACACACCAGTAATAATCCAGTGTAAATTTAACATTGGGATATATAACTCCAATTTACACAAAGAACAATACAGCAGTCAAACATGTAGAGACTTGTTGGCATCACTGGGGGGAATGAACACCTGAATTATGGAGGACGCAAATTTTCCATAACCACACGTCGTCACCAATTTGGCAGGCACTGTAGGGGGAAAAAAACCATGCAAATGAAGATGTGGGAAGTCAGTTTTCCTTAAAATAGCTTGTAATTTAAAAAAAAACATTCAGTGAAGATATAGCACCTTCATGGTAAAACACGGTGAAAATAGTTTCATAATGCAGTAAATGCCTTACTCACAGTTAGCCATACCAAATGCACTGCAAGTAAGCTAAGTGAGGGTTGAGTCCTTTTTGAGACCCACACTTTCTCCAGTGGAATGTTTGTCTTGAGTATAATCTGAGTACTGTTAATCCCATGGAATGGAGAATTATAAAGACTTACAATTCTCTAAGACTTAAATTCTTCTCATTTCAGCCACACATGGCTCATCTCTATCCTTTCACTGTCATCCTTAGTTGTCAATTGGCTACCTGGAGGAATCCACCATACAGTGCTTACTCGGTCCATACCTCTCAGTACTAATGAGATCACCTTTGAGATTAGGCCCATCTTCCCCAGTGTTTTTTTGAGTCTGCTTCTTTTCCCTAATTCAATCAAATCTATATACAGCATTAACTTTTAAGTCAAATATGCCCATCTCTTGGTACAGAGAGGCTAAAACAGTGTTCAGTTCTCCGAATGAAATCTCCCAAAGCTCGTAAAGCTGCAATAAGACTTACTTTCCTTTGTACTGCCAGCCCACGTGATTGGTGTCCTCAACAGTTAACACTGAAGTCAAAGGAAACATCATCTTTGCAAATGTTTGCCAACATGCATTTCAATGAGATTGCCTCTCAGGTTTCTAGCTCAAAATAGCATGTGCACAGTCTGTTTCACCTCTCTTTATAAACTAAACTTCCCATCCCAGGAATCAATCCTGTCGAACCTTTGTTCAACTCACTCAACTGCAAAGATATTCTTCTTTCAACAGTGAAACCAGACTTGTACAGTGTTTCAATGAATTCAAATCCTCCTCCAACTAAGCTCAACATACTGTTTTCTTCTTAAATGTAGGCTTAAACTGCTTTTTAACAGTGATTTGTATTCAAGATGCCAACTCCCTCAGAACACACCATCTAAACAATGTATACATTTTAAAAAATCCTTTATGCTTTCTACCAGTGTCGATGACCTCACATTTTTGCACATAGGCCAGGGGCTCCCAATCTTTCTTATACCATAAACCCCTACCATTAACTGAGGGGTCTATGGACCCCAGGTTGGGAACCCCTGCCATTTAGTCATAGCAAACTAACAGGCCCTTTGGTCCATGCCAAACCATTAACTTGCCTAGTCCCATCAACCTGCACCTGGACCATAGCCCTCCCATCCTTGTACTTACCCGTAACTTCTCCTAAATGTTGAAATCAAGCCCGCATCCACCACTTGCGCTGGCAGTTCATTCCACACTCTCAGCACCCTCTGAGTGAAGAAGACCCCCCTCACATTCCCTTTAAACAGTTCACTTTTTACCCTTAAGCCATGACCTGATGGTAGTTTCACCCAACTTCTGTGGAAAAAGCCTGCTTGCATTTACTTTATCTACGCCCCTCATAATTTTGTATACCTCTATCAAATCTCCTCTCAATCTTCTATATTCTAGGGAAAAATGTCATAACCTATTCAACCTTTCCCTCTAACTCAGGTCCTCAAGTCCAGGCGACATTCTTATAAATTTTCTCTGCACTCTTTCAATCTTATGTATAGCTTTCTTTTTAGCTTGGCTTCACACAATACTCAAAATTAGGCCTCAGCAATGTTTTATACAGTTTCAACATAACATCCCAACTCCTGTATTTAACCACATTTACCCCCCTTGAAACCCTGGTGCATCTTTCTCATTACCCAGTTTTGTATCATAAACAAAATTAACCACACAAGCCTTTACTTTAGGGGATACAATTCTGCATGTCACTTTATACATCTGGTTAATCCAGAGAGACTACATCTACTCGGTTCCCTTATCTATTATGGTCTGACTTCTGCTCGTACTGTGATTTTTCTGAATTATCTGATCATCAGTCTTTTATGATGAATTCCAGCATTTTGGCATCAAAGATATCAGTTTGACAGGTTACTATATCATATTAGTGCAATCCCTTCTTTTTTAAATAGTGCTGCCCATCTTCTAATCTGCTGTACCAGAATCCAAGGCATTTTGGGAGATTATTAATGTATACACCACCTCTGCTGTGAAGACTAGGATGTATGGGATTTATTCTGGGGTGGGGGAGTTATCACCGTAATTTCCCATGACTTTGTTCCTTAGTCATTGGTTCCCCCAGTTCAGCCTTGTATCTGCTACGTATCTTGTCTTCTGCAGCAAAGGCAAAACATTATTTGTTGATGTCGTCATCATTCTTTGTTTCTTGTTATTTTCCCTGCTTCCGCTACAGACTCAGATCTGTTTTGATTATCTCCTCCAAGCTCTTGTAATTGTTCACATATGCAACCTTCTCCTGCGATAACTTCAATAAGGCTGAGATGGTTCATCTATAATCAGCTCAAATATCTTCTTTTCTGTGAGGGATATGGGGACTCTTTCATTGAAGCAAGGAGACATTTGACTGAGAAAGGATCTGGATCACAATGCCTAAACAAGGACATTGCTGACATTTAAAAAGCATCTGATGTGGTGAAAGCTACGAAAGCCACAGGCTTAAAGCTGGGAGGAGGGATGGGTGACAGTACTCTATTTTTGTAAGGTCTGGATTCAAGGAGCTGAATTAGTTCCTCCTGTGCAATAAACATCTCAGAATGATTTAAATTAAGGGAGGTATATTCTAAATATCAGGAAAATTATGAGGCACTAAGAGTCTGCTTTGTTTTGCTGTCCAGCTAAATGTTTGTCTGTTGTACAGTTGACTGAGCTCATGGTTAGTTATAATTATACATCTGCAAACTAAGTCAGAATGTTTACCTTACATGTCATCAGATCAGTCTTCGTTCTTTAGCAGTGAATACCTGAAATGAATGTTTCCCTCCATGATGTGCAGCATTGTCTGATTCTTGTAAGGACTAGAGTCAGTTTCTTCATCACAAAGAATAATTACTGGACCTATAAGGAAATTATAGGCCAGTTAGCTTAACCTCAGTGGTTGGGAAAGTGTTGGAGTCTATTATTAAGGATGAGGTTTTGGGTTATTTGGAGACTAATGATAAGCCAAGTCAACATAGTTATTGTAGAGGGAAATCTTGCCTGAAAAGTCTGTTAAGAGTTCTTTGAGGAAGTAACAAGCAGGGTGGAGAAAGGAGAGGCAGTGGATGTCATTTACTTGAATTTTCATAAGATATTTGATAAGGTGCCACACATGAGGCTGTTTAACAAGATAAAATCCTATGGCATTAAACGGAAGATACTGGCATGGATAGAGGAACAGCTGACAGGCAGAAGGCAGCAAGTGTGAATAAAAGGGGCCTTTTCTGGTTGGCTGCCAGTATCTAGTGGTGTTCCTCAGGGGGTCAGTTTTGGGACTGCTACTTTTCACATTGTTTGTCAGAGATTTGGATAATGGAATTGATGGCTTTGTGGCAACTTTTGCAGATGATGTGTAGATAGGTGGAGGGGTTGATAATGCTGAGGAAGCAATGTGATTGCAGGAGGACTTAAGACAAATTGGAAGAATGAGCAAAGTGGCAGCTGGAACACAGTGCATCTCAGAAAGGATGTGCTGTGATTGGAGAGTCTATAGGAGGTTCACGAGGATGATCCCGGGAATGAAGGGGTTAATATATGATGAGCTTTAGGCAGCTTTGGGCCTGTACTCACTCAAATTTAGAAGAATGCGGGGGGGGGGTGGGGGCGCGGAGATCTCCTTGAAATCTACCAAATGTTGAAAGGACTAGAAAGGATGTGGAGAGGATATTTCCTATGATGGGGGTATCTAGAACTAGAGGGCACAACCTCAAAATTGAGGGGTGACGTTTTAGAACAGAAGTAAGGAGGAATTTTTTAGCCAGGGGGCGGTGAATCTGTAGAATGCACTGCTACAGACTGTGGTGGAGGCCAAGTCTGTGGGTTTATTTAAGGCAGAAGTTTATCATTTCCTGATCAGTCAGGGCTTCAAAGGATATGGTGTGAAGTCAGGTGTATGGGGTTGACTGGGATCTGGAATTAGCCCCGATGGAATCACGGAGCAGACTTGCTGGGCTGAATGACCTACTTCTGCTCCTACTTGTTATGGTTTTATGGATCTATCAGCTCCACAACGGGATTTCAAAGAACACACTAACGCTGATCCGGCCAGGTGATTACTTCACCTCCACCCAAATCACTGCAGAATCCAGAGAGTTCTTGAGTCAGATTCTTTGCCTTCTCACAAACTACAATTCAGTCAGAATTAGCCCATGTTTTGTATGTGGTTTTGGCAGCCTGAGTCTTGCCACAGTAGGCTGCTGCCAAATACTTTGGAAATGCTGACATTCCCCACTCACAATTTTCCTCTCCAACACCACTTTACATTCCCTCTCATTTCAGTGTCAGCAATCACTGCTCTCTGCATTTGGTTCTTTTGAAATCTAGTTTGCAGCCCACTCACTTCCCTGCTTTCTGGAGTCTTCATTCATTTATTTAACCCAGTTCTGCTCTGAAATTGTGACAATGCTGCTCGACTCGTTCCTCCAGCAGATTGGTTGTAGCTCCATATTCCAGCAGCCTCATGTGTCCATTTATTTTTCATTCTTGCCTGATGCCTTATTTGAACATTTTGAAACATTTTACCATGGTTATATTAATATAAGCAGGAGATTCTAAAAATGTAGCAAAAATGTATGCAAACCTGTAAAAAATGTTAAGTACCTGTTAATCTATCATCACCAACAATATTCTGAAAGTTCAGAGCACAGAAACTCTGTCAATGGGTCAACATAATTTATTCCATGTTAAAATGTACAGCGTCCTTTGAAGTGACTGGCTGGAAGGATAACTGATAAACTCAAGTGCACCTCACTTGTCTGTCTCCTATCTTTATACACGTATCCAGCTTTTCCCTCGCAGGCCTTACAGTCACCATGTGCAAGTACAAAGGCTACAAAAAGTCAGCAATATAAACAGACACAAATACTTTTGCTTTTTACATGCGTTTTGTAAGCATATGTTGGTATATTCACACACTACAGATCTAAAATTTTTTAAAATAGAACTTCAATATTCTCTAAAGATAGAAAAATCTACAGATGGAATGCCAATGAATAGTTAAAGATGTTCATTATTGGGGCAACACATCTCAGAACAGCTACTCAGCCAACAGTTCTGCTGCTGGCTGACATTATTCGTGAAAAAGCTTTGCTTGTCTGAACCCGACATGTACAAATATTTAGATATGATGTTAACACAATTTGTGTGTTCATTTGTCAAACAGAATACTTTGCAATCATTTAAAAAACAGAAAGCTGCCTCACTGAAGAAAAGAAATCAGGTATAAAAAAATGTCTCAATTATACACTGAACATTTTTGCAAGTAACCTTTTCAAAAACTGCCAAATGAACTCAAGGTCCAGCTTTTACAATTTTTACAGTCTCAGAATTAACAAAAATATAGTTTTCATTTTACTTCAAAGCTAGTAAAACCTAATAAAGGCAAAACATAACAAATGGCTTGCTGTTAAACACAATACATTCCTGTTTTACTAAAGGACACACAGTCACAAACAAATTCTTCCACTGATGTTCAGTTGCATGCTGAATTAGCCATCAGCTTCACAAAACTCAAATATACTTGTACTGTATAACAGATATCCCCTACAGCCCCAGGTGTGGCTATGTTGTCTTCTCTGTAAGCTTGTTTGTTCTCAATGTAGAACTGGCCAAACCTTCTCCAAGGGCAATAGGCACATTGAAAGTTTCTAACACACGGCCTGCTGCTTCTGTTTTCACGCATGTTGCAAAGTCGTCATCTGTCCACACCACACACAAAGGAGAACTACAGATACCGCAAAGTGAAAACAAGTCCCACCCAACTTGAATTAAAAAATAAATAAGACTTCCTTCTGTCAACAGATTGAACACAAAGTGCTATTAATAATTTCTTCAAAACTATTTTCTCGTGACAGTTCAGCAAAACAGGTGGTCTTCTCAGTGGATCACCTCACACTCTGCATTTGCTTCCAGCTATGCAGAATCTCCCTGTTATTAATTATCTTATCTGACCCAAATCTACCTCCTCATGTAGGAGCCATTCAAAGGCTGTTTGGTCATGCCGGTGTTGATGTGACTGTAATGAGCTGGTGGCGTATACATCACATTGCCATGAGGTGCACTCTGCATTGGTTGTTGAGTGTATGGCTGACCTCCCATCATGCTCATTTGCATCTGCATGGGGTAGGGGGCAGTTTGATTCATGTAGGCCGGGTTGCCATGGTAACCACTGTTCATCATGGACTGGGTCATCCTGTAGCCATTCATTGCATTCAGGGCATTCACATTCATGGAACTGACATTGTAAGGTGGTGTGGACACCAGACCCATGTTCATGGTGCGCTGCAAGCTGACAGAGCGTGCCGCCGGCTGCATGGCCACAGTGGAGGTGCCACGGCCGTAGAGCTGCTGCTGGTGAGCCACCGACTTGGAGCGAACGGCGACGTGGCTCTTTGTTGGTATCTGTGTTGGCAGTCTCTGAGTGTGAGGGATCCCAATATTGGGAGCTGCCATACTGTGCTGTAGAAGTGGCGACGCTAGGTTCATTGGTGGCGGAGTAAGATTAGGTGGGGGGGTCATTGTTGGTTGTGCTGGAGCTCCCCCAGATAAGGAATGAGGCTGGACAAGGCCAGAATGTGGAGTGGATAGAGAGACACTTGTTGCATAGGAAGTGACGGCAGCTGAGTGACTGTAAGGCAATGGATGATCCATGATTGTGTTAGTTAGCTGTTGCAACTTGGCCAGGCTGAAATTGGCAGATGGCTGTGGATAGCTCCCAGTTCCAAAATCACCTTGACCCATCCTGTCATAGATACTAATGCCTGAGCTTCCGGTTTCGGCAATGTCTGTCAGTTGTATTGCCTGTACAAAACTGGTGGTCATGCCGCACTGTGACAGCTGCTGTGCTTGGTTGTTACTTGGAGACCTTTCAATTATACAATTCTGGGGAGACTTAACAGTGCAGTTTGGTGGGGAATTGATACGGTTCTGCTGCATCATACTACAACTACCATTGATGTTAGTCATCTGCTGAGTTACTGCACAGCTGCCCTGAGTAAGGCTACTGGAAGATATGTTACTAAATGAGCAACTATTCTGTGTGTTGCTGTTGCCACAGACGCTGCTTCCCATGGTTGAGTCATAGCTGCTCGGATTCTCATAGTTTTCTGTTGTGCTCTCAATGCTGCCCAGATCACTGAAGCCACTGTCCACTACCTGTTGTGAATGGTCCGAAACTGATGGGACATCCATCATTGGACTGGTTTCTATGTTCTGTAAAGGTGGTGCAGAGGTGCCACTCTGATCAGGGCTGATCTGAGTGTAGCTGTTCTCAATGGGAGGCACACCAGGGCTGTTCACAGAACGAGCCGACTGGCTGGGGTTTGAATGAACAGATGAAAGGGGACTGCTGTGGTCTGACTGCTGGCTGTCATCCACGTGTGGACTCTGCTCTGTATGAGAGTAATGCTGCAGTGTCTGACAGGCCTCCATGGTCTCTGCACAGTCTTGGTAGGTGTTTACTTGCTCAGTGTTTTCTTGTTCACCATTTTCTTGTGTCAATGACTGAACAGCCTGTGCTGTCTCTGTGTCAGGCACTGCACTGATATGCTGCTCCCTGAATCCAGGGGTCTGCTTTCCATTATTCTTACTATCCTGGCTTCTGGCATGATCTTCACCTGAATCTGGTGTGCACTCTAAGATCTCTTCACGATCATTGCTTTGGTTTTCAGAATCTGGCACGGGTTGAGTATTTTGATCCAACTCATCTTTCTGCTCTGTAGAATTACTTGGAATATTTAACTCTAAGAATGGCTCCTGCTTTGGCGATTCTTCCTCTGGACTTTCTTCCAGTGCTGCAGCACACTCCATGTGGCTGTCATCTTCATCGTCTGCATCATGGCCCTCATTTTGATTCACCTCCTCCTCATCATCATCATCATCATCTTCTTGCTCAGGATTATGAGTTTCATCTTCAGGAACTAGACTAGTAAACTTGTGTTCTTGTATAGTTGGTTCTTCTACAGGTTCCCTTTCCTGACTCAATAGGCAGGTAGATTCTGAGGATTCTACCTTCCGCTCACCTTCAAGTTCATCTCCCTCTGTTATGGAAGGGACTGCCTCACCATGCTGCTCACCAACAGCTGTCTGTTCAGACACTACATACTTCTCCTCTGGTGCGACATGTTGCTCAGGCTCAAGGGGAGTTTCTGGTGGTGTATACAGGTTGAGTTTAAAGCCAGTTTTATTCTCAGCTTTACGCTTCCATTTAGCTGGACCACGCTTCACTCCTTTTGGCCAACCTTTTTTGCGTTTCACAACTCTCGCTACAGGCTCAGAATCAACAGAGTTTTCCTCAGTGTTCTCTTTTGAAGAGATATCAGTATTTGCTTTATCTGGGCAAGAAAAAAAGAAACTTGTTTTAAGTGCTTACTGCTACCCAGTTGAATAACATCGGCGATTAAAATATGTACAGTTCATGTTAGTGCAGCAAATTAAATAAAACATCGCTTGTAAAGATAACAAGAATGATCTATTATTATATAAAGTGATTTCTGCTCTAATAAAGGCAAATCTCAATTGAAATTTTATATTCACATGGAAATAGTCTTTTATATATTGTTTGCATCTAAATAATTTATCAGGTTAAAGGATTAACAAAACGCTCACTAAATTGATAAATCTCATAAAGATGAGTGATATCATTAATTAAGGCAGAATTAAATCAAACAAGAAATGCCAACATTTAGACCACTTTACATCAGTTACAAAGAACCTAGTTTGGTTATCTGTTTTGTGACTAGACTATTTGACCACTGATATTTTTAATTACTTTGGCACAACGTTGTGGCTCCTGATAACCATCCAGTGCCTCCTTTTCAAAGCGTGATGTGGACATGAGTTCACTAAGTGATTATGCTATTTGCAGTGCTTGGAAAGCCTGACTTTTGGGTGAGGTATCAGAGGCTGTGCCGAAGAACCATACCCCATTAACAAATCAAGGCCTTTGCATGAAAATGGATGTAAAGAGGAAGTTAGACTTTTGGGAGAGTATTTATGCTGTTTGGGTTTCTAAAGGTCAATTATTGCAAAGGAGGTGATTCATACTGAATTAACACCACTGCTCCATGCATTATATAGGACATTCCTGAGACTGCACCTGGAGAATTATATGCAGTTCTAGCATGTGATGAAGCCAGAGTTGATGCAGCAAAGGTTCACAAGATTACTGCCAGGACTGGAGGGTTCAGTTTAGAAGGAAAGACTGGAAAGGGTGGTACTGTTGACTCTGGAGTGACGGGGGCTAAGGTTTATAAAGTCAGAAGAGGAATGGAAAAGATGGATGGTTATGGCCTTTTTCTCAGGGTAGAGTTGTCTAAAACCAGAGAGCATAGGTTTAAGATGAGAGGGGAAAGACTTAAAGAGAATCTGAGGTGCAACCTTCTCACATGGTTGGTATAAGGAACGAGCTGGTAAGAGATGTGTACAATTACAATGTTTAAAAGATATTTAAACAAGTACTTGGATAAGAAATTTTTAGCAAGATATGGGCCACATGCAGGTGCGTGGAATTTTAGCAAGTTGGTTAGAATGAACAAGCTGGGGGACAGGGCCTAATGAGTTACTTCATTCAGTAGGGCAAGGTGAAAATAAGAGTACCAAAGAGTTACCAGTATGCACTCTTGCACAAGCTTAATCTGTGATATTGTGCAAAGTAATTCTCAATGTTGTACATGAAGCTAATTATATCAGCTCTAATGATCACTTTAGGGCTAGTAAATATTTAAAACCATAAGGCCATAAGATATAGGAGCAGAAGTAGGCCATGCAGCCCATCAGGTCTGCTCCGCCATTCAATCATAGGCTGATCCAATTCTTCTAGTCATCCTCACTCCCCTGCCTTCCCCATACCCTTTGATGCCCCAGCTAATCTAGAACCTATCGATCTCTGCCTTGAAGAGAGAAATCAGGGAGTTGAGTAGGAAGCTGAAAAGCAGGACCTCCAGGGTAGTAATCTCAGGATTGCTGCCTGTGCCATGTGCTAACGAGCGCAAGAATAGCATGATCAGGGATATTAAAGCGTGGCTGAGAGACTGGTGTAGGGAGCAGGGCTTCGGGTTTCTGGATCATTAGGGCCTCATCTGGGGGAGTAATGACCTGTACAAAAAGGATGGGTTACACCTGAACCCAAGGGGGTCTGATATCCTAGCAGGCAGGTTTAATAGAGCTGTTTGGGAGGGTTCAAACGAATTTGGCAGGGGGATGGGAACCGGAGTGATAGGGCTGAGGAAGGGGAAAACAGAAATAAATCAGATAGTGTGCAACAGAGATGACAGAAAAGGCAGGCAGGAGATGAGGCATAATCACAGCCAGTGGGATGAGTTACAGGGCAATAGAGGTCTGATGCAGTTAACACAGGAAGCAACAAATACTGGACTGAAGATGTTATATTTGAATGCATGCAGCATTAGAAATAAAATGAACAATCTTGAAATTCAGCTACAGACTGGTAAGTATGATGTTGTGGTCACCTCTGAAACTTGGCTAAAGGATGGCTGCCATTTGGAGCTGAACATCCAAGGGTATACGGTGTATCGGAAAGATAGGTTAGAAGGCAGAGGGGGTGGTGTAGCTCTGTGTATAAGAAATAATATTAAATCATTAGAAAGGGTTAAGGTGTAGAGTCTCTATGAGCTCAATTAAGAAATGGCAAGGGTAAAAGGACTCTAATGGCAGTTGTATACAGGCCTCCGAACAGCAGCTGGGATGTGTATTACAAATTACAGCAGGAGATAGAAAAGGCATGTCAGAAGGGCAATGTCATGATAATCATTGGGGATTTTAACATGAAAATGGATTGAGAAAACCAGGCCAGTACTGGACCTCATTGTTGTTGAGCCCACTTGGGGATCAGCTGTGCTGGATTGGGTGTTGTGCAATGATCTGAAGGTGATAAGAGAGCTTAAATTTAAGGAACCCTTAGGGAACAGTGATCGAGTTCACTTTGAAATTTGAGAAGCAGAAACTAAATTCCAATGTGCCGGTATTTCAGTGGAATAAAGGAAATTATAATGGCATGAAAGGGGAACTATCCAAGGTTGACTGGAAGGAGACACTGGCAGGAAGGACAGCAGAACAGCAATGGCTGGAGTTTCTGCGAAAAATGAAGGAAGTGCAAGACAGATATATTCCAAATAAGAAATTTTCAAATGAAAGAAGGACACTACTATGGCTGACAATTGAAGTCAGAGCCAAAGTAAAAGCAAAAGAGAGGGCATACAAGGAAGCCAAAGCAACTGGGAAGATAAAGGATTGATTGGGCTTTTAAAAATTTTCAGAAGGAAACTAAGGTCATTAGGAAGGAAAAGATGAATTATGAAAGGAAGCTGGCGACTAATATCAAAGGAGACACTAAAAGCTTTTTTAAGTATATAAAGGGTAAACGGGAGTTGAGGGTAGATATAGGACCAATAGAAAATGACGCTGGAGATATTGTAATGAGAGATGCAGAGATGGCAGAGGAACTGAATGCATATTTTGCATAATTTTTCACAGTGGAAGACATCTGCAGTATACCAGACATTCAAGAGTGTCAGGGAAGTGAAGTATGTACAGTGAAAATTACGACTGAGAAGGTGCTCAGGAAGCTTAGTGGTGGATAAATCTCCTGGACCTGATGGAATGCACCCTCGGGTTCTGAAGGAAGTAGCTAGAGAGATTGCGGAGGCATTAACAATGATCTTTCAAGAATCAAAAGATTCTGGCATTGTACCGGATGACTGGAAAATTGCAAATGTTACTCCACTATTTAAGGAGGGTGGGAGGCAGGAGAAAGGAAACTATAGACATGTTAGCCTGATATCAGTGATTGGAAAGTTGCTAGAATTGATTGTTAGGGATGAGATTACGGAGTACCTGGATGTACATGACAAGATAGGCCAAAGCCAGCATGGTTTGCTAAAAGGAAAATCCAGCCTGACTAACCTACTGCAATTTTTTGAGGAAATTACAAGCAGGGTAGACAAAGGAGATGCAGTAGCTGTGGTATGCTTCGATTTTCAGAAGGCCTTTGACAAGGTGTCGCACTTGAGGCTGCTTTGCTAGGTAAGTTCCCATGGAATTACAGGGGAGTTATTAGCATGTGTGGAGCATTGGCTGATGGGCAGAAAACAGAGAGTGGGAATAAAGGGATCCTATTCTGGCTGGCTCCTGGTTACCAGTGGAGTTCCACATGGGTCAGTGTTGGGACCACTGCTTTTTACAACGTATGTCAATGATTTGGACTATGGGATTAATTGATTTGTGGCTAAATTTGCCAAGGATACAAAGATAGGTGCAGGAACAGGTAGTGCTGAGGAAACAGAGAGCCTGCAGAGAGACTTAGATAGTTTAGCGGAATGGGCAAAGAAGTCACAAATGAAATACAATGTTGGAAGGTGTATGGGCATGCACTTTGGTGGAAGAAATAAACGGGCAGACTATTATTTAGATGGGGAGAGAATTCAACATGCAGAGATGCAAAGGGATTTGAGAGTCCTTGAGCAGGATGCCCTAAAGGTTACCCTCCGGTTGAGTAGGTGGTGAGGAAGGCAAATACAATGTTGGCACTCATTTGTAGAGGTGTAGAATATTAGAGCAGGGGTGTGATGTTGAGGCTCTATAAGGCACTTGTGAGACCACACTTGGAATATTGTGTGCAGTTTTGGGCTCCTTATTTTAGAAAGGATTTACTGACATTGAAGAGGGTTCAGAGGGGATTCACGAGAATGATTACAGGAATGAAAGGGTTGCTGTATGAGGAATGTCTGGCAGCTCTTGGACTGTATTCCCTGGAGTTCAGGAGAATGTGGGGGGATCTCATGGAAACATTCTGAATGTTAAAAGGCCTGAACAATTTAGATATGGCAAAATTATTTCCCATGGTAGGGGAATCCAGGACAAGAGGGCATGACTTCAGGATTGAAGGACGTCCATTTAGGACAGCGATGCGTTGAAATTACTTTTGTCAGAGAGGGGTAAATTTGTGGAATTTGTTGCCATAAGTGGTTGAGGAGGCCAAGTCACTGGGTGCATTTAAGGCAAAAATAGATAGGTTCTTGATTAGCTAGGGCATCAAAGGACATGGGGAGAAGGCAGGGGAGTGGGGATGACTGGAAGAATTGGATCAGCCCATGATTGAATGGCGGAGCAGACTCAATGAGCCAAACGGCCTACTCTGCTCCTATATCTTATGGTCTAAATGCACCTAATGACTTGGCCTCCACAACCACTCTTGGCAACAAATTCCACAGATTTACCACCCTCTGAGTGAAGTAATATCTCCGCATCTCTGTTCTAACTGGACATCCTTCAATCCTGGAGTCGTGCCCTCTTGTCCTAGACTCCCCTACCATGGGAAATAATTTTGCCATATCTAATCTGTTCAGGCCTTTTAACATTCGGAATGTTTCTATGAGATCCCCCCACATTCTCCTGAACTCCAGGGAACACAGCCCAAGAGCTGCCAGACATTCCTCATACGGCATCCCTTTCACTCCTGGAATCATTCTCTTGAATCTTCTGAACCTTCTCCAATGTCAGTAAATCCTTTCTAAAATAAGGAGCCCAAAATTGCACATAATACTCCAAGTGTGGTCTCACAGGTGCCTTATAGAGCCTCAACATCACATCCCTGCTCTTATATTCCATACCTTTAGAAATGAATGTCAACATTGCATTCGCTTTCTGCACCACTGACTCAACCTGGAGGTTAACCTTTAGGGTATCTTGCACAAAGACTCCCAAGTCCCTTTGCATCTCTGCATTTTGAATTCTCTCCCCATCTAAATAACAGTCTGCCCGTTTATTTCTTCCACCAAAGTGCATGACCATACACTTTCCAATATTGTATTTTATTTACCACTTCTTTGCCCGACTATGACTATGACTATTCCCCAAAACTATCTAAGTCTCTCTGCAGGCTCTCTATTTCCTCAACACTACCTGCTCCTCCACCTATATTTGTATCATCGGCAAATTTAGCCACAAATCCATTAATTCCATAGTCCAAATCAATGACATACATTGTAAAGAACAGCGGTCCCAACACTGACCCCTGTGGAACTCCACTCGTAATGGCAGCCAGCCAGAATAGGATCCCTTTATTCCCACTCTGTTTTCTGCTGATCAGCCAATGCTCCACTCATGCTAGTAACTTCCCTGTAATTCCATGGGCTCTTAACTTGCTAAGCAGCCTCATATGCGGCACCTTGTCAAAGGCCCTCTGAAAATTGAAGTACACATCTACTGCATCTCCTTTGTCTACTCTGCTTGTAATTTCCTCAAGAAATAGCAGTAGGTTAGTCAGGCAGGATTTTCCTTTTAGCAAACTATGCTGGCTTTGGCCTATCTTGTCATGTGCTTCCAGGTACTCCGTAATCTTATCCCTAACAATCAATTCCAACAACTTCCCAACCACCGATGTCAGGCTAACAGGTCTATAGTTTCCTTTCTGCTGCTTCCCACCCTTTTTAAATAGTGGAGTAACATTTGCAATTTTCAAGTCATCTGGTACAATGTCAGAGGCTACTGATTCTTGAAAGATCATTGTCAATGGCTCCGCAATCTCTCCAGCAACTTCCTTCAGAACCCTTGCTATTTTGCTATCTTACTATTTAACAGCAAGCTAAAATATAATGCAGAAGGGATTATCATTTGCGCCATATTCTATAAAGAAGGAATATACTGTGTTACCCAACTAAAGAATACCCACAGATTTATTACTGATGGCATATCAAATATTTGTTAAGTGCTTGAATCCTCTACATTCTTCGCTAAAGCTAAGCTATTACTATGATCATTGGCAAAAGGTATGGATTTCTTTATGTCCTCTAGGTTCTAGGTCTGTTCTGTGGCTGAGAATAGGCCACTGATAAGGAGTTACTGAAGTAAGGATTTACTGGATAAAATATTGCAAACTGAACATATTTAGAAATGGACTGGAGTATTTATTTAGTCAAAATGTATTAAAAAATGAAAGGTATTTTCTTCGCTTTCTCTCACATCATGGCATCCTGTATGAAGCAGCAATTCATCTGCCTTTTTAAACGGATGGGACATTGAAAATGCTAGTACAAAATTAACTTATCCGTTTAACTGGGGCACACTTTGGGCTGAGTACCATCACAAAGTAGCAAACCTGACATTTAGAATCCAGCTTGTGAGGGAACCACATGTAAAGTTCATGTTCCACTACAGCCTGGGGCACTACACATGGCTTCACTGTGTACTAGGTCACTAAAAACACCAACACAACGGACAAGACTTCCAGGAGATAGATAAAAGAAAAAAAAATCCAGTAAAAGAGCAGTTACCGCATCTAAAATTAATTTTATAAAAATATACTTTTGAGGAATAAATTATCTTTTATATAAAAAATGCATCTGACTGCACTGTTCGCAGTATTTTACTGTGATCCAGACCATTATTTAGGCCTTTACAAAAATCCTTTTTAAACTGAAACCACTCTCGTTTACAATTCAATCATACAAATAGTTATACATTATTGGTGCAGTACACACTTTCATACATCTCTAGATTGTTCACACAATGTACATGGTCATACATTTATACATGTTAGTACAATGTACAAGCTCAGATATTTAACACCAAAAGCACACTGTTCACTGCCATACTTCTATAATCATCATTACAGTGATCACTGTGAACCAGTTACATATTGTTAGTATAACATACACTGCGCACATTAAGATGAGCAGAGCTGAACCTAACAGTGGTGTATAAATAGTGGAGAGGAATAATTCTGTTGAATTGGTCTAGAGGCTGTTATGCTAATGATAATAGAATCTTTCTGCTTGAATTATAGTGTTTGTAAATCTCGTCAAATGGATTAATGCATGTACATTTCATACAGCCATTTACTGATAGTCTGTTTCACACAGAACACTGTGACACAATACAGCAGACAATGTTAAGTCTGACTTTAATTAATGTTCGGTGGGTTTTTAGATTTTTGGGTATATTTGGAAAGTATGAAAAAATTGTATCAAGAAAGTACAATTTCTAGTAATCTGCAGAGGGTTTAAGATCATATTTATGTAAATTGAAGGGATGCATTATATCAAAAGATTGATTTTAATTTGCTATAGATAGAAATGGTGTTAGATTTCTACTGGTGAAGGATGGTGGTTGCAGACGTATGTATGGAGATATGGTGCACACATTCACAGTAATGTGTACAGATTCAAACATAGCCAAACTCTGCTGTGTATTCAGTTGCTATCAACTTTATTGGGTGGTTTCTCGATTTAAGAAGATCTGCCTAAATTCTGATATGCGGATTCTAAGCAGAATCTTACTGACAGCTGGAGTGCCGGACCCAAGTACAAGGTTCAACCCAGAAACAGAAAGTTAGATGCCCTCTAACATTTTAAATTGGGGATTCTGCTCTTCTACTTTCCTTGTTTAAATGCCAGCCTTAGAATGACCTCCCTCCTTCTCCCTTACTGTCACAGCTACTTCAAAGCTTTTAAATCTTCTGTTTAAAGTCTTTATTATTATCCAAAAGTGGAGAATTATGTTAACAGTTAGTCATGATAGTTTTGTACCTGTATGCTGTTCTTTCTCAGGAGTTTCATCTGCACTTTTACAGAAATCTTCTCCTTCATCTGACTGATTCCTCGTTTTTAAGTCCAAACTGCCACAGCGATGCTTGAAGTAATTCTTCTCTTCATCATCACAATCATAATCCTCCTCTTCTTCACAAGTAGGTTCCAAGCAAAGCATTTGACCCTCATTATCAGAGTTCTCAAAGGCTTCATGAAGTACCTCAGTTGTTTCAGAAATAGTCTCAGTGGTAACACTGCTGTTGTGTCTCCGCCGCTTCCGCCCCCTCTTCTTTCTGTGGGTATGTGGCCTCTGCAAAGCCAGAGTTCTCCCGTTAATACACTTATTTTACCACTTGTACTCCCAACACTTCGAGCAGACTAAACACAGTGAACACCAACAGTGAAAATTTAACTCACTGATACACGAATAGGACAAACAAATTACTGTTGTTGGCTTCTGGAAATGGATTTCACTGTGAAGAAATATGAATTCACAAGGTCTGGGTCCATGGAGGATTAGAGAAATAGGGGTTCTTTGCCTCATTGACTCTGTATCAACCAGCAATTAGCCATTTATACAGATCCCCATTTTATTTTCCCACTTTCTCTTTAGCTTCCCCCCCCACCCCCAAGATTCCACCACACACCTGCACATTAGAGTTGATTTGCCTATAAACCCATATAACTCATGCAGCCACAGGACCATGTGTCTAATTTGCTGAGGAAACCAATAGATCTGAGCACCTACTTATATAAATCCACATTATAAACCAATTAAAGCTTTCAAACAAATAGGAAATGCTACATCAACATCAACTGAAATTTTGGCTTTTATGGCAACAGTGTTGAACTATAGAAAGAATAACATTATGCTTTATTTGTATAGAGCCCTGGGCTGAAGACTCTGACTGATATGTACAATTTATACACTGAACTCTAAAAGAATAACCCAAATTCACTGAAATGATTCCAAGAGGTTAAAAGGGCAAATTACAATTAAAATTTTGTTTGTGTCCTCTTACGGAAAACATTGGGAGATCTCCTAAAGAGTTACAAACACACAAATAATTGAAATTTAAAACAGAGAACAGTTTCTCGGGGCAAGATACTATAAAGTTCTTTGAAATAACGTCATTGGCAGATGAGGGAATGATAAAGCACATGTGAAAATATTGAAATTATGTATACCTGAAGTCCATAAACTACATCATGAAATAGTAAAACTTTCTAAAACAAATCTTGTCATTTTGTCATTAGAAAAAAAAAATGACTTTTTTGTTGAGAAAATGTAGGCTGTGAGATAATCACATGTAACTCAGAAGACCAGGGATCTAGGTATTCTAACACATGATCCACATAAAGTTAGCAGGCAGGTCAAACAAGTACAGTCGGCTCTCCGTATCCGCGGGTTCCGCATCCGCGGATTGAAAATATTTGAAAAAAAATTCCAGAAAGTTCCAAAAAGCAAAGCTTGAATTTGCCGCACGCCGAGCACTACACTGAATCCACGCGAGTGAAGTGATGTGTAGGCATACCCTGCTGTAGCCTCCCGCCATTTCATAGATCCTCAGTCTCTCTCCAGCACTTGTTGATTGACCATTGTTCGTCTCGTGTCTTGTTCATTTGCTACTTGTGTTGTGAGCGAGAGGAAAGAGTTTAAGGCTAGTAAGGGATGGCTGGCTAGCTATGTAAAGCACTACAGCCTCAAGAACTTAAAGATCACGGGAGAATCGGCACTGGCTGATGCCGTGGCAGCATCAGTGTTCCCAGAAGAGCTACGATGGTTGCGTCTGTACTGAACATGTACAGACTTTTTTTTCTTGTCATTATTCCCTAAACAATACAGTATAACAACTATTTACATAGCATTTACATTGTATTAGGTATTATAAGGAATCCAGAGATGATTTAAAGTATACGGGAGGATGTGCATAGGTTATATGCAAATACTACGCCATTTTATATAAGGGACTTGAGCACCTGCGGATTTTGGTATCCGCGGGGGGTCCTGGAACCAATCCCCCGCGGATACCCAGGGACGACTGCAATTGAGAAGGCATGGTGAAGGCATTGGAGTTTAAGAATAGGGAAGTTTTGTTGCAGTTGTATATGGTGTTGCTGAGGTCACAGTTTTGTTTCCTTACCTAATAAAGAATATAGTAGCATTGAAAACATGTACCAAGATACAGTAAAAAGTTTGTCTTGCATACTGCTTATAAAGATCAAATCATAGACATTGCAGATACAATAGGGTACATGGAGCTTAGAAAAATAGAGGGCTATGGGTAATCTCTAAAGTAAGTACATGTTTGGCACAGCATTGTGGGTCAAAGGGCCTGTACTGTGCTGCAGGTTTTCTATGTTCTACATCATCTTGAGGTAGAATAAGGTAAAATGATAGCAAAGCAGAATGAAGTGTAAAAGATACCGAAAAAGTTTAATGCAGGTAAAAGATAAAGTGCCAAGATCATAATGAGATAGATTGCGATGCCAAGGGCCAGCCACATCATATAGGAGGTCTGTTTAAGAATCTGATAACATGGGGGTACAAGTTGTCCTTGAGCCCGGTGGCAGATGCTTTCAGGCTTTTGGGGAGAGAGGAGAAGAGAGAATGTCTGTGGTGAATGGGATCTTTGATGTTGACTGCTTTGCTGAGGCAGTGAGAAGTATAAATAGAGTCTATTGAGAGGAGGCTGGTTCCTGTGACGTGCTGAGGTATGACCACAAATCTCTGCAGTTTCTTGTGGTCACAGGCATAACAAGCCATTATGCATCCAAACAGTACGCTTTGTATAGTGCATCGATAAAAATTGGTAAGAGTGACAGGGTTACGCCAAAATTTCTTTAGCCTCCTGAAGAAGTAGAGGGGTTGGTGAGCTTCCTTGATCCTGACATCCATGTGATGTTCACACCTAGAAATTTAGAGCTCTCAACCTTAACACTGTTGATGTAAACAGCAGCATGCATACTGTCCCCTTTCTGAAGTCAAGGACAAGTTCTTTTGATTTGTTGATGTTGATGTCATGACAACATGTCACTAAGTTCTCTGCCTCCTTCCTGTACTCTGACTCATTGCTATCTGAAATGCGGCCCACTATGATGGTATCACCTTCAAAACTGTAGATGGAGTTAGAGCAGAATCTAGCCATGCAGTCATGAGTGTAAAGGCAGTAGAGTAGGGACTGAGGATATAACTGTATGGAGCATCAGCATTTAGAATACGTATATATATATATTTGAAAGAGCAAGGAATTGAGGGTAGTGGGAAATAATACAGAAGATGAGTTGAGGTCGGCACAGATCGGCCATGATCATATGGAATTGTGAGGCAAGCTCAAAGGCTGACTTGTCTACTTGTGTATAATACACCAGAGGGCAGCATTGCATCGACATTCGAAGGATAAGAGGCATTACATCAATAGTTCTTGCAATGTTCAGAGAACATAATTTCCTAATGACTTACAGCTTACTGAAATAAAGGATTCAGAAAACATTCAAATAAAAATCTGATAAAGTATTTTAGGATGAATAGCTTTCAGTGATTATTCAGTAGTAATGATACATAATTTGTCACTCTTTAGTTAACATCAGCATCACTTCAATGCAATGAGATGATTTAACTCCCCCAACACTTTTAAGATCTTTATTTTAAACCACATGCAATATAGTGTTAATAAAAAAACATATAAGATTGTAAGTATTTTCTGAAGTAGCACAAAATTATTCTTCATTTTAACTTAGATGCTAGTTCAAAATTAATAAGGTTTATTCAGTGCTATTTCAATATGTTTATTCTTTTGTTATTCTCAAGAAACCCCAAACTGTTCCACATATAGATAACTACACTGAATACTACTAGTATACTGGTAAATCATGAGGGATTTATGCAGGCAAGAAATTACTAGAAGAACCTGTAATATTAGTTAGTACATTTCTGGTGAACAATGTTGGTCAGTCATTGAGTGAGCACGCTACTCTTCTTCTCCGTCTTGTTTTACGGCGGTTGGCACCCAGCTTAATGGTGCATCACCGCCACCTTCTGCTCCGGAGTGTGCAATAGACTTACATTCTAAATCCCTTCACCCAATCTCACTCACTCACACACACATACCCTAACCTACACTTTATCCTCCCATCTTTGGCCATCCTAGTACCCTATTCCTGTTTATCCATCATATCCTATAAAAACCCCTGTACGTCTTAAGAAAGCTAAAAACACCCTTACCTGTGCTCTCTCACCCATGCCCAGCAACGCTTTTAATGTGAATTCCTGCACCCCCAATTTCCTTAGATTAATTCTCATCATCTCTCTCCATATCCCATACTTCCTGCAACTCAGAACTACATGTTCTACTTTTTGAAATGTTATCAAAAAATCTTTTTATAATATGTGTTTGACTTAATCTCCCACATTTTATTCATTACACCGTAGAATAGGCTGTACCACCCAACAACCCCCAATTTCACTCTAGTTTAATTTTGGGACAATTTACAGTGGACTGTGGGAGGAAACCAGAGCACCCGGAGAAAACCCATGTAGTCACAGGAAGAACATACAAACTCCTTACAAGCGGCGGCAGGAATTGAACCTGGGTAGCCTGTACTATAAAGCATTGTGCTAACTACTATGTTACTGTGCTATACTGTGTCTGCCCAAAACATTTGTTTAAATTAGGGACCTACTGACCCTTGGCACAGCAGACAACCACTGACTAGAACTCTGAAAAATTATTTGGTTGACCAGATTTATCTGATTAGTTTTCAATCTTAAACATTCTGCAGGGCACAAAAGATGTTTATTTAAACTTAACTAACAAGAAAACAAGCTTCTTCACTTATATGGTTATATATACCATATATATGGTTATTTATATTTTAATGTACCTTCCTCTTTGGCCCTCTGAAGAGTGACTTTGCTGTGTTTGGTGATGAACAGAGCTGTGTTTCGTCATTCTCATCTTCCTCCTCCTCTTCACTGACTTCATTTGGAGACTCTGTTATCAATTCGCCGGTGTCAGGTGGACATACAGATTGTGCAAAGCTGTTTTTACATGGTGCATTATTAACTGCATGTGTACTGGTCTGTATTTCAGTACACTGCTCATGTCCCTGCTCCCAGCAGTTGGTTTGCTCCAGCAGTTCACCCTAAAGTCGGAAGCAGAGAAACATGATATCAATTCAGCATTTATTAACCTCCATCATCTATAAATTAACAGTTGAGTCAAATACAATTATCTACTTTTTAATGAAATTGTTTCAAGCTGAATAAAAGTAACAGCTAGTTCACTATAGATATAATGGGCAGCAAAAATTGTTCATGGAACATTTGGAACCAGGCATTATCAAGTGAACGTAGCCTCATTACAAATAATGTTTGAGATTGCAAGTATTTTCTGAAGTAGCATGGAATTATTCTTCATTTTAACTTCGATGTTTGTTCAAAATTAGTGGCTTTTCACAATATCATACGCTGTTGGTGGGACAGTCCTGCAGTGCTCCTCAGCAACAGTTAATTATTCAAAAGCAGTATGTTAGATGTTCAGTTAAGTAGAGGCACGGAACCGAAGGAGGCACAAGTTGAATATCCAGTCTAAATCTCTGAACAAGCAATCTAGGCTGGGCATCAGTGTGGGACTGACATGATGCTTCACTGGAATATCTGGACAGCAAAGATGCAGACATCAGGATGGTCTTTATTGATCACAGCTCGGCATTTAACACCATCATCCCCTCATTACTAATCAGTAAACTCCAAGACCTGGGCCTTGTTACGTACCCCGTAACTGGGTTGCCAAACCAGCAGAAATGGATCACTCAGTTGGAGTCTGGATTACTAGAACTAAGAAAGTTTTATTAAAGAAACAAGCAACACAGTAATCGAAAGGATAATAAATGCAACAGTTCAGCGATGATAAACACACATGTGCACAGAATTAAGATAACAGCATCAATCAAGCTCTATCGTTGTCTAGGGGTAAATGACCAAATTTCAAAGTGACTCAAAGTTCAGTCCAGTTAGTAGTTCAGTTCGCAGTAATCGTTGCCATGGCGATGGACAACGTGGGGGAAGAGAGAGATAGAACAGGAACAACTGATCATTCAGAACGGCTTCACTCACAGACCGGCGATATAGCTCACAAGCAACTTTTGGGCGGGTCCTTGGTGATGTCACCTGAGGTCACCGACTGTGACCCCTCCTCCAGATGCGGTCGATCCTCTGCAGTGAACCCGGCACCCAGGCAAGGGCGGACACACACCGGGTTCCCGCTGATCGTACCTTTCCACCCTGGCCGTTGTCTGATACTTCTCACCCACTCGTGAGAGGCGCACCGCTTCCAGGGTCTCGTTACCTCGGGTGGCGTGTGTGTGCTGCCTTAGCGAACCGGTCCCTTTTTATCCCCCTGCTGGGGCATCGCCTGTCCATCACTTCAAACAGTTCAAGGTTCAAAGGGGGGAGCCGCTCCAGACAGCTCTCTCTCCCCCGTCCCTTCATTACACATCTCCAGACGCTGCTCCATTGTTCCTTATCTCTCCTTCCCCTGAGGGCAGGTGGCAGACCACTTACTGATGTCACTGATGCTAACCCAGGCCAGCAAACATCTTAATTTTATGTGTATTCTCGTCACAGCCTCAATACCCCCTTTGTGCAATTGGATCCTGGATTTCCTCCCTTGTAGACCCCAGTCAGTTTGATTGACAAAACCACCTCCACAATGTCCATCAGCACAGGAGCACGGCATTGATGTGTACTTAGCCCCTTGCTCTACTCACTTTACATCTATGACTATCTGGTTAAGTACAGCTCCAACATCATATACAAAGTTGCTGATGACACCACTGTTGTGGGTTGTATCAAATGTAGTGATGAATTAGTATACAGGAGGGAGATTGAAAATTTGGCTGAATGGTGTACTACCAACAACCTCTCACTCAAAGACGAAACCACCAAGGAACTGATATAGAATTCAGGAGAGGGAAACCAGAGGTCCACGAGCCAGTAATAATTAGAGGATCAGAGGTGGCGAGGGTCAGTAGCTTTAAATTCCTGGGTGATACTATCTCGGAGGACCTGTCCTGGATCCACCACATAAACATAAATGCGAAGATAGCACAACAGCACCTCTACTTCATCAGGAATCTGCCAAGATTCAGCATGTCATCAAAAACCATGGCAAACTTCTATAGATGTGTGATAGAAAGTGTGCTTACCGGCTGCATTACAGCCAATTATGGTAACACCAATGCTTCTGAGTGGAAAATCCTACAAAAGGTAGTGGATTTGGCCCAGTACATCATGGGTAAAAACCCTCCCAACAATTGAGCACATCTACATGAAATGTTGCCGTAAGAAAGCATCATGAATCAAAGATCCTCAGCACCCAGGCTATGCTCTTTTCTCACTGCTGCCATCAGGTAGAAGATAGAGATGCCTCAGGACTCGCAACAGCAGTTCACGAACAGTTACTACCCCTCAACTGTCAGGCTCTTAAACAAAAGAGGATAACTACACTCAATTAAGGACTCTTTCATGTTGTTATTTCATGTGTGTTATTTATTGCTACTTATTTATATCTACATTTGCAGTGTTAGTTTATAGATCCAGCTTAGTTATTGTTCAACAGATTTGCTCAGTATGCCCGCAGAAAAAGAATCTCAGGGTTGTATGTAGTGACACGTATATACCTGATAATAAATTCTACATTGAACTTTGAACATTCTTGTCTACCTTCTTTATTAATGAGCCTTTTGCAGCACTCAAATGAAATGCATTTATATTGGTTGACCAATGCTACTGCAAGTTATCTCATCATTTACCTCACGTGTTTGTGACAGTGGTTTCAAAAGTACTTCATTAATTTTGCGACGTTTGGAAATTTCTTGACACATCAACTGTGTTATGAATTGAGAAGTTATGGTTAAAATGAGCTGAGGAGTTTTTCTCCTGTCCCATGATCCTCTCATATCCTTTTTGCCAATCAACTGTCCAGCTCTTGGCTCCATCCCTTCCCCTCCTGTCTTCTCCTATCATTTTGGATCTCCCCCTCCCCCTCCCACTTTCAAATCTCTTACTAGCTCTTCTTTCAGTTAGTCCTGACGAAGGGTCTCAGCCCAAAACGTCGACTGTACCTCTTCCTAGAGATGCTGCCTGGCCTGCTGCGTTCACCAGCAACTTTGATGTGTGTTGCTTGAATTTCCAGCATCTGCAGAATTCCTCGTGTTTGAGGAGTTTAATTTTAGATTTAGATTAATTCAACAAAACTTGGAAAAATAAAAAATTCTACGCTGATTTTGGTATCGATAGGCTTAGATTTGAAATAGAGTCTGTTGTTTTTATTATAACACAGCAACAGGGCTCAGATACCTGTCCACACCAACAAAATCAAGGCAACAGATAATTAAAATGTTAATACCTGAGCATTCATCAGACTGCATCTCTGTCTGTTGGGCTTTTGCAGTGACATCGAATGATATGCAATACACACTGTGATGATGCAACACTAATCTGAACTCCGTTTACATGGTTGGTAGAAGGTGTAGCCTTGCACATCAATAGTGGGCCCTCCTAGAGGTTTGATGTCAGTTTTAGTATTACTTAATGAGGGCCTGACTCTACCTATGCCACTGCTGGGAGGTTTGGAATAACTAACTTTCATAAAGATTACTCTAAAATGTCCCTTGTTTGATAATCATAATCTACTTCCTTCACCACCCAAAATCACCTCACCCTCTGGTGTTTTCACAGTTAATCTACTCACATAACCTGTCCCCAACAAATAGTCTCTAAAAGGTTTGTCTACCTATCCTTTCTGTTCACGTTCTTTGATATTCACTGATGTACAATCTTTCAAGTTCTGTGATTTCCCTTCCCATTCTACCCTCTCAATTCCCAACTAATCCCATTCTCCATTCTCCTGCAATTCTCCCCTAATTCTCTACCCCTCTGATTTTTCTTCTTCTGACGATTTCAGATTTTATTTATCCTCTACAACTCTACCTTATGTAGTGACACCTTTCATTATTCACTAGCTTCAACCTTACATCTGGCATCACCACCTGTGGCACTTAACCACTTCTGGCCTCTACTCCATCATACTCTGTTTCTTTTCATTCTCTTTGATCTTCCTCCTTATCATAGAAAAGATAGAAACATAGAAAACCCACAGCACAATACAGGCCCTTCGGCCCACAAAGCTGTGCCGAACATGTCCTTACGTTAGGAATTACCTAGGGTTACCCATAGCCCTCAATTTTTCTAAGCTTCATGTACCTATCCAGGAGTCTCTTAAAAGACCCTACCGTATCCAACTCTATCACCGTCACTGTCAGCCCAATCCACACACTCACCACTCTCTGTGTAAAAAACTTGCCCGACATCTCCTCGGTACCTACTTCCAAGCACCCTACAACAGTGCCCTCTCGTGCTAGCCATTTCAGCCCTGGGAAAAAGCCTCTGACTATCCACACGATCAATGCCTCTCATCATCTTATACACCTCTATCAGGTCACCTCTCATCCTCCGTCGCTCCAAGGAGAAAAGGCCAAGTTCACTCAACCGATTTGGACAGCCAAGGGCTGATTAAGGATAGTCAGCATGGCTTTGTGCGTGATAGATAGTGTTTAATGAATCTTGTAGAGTTCTTTGAGGAGGTTACAAAGAAAGTAGATGAGGGAAAGGCTGTAGATGTTGTCTACATGGACTTTTGTAAGGCCTTTGACAAGGTCCCACATGGGAGGTTAGTTCAGAACGTTCAGACACTAGGTATCCATGGAGAGGTTGTAAACTGGATTCGAAATTGGCTGTGTGGGAGAAGACAGAGAGTGGTGGTAGATAATTGCTTCTCAGACTGGAGGCCTGTGACTAGTGGTGTGCCTCAGGGATTCGTGCTGGGACCATTGTTGTCTGTTGGCTATATCAATGATCTAGATGATAATGTGGAAAATTGGATCAGCAAGTTTGCTGATGACACTAAGAGTGGAGGCATTGTGGATGGCGAGGAAGACTTTCAAAGTTTGCAGGGGGATCTGGACCAGCTGGAAGAATGGGCTAAAAAATAGCAGATGGAATTTAATGCAGACAAGTGTGAGGTGCTGCATTTTGGAAGGGCAAATCAAGGTAGAACATACACAGTAAATGGTAGGGCACTGAGGAGTGCGGAGGAACAAGGGGATCTGGGAGTTCAGATACATAGTTCCCTGAAAGTGGCATCACAGGTGGACAGGGTGGCAAAGAAGGTTTTTGGCATCCTGGCATTCATAAATCAAAGTATTAAGTATAGGAGTTGGAATATTATGGGGAGGTTGTATAAGATATTGGTGAGGCCAAATTTGGAATATTCTGTGCAGTTCTGGTCACCTAACTATAGGAAGGATATCGGTAAGATTGAAGGTGTGCAGAGAAGATTTACTAGGATGGTGCCGGGTCTTCAGGAGTTGAGTTACAGGGAAAGATTGAACAGGTTAGGATTTTATTCCTAGGAGCATAGAAGAACGAGGAGAGATTTGATAGAGATAAACAAAATAATGAGGGGTACGGACAGAGTAAATGCAAGTAGGCTCCTTCCACTTAGATTAGGAGAGATAAATACCGGAGGACATGGCTTTAGGGTGAAAGGGGAAAGATTTAGGGGGAACTTCTTCACTCAGAGAGTGGTGGGAGTGTGGAACGAGCTGAAATCTGGTGTGGTAAATGTGGGCTCACTGTTAAGTTTTAAGAACAAATTGGATAGATACATGGATGGGAGAGGTCTGGAGGGTTACGGACTGGGTGCGGGTCAATGGGACAAGTGGAATAAAGTTTCGGCACAGACTAGAAGGGCCAAATGGCCTGTTTTCTGTGCTGTAGTATTCTATGGTTCTATTCTCCATATAACCATATAACAATTACAGCATGGAAACAGGCCATCTCGGCCCTTCTAGTCCGTGCCGAACTCTTACTCTCACCTAGTCCCACTGACCTGCACTCAGCACATAACCCTCCATTCCTTTCCTGTCCATATATCTATCCAATTTAACTTTAAATGACAACATCCAATCTGCCTCAACTACTTCTGCTGGAAGCTCGTTCCACACAGCTACCACTCTCTGAGTAAAGAAGTTCCCCCTCAAGTTACTCCTGAACTTGTGCCCTTTAACTCTCAACTCATGTCCTCTTGTTTGAATCTCCCCCACTCTCAATGGAAACAGCCTATCCACATCAACTCTATCTATCTCCCTCATAATTTTAAATACCTCTATCAAGATCCCCCTCAACCTTCTACGTTCCAAAGAGTAAAGACCCAACTTGTTCAACCTCTCTCTGTAACTTAGGAGAGATGAAACCCAGTAACATTCTAGTAAGTCTTCACTGTACTCTCTCTATTTTGTTGACATCTTTCCTATAATTCAGTGACCAAAACTGTACACAATACTCTAAATTCGGCCTCACCAATGCCTTGTACAATTTCAACATTACATCCCAACTCCTATACTCAGTGCTCTGATTTATAAAGGCCAGCATACCAAAAGCTTTCTTTACCACCCTATACACATGAGATTCCACCTTCAGGGAACTATGCACCATTATTCCTAGATCCCTCTGTTCCATTGCATTCTTCAATGCCCTACCATTTACCATGTATGTCCTATTTTGATTAGTCCTACCAAAATGTAGCACCTCACATTTATCAGTATTAAACTTCATCTGTCATCTTTCAGTCCACTCTTCTAAATGGCCTAAATCTCTCTGCAAACTTTGTAAACCTACTTCATTACCCACAACTCCACCTATCTTAGTATCATCTGCATACTTACTCATCGAATTTACCACCCCATCATCCAGATCATTAACGTATATGACAAATAACACTGGACCCAGTACAGAACCCTGAGGCACACCACTAGTCACCAGCCTCCAATCTGACACACAGTTATCCACCACTACTCTCTGGCGTCTCCCATCCAGCCACTGCTGAATCCATTTTACTACTTCAATATTAATACCTAACGATTGAACCTTCCTAACCAACCTTCTGTGTGGGACCTTGTCAAAGGCCTTACTGAAGTCCATATAGACAACATCCACCGCTTTACCCCGTCAATATTCCTAGTAACCTTTTCAAAAAATTCAATAGGATTTGTCAAACATGACCTTCCATGTGGGACATTGTCAAAGGCCTCACTGAAGTCCATATAGACAACATCCACCGCTTTATTCTCGTCAACATTCCAAGCAACCTCTTCAAAAAATTCAATAAGATTTGTCAAACATGACCTTCCACGCACAAATCCATGTTGACTGTTCCTAATCAGATCCTGTCTATCCAGGTAATTATATATACCATCTCTAAGAATACTTTTCATCAATTTACCCACCACTGACGTCAAACTCACAGGCCGATAATTGCTAGGCTTACTCTTAGACCCCTTTTTAAACAATGGAACAACATGAGCAATATGCCAGTCCTCCAGCACCATCGCCGTTACTAATGACATTTGAAATATTTCTGTCAGAGCCCCTGCCATTTCCACACTAAGTTCCCTCAAGGTCCTAGGGAATATCCTGTCAGGACCTGGAGACTTACAACTTTTATATTCCTTAAAAGCTCCAGTACTTCCTCTTCTTTAATCATCATAGTTTCCATGACTTCCTTACCCGTTTCCCTTGTCTTACACAATTCAATGTCCTTCTCCTTAGTGAATACCGAAGAAAAGAAATTGTTCAGAATCTCCCCCATCTCTTTTGGCTCCACACATAGCTGTCCACTCTGATTCTCTAAGGGACCAATTTTATCCCTCGCTATCCTTTTGCTATTAATATAACAGTAGAAACCCTTGGGATTTATTTTCACCTTACTTGCCAAAGCAACCTCGTATCTTCTTTTAGCTTTTCTAATTTCTTTCTTAACATTCTTTTTACATTCTTTATATTGCTCGAGCACCTCATTTACTCCATGCTGCCTATATTTATTGTAGATATCTCTCTTTTTCTGAACCAAGTTTCCAATATTCCTTGAAAACCATGGCTCTCTCAAACTTTTAACCTTTCCTTTCATCCTAACAGGAACATAAAGATTCTGTACTCTCAAAATTTCACATTTAAATGACTTCCATTTCTCTATTACATTCTTCCCATAAAACAAATTGTCCCAATCCATTCCTTCTAAATCCTTTCGCATCTCCTCAAAGTTAGCCTTTCTCCAATCAAAAATCTCAACCCTGGGTTCAGACCTATCCTTCTCCATAACTATATTGAAACTAATAGCATTGTGATCACTGGACCCGAAGTGCTCCCCAACACAAACCTCCGTCACCTGAGCTATCTCATTCCCTAACAGGAGATCCAACACTGCCCCTTCTCGCGTTGGAACCTCTATGTATTGCTGCAAAAAACTACCCTGCACACATTTTATAAACTCCAAGCCATCCAGCCCTTTTATAGTATGGGATTCCCAGTCTATATGTGGAAAATTAAAATCTCCCACAATCACTCCCTTGTGCTTACTACAAATATCTGCTATCTGTTTACAAATTTGCTCCTCCAATTCTCGCTCTCCATTTGGTGGCCTATAATACACCCCCATAAGAGTTATTACATCTTTCCCATTCCTCAATTCCACCCAAATAGCCTCCCTGGACGAGCCCTCTAATCTATCCTGCCAGAGCACCACTGTAATATTTTCTCTGACAAGCAGTGCAACACCTTCCCCTCTTGTTCCTCCGATTCTATCACACCTGAAGCAATTAAATCCAGGAATATTTAGTTGCCAATCACACCCCTCCTGTAACCAAGTTTCACTAATAGCTACCACATCATACTTCCAGGTATCAATCCATGCTTTAAGCTCATCCACCTTTCTTATAATGCTCCCAGCATTAAAATAAATGCACTTAAGAAATTTTCCACCTCTTACTCTCTGTTTACCACTAATGGTGCAAACAACTTTACTATTTTATTTTTCTTCCTTCTTCTCTACATCTGTTCCTATACTCTGGTTCCCCTCCCCCCCTCGTATCTAGTTTAAACCCACCAGAGCCTCTCATGCTCCCCAATCTAGGCAACATCCTTGTAAATCTCCTCTGCACCCTTTCTATGGTTTCCACATCCTTCCTGTGGTGAGGCGACGAGAACTGAGTACTCCAAGTGGGGTCTGACCAGGGTCCTATATAGCTGCAACATTACCTTTCTGCTCCTAAACTCAACCCACAACTGATGAAGGCCTTCTTAACCACACAATCAACCTGTGAGTGTCCTATGGATTTGGACCCCAAGATCCCTCTGATCCTCCACACAGCCAAGAGTCTTGCCATTAATACTATATTCTGCCATTATACGTGACCTGCCAAAATGAACCATTTCACACTTATCTGGGTTGAACTCCATCTGCCACTTCTCAGCCCAGTTTTGCATCCTATCAATGTCCCGCTGTAACAGCTGACAGCCCTCCACACTATGCACAACACCCCCAACCTTTGTGTCATCAGCAAACTTACTAACCTATCCTTCCACTACCTCATCCAGGTCATTTATAAAAATCACGAAGAGAAGGGGTCCCAGAACAGATCCCTGAGGCACAGCACTGGTCACCGACCTCCAACCAGGACATGATCCCTCTACAACAACTCTTTGCCTTCTGTGGGCAAGCCAGTTCTGGGTCCACAAAGCAATGTTCCCTTGGATCTTATGCCTCCTTACTTTCTCAATAAGCCTTGCATGGAGTACCTTATCAAATGCCTTGCTGAAAGTCATATACACTACATCTACTGCTCTACCTTCATCAATGTGTTTAGTCACATCCTCAAAAAATTCAATCAGGCTCGTAAGGCACGACCTGCCTTTGACAAAGCCATGCTGACTATTCCTAATCATATTATGCCTCTCCAAATGTTCATAAATCCTGCCCCTCAGGATCTTCTCCATCTGCGTACCAACCACTGAAGTAAGACTCACTGGTCTATAAATTTCTGGGCTATCTCTACTCCCTTTCTTGAATAAGGGAACAACATCTGCAACCCTCCAATCCTTCAGAACCTCTCCTGTCCCCTGCAAATTGAACCTATATTATTTCTAATTTTTCCTACATCATTTATTGGTAATTTAACTGGGAAATATTAGGAACAAGTTCTTGTTACTCTTTTCACAGAAGCAGTCTAACATTTGGAGTATTCATCAATTTTTCTGCAATTTGTATAAATTAGAGAGGACCACACACAGCACACTCACAAGTACATATTTTATTTCATGACAGCCTTGCTTTGAGCTTATGTGAATTTACCTCTGAGTAGTGGAAAGCCTAAACCATAACCCCAAAACTTGGTCTAAATTTTCCCTTAATATCAGTCACCTCCTGAAAATGATCAGAAGATGGTGCTGTAGGTCCACTTTACATGCAGCTTGCAAAGGTAAAAAACTAAAAATAAAAACAAGACTATTGAGCCAATGACCTTTTATCCCAACTGATGAAACATCAATCAGAAATGTTAGCATTTCTCGCTCCACAGATGCTGTCTAAAGTAGATTTTATTCAAGTTAAAAATTAATTTTGGCAATACTTTCTGTAGGCAGAAAGTATTGGGCCAGGATTATTTGTATTTAAATAGTACACAAAGGTGGACAGATTCAATTAAAATTTAAAAAAAAAATTAGAATCAATTCCAGAGGGAGTTTTAGAAGAAACACTGCAAAGGATGTCAACCCGAAGTCTGGGTGAGAAAATCAGTTTTGCCTGAGACGAGATATCATAAGTGGAAAACGTGAATACTAATTTGTCAGTGACTCTCAAATACATTTGCTAGAGCTAAAGCGCAGCAGCTGAGCCGTGATTTATGAGATGGGAGTTGTTTCATGGTACATCCATTGCTTTTCAATGAAACAAACTGTGTGATTAACAGATGTGTCACTTTTTGAGATGAGGCATTAATGTCTCGATATTGCCATTTCCTCAGATGACATTTTGAGAATATAATGGATTCTTCTAACAGTTCAGAATTCTGACACTACAGAAGGGTCTGTGTTACCCTAATTCTGCATATACAATATTCTTCAAAAAGCCATTCCTATTAATGCAACATTATATTCTTTGATAATAAAAGCTGCTGGCTTTCCAGAGCTACACGGTGGCCACTTTAATAGGTACACCTGCTTGTTAATGTAAATATTTAATCAGCCAATCATGTGGCAGCAACTCAATGCATGAAAGCTTGAAGATATGGTCAAGAGGTTCAGTTGTTGTGCAGACCAAAAATCAAATTGGGAAGAAATATGATCAAAGTGACCTTGACCATGGAATGATTATTGCTGCCAGATGGGGTGGTTTGAGTATCTCAGCGACTGCTGATTTTCATGTATAAGTCTCCAGAGTTTACACAGAAAAACACAAAAACACATCCAGTGAGTGGCAGTTCTATAGGCAAAAATTTGTTAATGAGCGAGGTCAGAGGAGAATGGCCAGATTGTTTCAAGCTGACAGGAAAGTGACAGTAACTCCAATGACCACACATTACAAAAGTGGTGAGCAGAACAGCACAACATGTTGAACCTTGAAGTAGATAGTCTACAGCAGCAGAAGACTATAAGAGCAGAACCAGGCCATTTAGTTTATCAAGTCTGCTCCACCATTTCATCATGGCTGATCCAATTTTCTTCTCATCCCCAATTTCCTGTCTTAGAACATAGAATAGTACAGCACATTACAGGCCCACAATGTTGTGCTGACCCTCAGACCCTGCCTCCCATATAACCCCCCACCTTAAATTCCTCCATATACCTGTCTAGAAGTCTCTTAAATTTCACTAGTGTATCTGCCTCCATCACTGACTCAGGCAGTGCACCAACCACACACCAACCACTCTCTGAGTAAAAAACTTTCCTCTAATATCTCCCTTGAACTTCCCACCCCTTACCTCAAAGCCATGTCTTCTTGTATTGAGCAGTGGTGCCCTGGGGAAGAGGCGCTGGCTGTCCCCATATCTCCTCCCCAGGCTGTTTTCTCCCCGTATCCCTTCATGCCCTGACCATCCAAGAATCTATCAACCTCTGCCTTAAGTATACATAACAACTTGGCCTCCACAGCTGCCTGAGGCAAAGAATTTCAGATTCACCACTCTCTGGATAAAGAAATTCCTCCTCATCTTGATTCTAAAAGGACGCCTCTCTATTCTGAGGCTGTGTCCTCTGGTCTTAGACTCTCCTACCATAGGAAACACCCTCTCCACATCAACTCTGTCAAGGCCTTTCACCTCTTGATAAGTTTCAATGAGGTCAGCCTTCATTCTTTTAAGTTCCAATGAATACAGGTCCAGAGCAATTAAATGCTTTTCATATGACAAGCCATTCCATCCTGGAATCATTTTTGTGAATTTCCTTTGAATCCTCTCCAGGTTCGGCACACCCTTTCTAAGATAAAGGGCCCAAATAGCTCACAATACTCCAAATGAAGACTCACCAGTGTTTTATAAAGTCTCAACATTACATCTTTGTTTTTAGATTGGACAATCCATGGCAGGAGTGCACCAGAGAGCTACTTTTAATTAGGACGTCGACCAAAGTTTTTAAAGGCAGAGTTTTATGTGAATTTACAATAAACAGCTTTGACCATTGACCAACTGGCATTTAGATTTGATTACCAAGAGCAAATTAAAGGAAGGCAGTGGCAAGTGCAGCAGCTGTTGTCTCAGTTGACATAGTCAGAATGGTCATCTTGAGGCTTTAGCTCTTTGAGGCTTCAGAGAAGAGAGGCTTCAGTCAGAGAAAGCAAAGGAAGGAAAAGCTCAAGGTAAAGTTTTTGTTTTTCCTTCTCTTCATTACATCTACTCATCTAGGACACCACAGATGCCAGGCAGGATAGCTGAATGCTCCTCTTACAGGATGTGGGAAGGCAGGGAGACCTCCAGTGTCCCTGATGACTATAACTGTGAGAAGTGCATCCAGCTGCATCTTCTAACAATCCGAATTCCAGATCATTCAGGATGCTGGGGGGGCTGGGGCGGGGTGATATGACATATAGAGAGGTCACTACACCCAAGGTGCCGGACACAAAAAACTGGATGACAGTTAGGAAGGGGAAAGGGATCAAGAAGCCAGTGCAGAGTACCCCTAGGCCATCCCTCTCAACAACAGGTGCAGTATATCACTTTGGATACTGTTGGGGGGGGTTGAACTAACAGATGAAAGTCACAGGGGTGAGGTCTCTGGCACTGAGTCTGCCTCCGTGACTCAAAAAGGAAAGGGGGATAAAAGGTATGCTGTGGTAATGGGGGATTTGTTAGTTGGTGGAATGGGCAGGAGGTTCTATAGGGAAGAATGAGATTCCCGGATGATATGCTGCCTCCCAGGTGTCAGAGCTAGGATATCTTTGATCAAGCCCTCAGCAGTCTGCTGAGGGGAGGGGGGGATCAGACAGAGGTCGTGGTCCATGTAGGTACCAATGATATGGGTAGGACGAGTGACAAGTTTCTGCATAGAAAGTTCAGGGAATTAGGTGCTAAATTAAAGGGCAGGACCTCCACAGTTGTAAATCAGGATTGCTACCCCTGCCATGTGCTGCTGAGGCCATATCTAGGAAGATTATAAAGTTTAATATGTGGTTGAGGAGTTGATGCAGGAGGGAGGGCATAACATTTTTTGGATCATTCAGTGCTCTTCCAGGGAAGGTGGAACCTGTACAGAAGGGGCAGTTTGCACCTGAACTGGAGGGCGACTAATACCCTAGTGGGAAGACCTGTTAATGCTGCATGGTGGGGTTTAAACTAGAGTTGTAGGGGGATGGGAACTAGAGTGCCAGAACAGTTAGCGGAGAGGTTGTGGAGGCAGATGTTGATAAGACCACAGACAAAGATAGGAATCAGCAGGTTGAGCATGGTGCAACTAGTGTCCTGAGCTGCGTATATTTCAATGCAAGAAGTATTGTAGGAAAGGCAAATGATAGGGCTGAAGATGAGGTAGCTGGTTTACAAACAGAGGGAATATGCAGTGAGGAGAAGCTGCTGAAAGGGCAAAATTGCAGTCAACAGATGAGTTGCAACATAAAAGGTGGACAAAATCGAAAAGGGTGAATGCAGGACTGAAGGTGCAATATTTAAATGCACGCAGTATACGGAATAAAGTAGATGAACTTTGTAGCACAGTGGCAGATTGGCAGGTATAATGTCGTAGGTATCACTGAATCAAAGCTGAAAGAAAATTACAGCTAGGAGCTTAATGTCCAAGGGTACACATTGTATTGAAAGGAGAGGCAGGAAGGCAGAGCGAATGGTGATGCTCTGTTGGTAAAAAGTGAAATCAAATCTTTAGAAAAAGATGACATAGGGTCAGAAGGTGTTGAATCACTGTGGAGAGAGCTCAGAAACTGCAATGGGTAAAAATACCCTGATGGGAGTTGCAGACTGACCCCCAAACAGTAGCAAGGATGTGGTCTACAAATTACATGAGATAGAAAATGCATTAAAAAAAAAGGGCAATATTACAATAGTTATGGGGGATTTCAATATGCAAGTAGATTGCAAAGATCAGGTTGGTGCTTGATTCCAGGAAGAGGAATTTCTGGAGTGCCTACGAGATGTCTCTATAGAGCATCTCCTGGTTCAGCTCCCGAGGGGATCAGCTATTTTGGATTGGGTGATTTACAATGAACCGGAATTGATTAGAGAGCTTAAGATAAAAGGACTCTTCGGAGCAAGTGATCATAATATGATCAAATTCACCCTGCAACATGAGGAGAAGCTAAAGTCAGATGTATCAGTATTACAGTGGAATAAAGGGAATTACAGAGCCATGAGAGAGGAGTTGGCCTAAATTGATTGGAAAAGAACATTAGCAGGGCAGATGGTCGAGCAGCAATGGCAATTGTTCAAAATATTCAACATGAGGCCTCACCACTGCCTTATAAAGTCTCAATATCACATCCCTGCTCTTGTATTCTAGACCTCTTGAAATGAATGTTAACATTGCATTTCCCTTCCTCACCACTGACTCAACCTACAAGTTAACCTTTTGGGTGTTCTGCACAAGGACTCCCAAGTCTCTTTGCATATCAGAGCTTTGGATTTTCTCCCCGTTTAGAAAGTAGTCTGCACATTTACTTCTACTATCAAAATGTATGACCATGTATTTTCTAGCATTGTATTTCATTTGCCACTTTCTTGTCCATTTTGCTAATCTGTCTAAGTCCTTCTGCAGCGTACCCATTTCCTCAACACTACCTGCCCCTCCACCAGTCTTTATATCATCTGCAAACCTAGCAACAAAGCTATCTATTCCAACATCTTAATCATTCATTTATAGCATAAAAGGAAGCGGTCCCAACACCAACCCCTGCAAAACACTACATCATTTGTACCAATCAGTCAAAGCTCTAACCATGCCAGTAACTTTCCTGTAATACACTCGGCTCTTAACTTGGTAAGGCCTTCTGAAAGTCCAAATAAAATATCTATCCTACTTGTAATCTAGAAACATAGAAAATCTACAGCACAATACAGGTTCTTCAGCCCACAAAGTTGTGCCCAACATGTCCCTATCTTAGAAATTACTAGGCTTACTTATAGCCCTCTATTTTTCTAAGCTCCATGTACCTATCCAAAAGTCTCTTAAAAGACCCTGTCGTATCCGGCTCCACCACTGTTGCCGGCAGCCCATTCCATGCGCTCACCACTAAGTAAAAAACTTACCCCTGACATCTCCTCTGTACCTACTCCCCAGAACCTTCAACCTGTGTCCTCTTGTGGCAACCATTTCAGCCCTGGGAAAAAGCCTCTGACTATCCACATGATCCATCTCCTCAAGAATTCCCTATGAAATTTCAAGTTGAGCTCAATCATCTGTGATCACTGCCTCCTAAGAGTTCTTTTACCTTAAGCTCCCCAACTGCCTCTGATTCACTATATAACACACAATCCATATAGTTGATCCCCTAGTAGGCTCAATGATGAACTGCTCTAAAAAGCCACCTTATAGGCATTCAACAAACTCACTCTCGTGGGATCCATTACCAACCTGATTTTCCCAATCGACCTGCATGTTAACATCTCCCATGGCTATCATAACATTGCCCTTTTGACATGCCTTTTCTACTTCCCATTGTAATCTGAGGTCCACATCCCAGCTACTGTTGGGAGGCCTGTATATAACTGCCATCAGGGTCCTTTTACCCTTGCAGTTTCTTGATTCAACCCACAAGGCTTCAACACCTTCCAATCTTTCATATCTTTCTACTGATTTGATGCAATGCCAGCCTCTCTGCCTACCTTTCTATCCCTCTGATACAACATGTAACCTTTGACATTTAGCTCCCAACTATCCTTTAGCCATGATTCAGTGAAGGCCACAACATCATACCTGTCAATCTGTAATAGACCTTATTTCTTGTACTACCTGCACTGAGATATTACACTTTGAGTACTGTATTTGCTACCCTTTTTGATTCTGCATCTCTAACACACTGATACTCACCCTACTGGCAGCAATTTTGTCCATTCATCTTTCTGCCCTTCCTAACAGCTTGACTGCATGCTGTCTTTGCCTCTTTACCATCTGTCCTATCCCAAGTCCCTTCACTTTCGTTCCCACCCCTCTGCCAAATGAGTTCAAACCCTCCCCAACAGCTCTACAAACCTGCCACGAGAATATTGGTCCCCCTCGGGGTCAGGTGCAACCCGTCACTTTTCTACAGGTGATAACTCCCCCAGTTGAGATCCTAACGAACCAAGAACCTGAAGCCCTGTCCCCTGCACCAGCTTCTCAGCCACGCATTTATTTGCCAACTCATCCTGTTTCTACCTTCACTGGCAAATGGCACAGGTAGCACAGAAATTCCTACCCTGGAGGTCCTACTTCTTAGCTTTCTATCTAGTTCTCTAAATTTTCTTTTCAGGACCTCTTTGCTTTTCCTTCATATGTCATTGGTACCAATCTGTACCAAGACATCTGGCTGCCCTCCCTCCCCCTCCAAAATGCTAAGGACACAAACTGAGACGTCCCTGACCCTGGCACCTGGGAGGCAGCATACCATCTGGGTGTCCCATTCACATCCACAAAATTTCCCATTTGTTCCTCTGACTATTGAATCCCCTATCACTACCGTTCCCCTCTTCTCCCTCTCTCCCTTCTGCACCACGGACCCATGATTAAGGTAAAGGTGGAAAATGAAAGTAAGCTAGGCAGTAATATTAAAGAAGAGACGGAATTAATGGCTTGCTGGCCAATTTTTGTAGATGATATGAAGATAGGTGCAGGGATAGGAAGATTTGAGGAAGCGGGGAGCTTGCAGAATGACTTAGACAGATTGGGAGAATAGGCAAAGAAGTGGCAGATAGAATATAATGTTGGGAAGTCTTTTGTCATGCACTTTGATAGAAGGAATAAAGACGTAGACTATTTTCTGAACGTGGAGAAAATTCAAAAATCAGAGGTGCAAAGGGACTTGGGAGTCCATGCGCAGGATTCCCTTAAGGTTAACTTGCAGGCTGAGTCAGTGAAAAGGAAGGGAAATGCATTGTTAGCATTCATTTGCAGAGCACTAGAGTATAGGAGCAAAGATGTAACGCTGAGGTTTTATAAGGCATTACTCAGAGCGCACTTGGAATACTCTGAGCAGTTTTTGGCCCTTTATCTCAAAAAAGATAGCACTGAAGGTGGTGATTGTTCGGGTGGGAGCTGCAGCGATGGCGGGAGCGCGGGTGTGGACAATTTTTTTTAAAAAAAAAGAAAACAAAAAGAAAGAAGTTGGTGGCCAGAATGATTCTGGGAATGAAAGGGTTAACATGAGCATTTGATTGCTCTGGGCCTGTACTCTCTGGAGTTTAGGAAAATGAGGGGGGAGCTCATTGAAAAGTATTGACTATTGAAAAACCTAGACAGAGCGGAAGCGGGGAGGATATTTCCTGTAGCGTGTGAGTTTAGGACCAGTGGGCACAGCCTCAGACTAGAGGTGTCCATTTAGAACAGAGATAAGGAGAAATTTCTTTAGCCAGAGGGTGGTGAATCTGTGGAATTCATTCTGACAGATGTCTGTGGAAGCCAAGTCATTAGCTATATATAAAGCGGAGGTTTCTTGATTAGTGAGGTTATCAAAGGTTATGGGGAGAAGGCAGGAGAATGGGATTGAGAGGGATTATAAATCAGCCACGATGGAATAAAGGAACAGACTCAATGGGCCAAACAGCCTAGATCTGCTCCTATGTCTTGCAGTCTTAAAGTGTAAGAGTTACCACTATAACATGTTATGAAAAGGTCAGAGAAGTATTAGTTGTATACATATCACTGAATATCCCAAATGAAAAGTGGCATAAAATCATTCAAAACAGAACTGAGCAAGTGTCATGGTGAAATACATTTCAGTAAGATGATTTAAACTTCCTTTCATGAAAATACCTCTTTTTCTGCCTCCATCTCCTCTTCAGAGGCAGCAGCACTGGAAACAACTAATGGAGTCCACCGCAGGCTTTCTTGGTCCACTTCATTGAGACGTGGGTTGGTATGCAGCTTTCCCACATGCTCCTGAATGAGTTTCTGCCTTCGGATTATAACAAACCTACAAAAATAAAATACGGTTTCTAACATTGCTCATGTGTTAATTCTTCATAGGATACACTAATGGTGGTCTTAGTAGATCATCAGACGAAGTTACTTTCTTTTCTTGAGAAGCTTTCTTTTCATCCTACACAAGCAACCTTTGTGACAATTCTTATATTACAGTTATGCAAACTCCTTGCATTACTTTTACAAAAATGCGAATTATGCCTTAGTGGTGAGATCCATCCCTGTGTTACAGTGCTGTAATCATGCTTTCTAATCAGTGCTTCTGCACTTCCCCATCCTTAAGACAATACCAGAATAATGGAATAGGTTTTCTTTTAGACAACTGAATTGTCCCAACCACTGACTTACAATGTATGCAAAGGTTTATCAGTGGAAATTTAATGTTGTAATATTAAATGAACACTATTAAAGAGTAATAAAAACAGAAAATGCTGGTAGTATTCAATTGGTTTGGTAGTATCTTGCAGAGGGCAAAAGTCAATATTTTAGCTGAGTAATTTTTCACCACAGCTAGCAATTGTCTGAACAGCTTTTGTATTAGGCGATAAAAGCTAGCCTAAAAATTAAAAGTGAATAAAAGATCTATTAATAAAATCCTCATTTGGTGACTCAAACAGTTTAATATACTTCCCAGAAAATAGAAATATAGAAACATCGAAAACCTACAACACAATACAGGCCCTTCGGCCCACAATGCTGTGCCGAACATGTCCTTACTTCAGAAATTACCTAGAGTCATGCATAGCCCTCTATTTTTCTAAGCTCCATGTACTTAGCCAGGAGTCTCTTAAACGACCCTATCGTATCTGTCTCCACCATCATTGCCAGCAGCCCATTCCACGCACTCAGTGCTCTCTGCGTAAAAAACTTTACCCCTGACATCTCCTCTGTACCTACTTCCAAGCACCTTAAAACTGTGCCCTCTCGTGTAAGCAATTTCAGCCCTGGGTAAAAGCCTCCGACTATCTACACGATCAATGCCTCTCATCATCTTATACACCTCTATCAGGTCACCTCTCATCCTCCATCGCTCCAAGGAAAAAAGGCCAAGTTCACTTAACCTATTCTCATAAGGCATGCTCCCCAATCCAGACAACATCCTTGTAAATCTCCTCTGCACCCTTTCTAGAGTTTCCACATCCTTCCTGTAATGAGATGACTAGAACTGAGCGCAGTACTCCAAGTGGGGTCTGACAAGGGTTATTACCTCTCGACTCTTAAACTCAATCCCATGGTTGATGAAGGTCAATGTACCGCTTGCCTTCTTAACCACAGAGTCAACCTGTGTGGCAGATTTGAGTGTCCTATGGACTCGGGCCCCAAAATCCCTCTGAGCCTCCACACTGCCAGGAGTCTAACCAGTAATACTATATTCTGCCATCATATTTGACCTACCAAAATGCACCACCTCACACTTACCTTGGTTGAGCTTCATCTGCTACTTCTCAGCCCAGTTTTGCATCCTATCGATGTCCCACTGTAACCTCTGACAGCCCTCCACACTATCCACAACACCCCCAACCTTTGTGTCATGAGCAAATTTACTAACCCATCCCTCCACTTCCTCATCCTGGTCATTTATAAAATTCACAAAGAGAAGGGGTCCCAGAGTTGATCCCTGAGGCACACCATTGGTCACTGACCTCCATGCAGAATATGACCTACCTACAACCACTCTTTGCCTTCTGTGGGCAAGCCAATTCTGGATCCACAAAGCCAGGACCCTTGGATCCCATGACTCCTTACTTTCTCAATAAGCCTTGCATGAGGTACCTTATCAAATGCCTTGCTGAAATCCATATACACAACATCTACTGCTCTAGCTTCATCAATGTGTTTAGTCACATCCTCAAAAAATTCAATCAGGCTCACAAGGCATGACCTGCCTTTGACAAAGCCATGCTGACTATTCCTGATCATAATATGCCTCTCCAAATGTTCATAAATCCTGCCTCTCAGGATCTTTTCCAACAACTTACAAACCACTGGTAAGACTCACTGGTCTATAATTTCCTAGGCTATCTCTACTCCCTTTCTTGAATAAGGAAACAATATCTGCAACCCAATGATCCTCTGGAACCTCTGTCGTCCCCATTGATGATGCAAAGATCATTACCAGAGGTTCAGTAAACTCCTCCCTTACCGCCCATAGTAGCCTGGGGTACATCTCATCTGGTCCTGGAGACTTATCCAACTAGATGCTTTCCAAAAGCTCCAGCACATCCTCCTTCTTTATGTCTTTAGCTTTATAATCCATTGTAAGTCAGCCCTACAATCGCCAAGGTCCTTTTCCATAGTGAGTACTGAAGTAAAATATTCATTAAGTACCTCCGCTATCTCCCCCAGTTCCATACACACTTTTCCACTGCCACACTTGATTGGTCCTATTCTCTCATGTTTATCCTCTTGTTCTTTACATACTTGTAGAACGCCTTGGGGTTTTCCTTAATCCTGCTCGCCAAGGCCTTCTCATGGCCCCTTCTGGCTCTCCTAATTTCATTCTTATGCTCCTTCCTACTAACCTTATAATTTTCTAGATCTCTGTCATTACTTACTTTTTTGAACCTTTCGTAAGCTTTTCTTTTCTTCTTAACTAGATTTTCAACAGCTTTTGTACACCACGGTTCCTGCACCCTACTATCCTTTCCCTGTCTCATTGGAACGTACCTATGCAGAATGCCACGCAAATATCCCCTGAACATTGGCCAAATTTCTGCCGTACATTTCCCTGAGACCATCTGTTCCCAATTTATGCTTCCAAGTTCCTGCCTGATCGCTTCATATTTCTACCTTTACTCCAAATACGCGCTTCCCTAACTTGTCTCTTCCTATCCCTCTCCAATGCTGTGGTAAAGGAGATAGAATTGTGATCACTATCTCCAAAATGCTCTCCCACTGAGAGATCTGACACCTGACCAGGTTCATTTCCCAATACCAGATCAAGTACAGCTCTCCTCTTGTAGACTTATCGACATATCGTGTCAGGAAACCTTCCTGAACACACCTAACAAACTCCACCCCATCTAAACCCCTTGCTGTAGGGAGATGCCAATCAATATTTGGGAAATTAAAATCTCCCACCACGACAACCCTGTTATTATTACACCTTTCCAGAATTCGTCTCCCTATCTGCTCCTCGATGTCCCTGTTACTATTGGGTGGTCTATAAAAAACACCCAGCAGAGTTACTTACCCCTTCCTGTTTCAAACACATACCCACAGAGACTCAGTAGACAATCCCTCCATGACTTCCTACTTTTCTGTAGCTGTGACACTATCTCTGATCAGCAGTGCCATGCCCCCACCTCTTTTGCCTCCCTCCCTGTCCTTTCTGAAACATCTAAAGCCTGGCACTCGAAGTAACCATTCCTGCCCCTGAGCCATCCAAATCTCTGTAATGGCCACAACATCATAGCTCCAAGTACTGATCCATGCTCTAAGCTCATCCTCTTTGTTCATGATGCTTCTTGCATTAAAATAGACACATCTCAAACCACTGGTCTAAGCAACACTCACAACACACTGGAGGAACTCAGCAGGTCGGGCAGCATCCGTGGAAACGATGAGTTGACGTTTCGGGCCGGAACCTGACGAAGGGTTCCAGCCCAAAATGTCGACTCATCGTTTCCACGGATGCTGCCTGACCTGCTGAGTTTTTCCAGCGTGTTGTGAGTGTTGCTTTGACCCCAGCATCTGCAGATTATTTTGTGTTTTTATTGGTCTAAGCACATCCCTTCTCTGTCACCTGCCTCTCCTCCCTCTCACACTGTCTCCAAGCTTTCTCTTTTTGTAAGCCAACGGCCCCTTCCTCCGTCTCTGCAGTTCGGTTCCCACCCCCCAGCAATTCTAGTTTAAAATCTTCCCCAATAACTTTAGCAAATCTCTCTGCCAGGATATTGGTCCCCCTCGGATTCAAGTGCAACCTGTCCTTTTTGTATAGGTCACGCTTGCCCCAAAAGAGGTCCCAATGATCCAGAAATCTGAATCCCTGCCCCATGCTCCAATCCCTCAGTCACGCATTTATCCTTCACCTCACTCTATTCCTATACTATACTCATCCAGGAATAAAATATTTCTAATTTACACTCAGACCATGTTTGTAGCACAGATTCCTATTATCCACGTCTGTTAGTTGCAGCCTATAGGTCTATTTGCCAAGATTGCTCGAGATTTGTTTTTAGCTGCTCTGCAATCTTGACTTCTCTGTGAACCACCAGAGCAGGCTGTGGAAATTCTCACTTACAGTTCTCCAGGGAGAAAGGCAAGTTCCATTCCTTTTATAATACCCTTTCAAACAGCACTTACAGAAAGTGATATCACACAACTTAAAAAGTTATCTGTATGTTTTTTCCTGAATACTACCCAATTTATTCCATTGAGGTCTATGAAACATAGAACATGAAACCTAAAGACTGCAGTTTCCCAGGAAGCACCTTTGAACATGTAGTTCACAGAGATATATCAATCAGGTCACTGGAAAGTAATGTCATCAGATGTGGATTTCCAAAAAGGATCAATTTGTTTACACATCTTTTATACTTTATATACTGATACCTACTTGCACTGCTGTTTGTCAATCATCTTCAGCTGCTGTAGAGTCATTGCAATGTCATGTGGGCACATTCCTGTTTCTCTGCTGATACCCTTGATGCTGATTTGCTTGTCCTGATGCCGTTGCAGGTATTCCAGTATCACACTCTTCCAATATGCTAGATATGAAAGCCGTCCCAAGTCAGACAGGGGTTTCTCAGGTGATCCTGCCTGTCCTTCTTGCCTTGAAAGTAAGTAACCTAAGCAAGGATTAAAGTTCAAAATGCAAAGTTCAAACTAAAATATATTATCAGAGTACACGTACGTCACCACATACAATTCTGAGATTCTTTTTCTGCACGCATACTTAGCAAATCTACAAAACAGTAACTGTAAACAGGATCAATGAACAACAAACTGCAAAGGCAGATAGAAATAAATATCAATAAATAACAAGCTTGAAATAACAAGATAGAGTCCTTAGATAAATGTAGTTATCCCCTGTTGTTTAAGAGCCTGATGATTGAGGGGTAATAACTGTTCTTGCACTGGGTGGTGAGAGCCTTGGGGCTCTTGTATCTTCAACCTGACAGCAGTAGCGAGAAAAGAACATGGCCTGGGTGATGAGGATCTTTGGTGATGGATACTGCTTTCCCATGGCACTGTTTTATGTAGACGTGCTTATTGGTTGGCAGGGTTTTACCTGCAACGTACTAGGCTGAATCCACTACCTTTTGTAGTATTTTGTGCTTTTAGGCATTGGTGTTCCCATACCAGGCTGTAATGCAGCCAGTCAGCACACTTTCCACCAGACCTATAGAGGTTTGTCAAGGTTTTTGAAAACATGCCAAGTCTCTGCAGACTCCTGAGGAAATAGAGGCACTCTCGTGCTTCCTTCGCTATTATATTTATTTGAAGGGTCCAGGACAGGTCTTCTGAAATAGTGTCATCCAGGAATTTAAAGTTACTGACACTCTCCATCTCTGATCCTCCGATGATTACGGGCCCTATGACCTCTGGTTTCCCTTCCCTGAAGTCTATCATCAGTTCCTTGGACTTACTGGCATTGAGGATTACAGAAAACAGCATTAAAAAGAATGCAGAAGGAAAGCAACATTAGGGGTACTTAAGTTGGTTTTCTCCTTGGATCCAAAACCATCATAACACCATAAGATTCAAAAGCAGAATCAGGCCATCTGACCCATCAAGTCTGCTCCACCATTCATCATGGATGATCCAATTTTCTTCTCAGCCCCAATCTCCTGCCTTCCCCTATATATATCTCTTTATGCCCTAACCAATCAAGACTCTATAAACCTCTGCCTTAAATATCCATAAAGACTTGGCCTCCATAACTGTCTCTGGCAAACAAATTCCACAGATTCATCACTTGCTGGCTAAAGAAGCTCCTCCTCATCTCCAGTCTAAAAGGGAGCCTCTCTATTCTGAGGCCGTGTCCTTTAGTCTTTATCTCTCCCACAGAGTAAACATTCTCTCCACATCCACTCTAACAATGTCTTTCACCATTCAATAGGTTTCAATGAGGTCACCCCTCATTCATCTGAATTCTAGTGAATCCATGCCCAGAGGCATCAAACACTCTTCATATGACAAGCTTCATATATCATTTCTGGTCACCTCACTACAGGAAGGATGTGGAGTGACGCAGGATGAGAGGTGACCTGTTAGAGGTGTATAAAATGATGAGAGGCACTGATCGTGTAGACAACCAGAAGCTTTTTCCCAGGGCTGAAATGGCTAACACAAAGGGGCATAGTTTTAAGGTGCTTGGAAATAGGTACCAAGGGGCTATCAGGGGTAGGTTTTTCACACAGAGAGTGGTGGGGTGGGTGCATGGAATGCACTGTCAGCGGCGGTGGAAACGGATACAATAGGGTCTTTTAAGAGCCTCTTAGATAGGTACATGGAGCTTAGAAAAATGAAGGGCTATGCTCTAGGGAAATTCTAGACAGTTTCCAGAGTAGGTTACATGGTCAATAGAACATTGTGGGCTGAAGGGCTTGTAATGTGCTGTAGATTTCTATGTTCTATGTTTAAGCTATCCAATCCTGGAATCATTCTGGTCAACCTCCTTTGAACTCTCTCCAGTTCCTGCACATCCTTTCTAAGATAATGTGCCGAAAACTGCTCACAATACTCTAAGTGAGGCCTCACCAGTGCTTTATAAAGTCTCAACATTACATCCTTGCTTTTATATTCTAGTTCTTTTGAAATGAATGCTAACATTTCATTTGCCTTCCTCACCACAACTCAACCTACAAATTAACCTTTAGGGAATCATGTACAAGGGCTCCTAAGTCCCTTAGCACCTCAGTTTTTTTGTATTTTCTCTCAATTTAGAAAATATTCTACCGTTTCATTTCTTCTACCAAAGTGCATGACCATACAGTTCCTGACACCATATTTCATCTGCTATTTCTTTATCTATTCTCTTAATCTGGCTAATTCCTTCTGTAGCCACTCTACTTCTTCAAAACCAAAGAGTAGCGGATCTGTGGAATGCACTGCCACAGAATGCGGTGGAGGCCAAGTCCGTGGGTATATTTAAGGCAGAAGTTGATAGTTTCCTGATTGGTCAGGGCATCAAAGGATATGGCGCGAAGGCAGGTGAACGGGGTTGAGTGGGATCTGGGATCAGCCATGATGGAATGGTTGAGCAGACTCAATGGGCTGAATGGCCTAATTCTGCTCCCATGTCTTATGGTCTAAAACTACCTGTCCCTTCATCTGCAAACTTTGCAACGGACTCATTAGTTCTATCATCCAAATCATTATCATGTAACGTAAAAAAAAAATCAGTCCCAACACAAACCCCTGTGGATCATCACTAGTCACTGGCAGCTAACCAGAAAAGGCACCCTTTATTCTCATTCTTTGCTGCCTGCCATTCAGCCATTGCTTTATCCATGCTAGCATCTTTCCGGTAATACCATGGGCTCGTAGCTTGTTAAGCAGCCTCATGTGTGGCACCTTGTCAAAGGCCTTCCAGAAATCCAAGTACACAACTGATATTCTTTTGTCTATCCTGCTTGCTATTTCTTCAAAGAATTCCAACAGATTTGTCTGGCAAGATTTTCCTTTGAGGAAACCATGCTGATTATGGCCTATTTTATCACCCTTATTCACCTACCATTCAACCATTTAGGTCAGATTAACTGGTTTATACTTTCCTTTCTTCTGCCCCTCTCCCTTCTTGAAGAGTGGAGTTAGGGGTGATGTAGCTACCTTCAAACCTTTCAGTTTCCCAAGAAACCTCTCTCTAGAAATGATAATTCACTTTATGATGCCTTCCACCATAGTGCTAGTGTATTCCAGTGAAGACTGATGCAAAATCATGTTGTTATTGTACAAAATAAGAGCTTTGAACAGCAGGCAATCCGGACATTGAACATCAGAAGTTCTAAGAGGAGGGGAATTTAATCTGGTCTACTGTCCGAAATAAAAGGCAGCAGCAGTAGATCAGTGCAGTGAGAAAGAGCTCTGACCAGCGGCCAATCCGGACAATAGAAGTTTTGAGAGGAGAGGATTCCAATCAGGTCCATTGCCTGAGGATAAAAGGCTGCAACGGGTCATTACAGCAAAAAAGAGCTTTGGCCAGCAACCAATTACTGTTTGGGATTGATTAGCAAGAGCTTGAACTAACCTCCTATGTGGGACCTTGTCAAAGGCCTTACAAAAGTCCATGTAGACAACATCTACAGCCTTTCCCTCATCTACTTTCTTTGTAACCTCCTCAAAGAACTCTACAAGATTCGTTAAACATGATCTACCATGCACAAAACCATGCTGACTATCCTTAATCAGTCCATGGCTGTCCAAATACTTGTATGTCCGATCTCTCAGAACACCTTCCAATAATTTACCTACTACTGATGTAGGCTCATCCGTCTGTAATTGCCTGGTTTACTTTTAGAGCCTTTTTTAAACAACAGAACAACATGAGCCACCCTCCAGTCCTCCAGCAGCCAGAGCCCCTGCAATTTCTACACTAGTCTCTCTCAATGTCCGAGGAAATATCCTGTCAGGCTCGGGGGATTTATCTACCTTTATTCGCTGTAAGGCAGCAAGCACCTCCTCCTCTTTAATCTCTGTATGTTCCATGACACTACTGCTTGTTTCCCTTCCTTCCATATACCCTATGCCAGTTTCCTGAGTAAATACTGATGCAAAAAAAACTGTTTTAGGATCTCCCCTATCTCGTGAGGCTCCACACATAGACGACCACTCTGATCTTCTAGGGGACCAGTTTTGTCCCTTATTATCCTTTTACTCATAATATACTTGTAGAAACCCTTCGGGTTTACCTTCACATTATCTACCAAAGCAACCCCATGTCTTCTTTTTGCCTTCCTGATTTCTTTCTTTAGTATTTTCTTACATTTTCTATACTCTTCAAGTACCTCATTTGTTCTGAGTTGTCTATATCTGCTATACACCTCTCTCTTTTTCTTAACCAGATCGCCAATATCCCTTGAAAACCAAGGTTCCCTATGCCTGTTAACTTTGCCTTTAATCCTGGCAGGAAAATGCAAACTCTGCACTCTCAGGATTTCGCCTTTGAAGGCCTTCCCCTTACTGAACACATCCTTGCCAGAAAACAACTTATCCCAATCCACTCTTCCTAGATCCTTTCTCATCTCCACAAAATTGGCCCTTCTCCAAGTTAGAACCTCATCTTGAGGACCAAACCTATCCTTATCCATAATTAACTTGAAACTAATGAAATTATGGTCACTGGACCCAAAATGTTCACCTACACATACTTCTGTTACCTGACCTGTCTGGTTCCCTAATAGGAGATCAAGTATTGCATCCTCTCTCACAGGTATCTCTATATATTGATTTAGAAAACTTTCCTGAACACATTTGACAAACTCCAAGCCATCCAGCCCTTTCACAGTGTGGGAGTCCCAGTCAATATGTGGAAAGTTAAAATCCCCTATTACAACTTTCCGTTTCTTACATCTCTCTACAGATTTGCTCCTCCAATTCTCTCTGACTATTGGGTGGTCTATAATACAACTCTATTAGTGTGGTCGCACCTTTCCCGTTCCTCAGCTCCACCCATATGGCGTCTGTAGACGAGCCCTCCGGGCTGTCCTGTCTACACACAGCTGTGATATTCTCCCTGACTAGTAATGCCACTCCTCCCCCTTTCATCCCTCCCCCTCTATCACGTCTGAAACAACGGAACCCCGGAACATTAAGCTGCCAGTCCTGCCCCTCCTGCAACCAAGTCTCACTAATAGCAATAATGTCGTAATCCCACGTGCCAATCCACGCCCTGAGCTCATCTGCCTTACCTACAATACTCCTTGCATTGAAATAGATGCACCTGAGAACATTTCTATCACATACAAACCTTTGATTTCTGTCTATACATGCAGTCCTCACATGACATTTATTCTCCTCCACCTATCAGCTCTAACACTTTGGTTCCCCTCCCTCTACAAATCTATTTTAAACCCCCCGGAGCAGCACTAGCAAACCTTCCCACAAGGATGTTAGTCCCCCTCCAGTTCAGGTGCAACCCGTCCCATCAGAACAGGTCCCACCTTCCCTGGAACAAGGCCCAATTGTCCAGAAACATGAAGCCCTCCCTCCTGCACCAACTCCTTTGCCACGTATTTAGCTGCATTATCTTCCTATTTCTAGCCTCACTATCATGTGGCACAGGTAGCAATCCTGAGATTGCAACCCCGGAGGTCCTGTCCTTCAACTTTGCACCTAGCTCCCTAAAGTCTCTTTGCAGGACCTCCTCCTTCTTCCTATCCATGTCATTGGTCCCTACATGGACCACGACATCTGGCTGTTCACCCTCCCTCTTGAGAATACTGAGAACTCGATCCGAGATATCTCAGAAAGGATGTGTTTCATTGGAGAGAGTCCAGAGGAGCTTCATGAGGCTGATTCCAGGAATGAAGGGGATAACATATGAGGAGCATTTGGCAGCTTTGAGCCTGTGCTTACTGGAATTTAGAAGAATGCCGGGGGATCTCATTGAAACCTACCGAATGTTGAAAGGGTTTAATAGGGTGGATGTGGAGAGGGCATTTCCTATAGTGGGGGTACCCAGAACTAGAGGGCACAGCATCAAAATTGAGGTGACCCTTTAGAAAAGAGGTAAGGAAGAATTTTGTTAGCCCGAGAGTAGTGAGTCTGTGGAGTGCTCTGCCACAGACTGCGATGGAGGCCAAGTATGCGGGTATATTTAAGGCAGAAGTTGATCATTTCCTGATCAGTGAGGGCATCAAAGGATATGGCGAGAAGGTAGATTTATGGGGTCGAGTGGGATCCAGGATCAGCCATGATGAAGTAGCAGAGCAGACTCGATGTGCTGAAAATGGCCTAACTTTGCTCCTATGTCTTATGGTCTTCCTCCGATCTTGTGATTCTATGATCTAATAATTTATCTTATTTTCACTCATTAGCAGATTTTGAATTAGAAGACTCCCTGACCTCTTTCCAAATTCCAGAACACATGTTAGTGCATGCATGTACAAGTGGGTGTGCTTGTGTGCTGGCAGGAGAAAGAGAAGCAGAATTACTCATTATACATCCATTCTAAGCTACACAGAAAGCCGATCTTCCAGGTAATTACCAACCTCATCATTCCAGCTAATAACTAACCATTCCATGACATTTGCAATCCTGCTTACAAAACTTTTTCCCTGCTTTCAAGCTAATTTTTTCCTCTATTTCCAGTGTGTGATTATTCCAATTTTCTATTACCTTATTACATTTATTCTCCCTCACTGCATTGATTTATTTTGTTAGCTTATTTAGCTTTCCTTTCCTGTTCTGAAATCAGGCACTGATGAGACACTCAAATAGAAAAGAAAACCTATTTTGAGAAAGAAAAGGAAGGTGAGTATACTGTTCTATGTTAAAAATGGTAAGACACCACGGTACAAATAACCTAAGAGAATTGTAAAATGAAATCAATGCAGTCATTATTAAACTGAGACTGAGGCAGTATTACCAAAATGCTAAATGCTTTTAAAATCAACAGATTTTGCAATAGTATTAGTCATGTTCTAGTCTGAAACCTGTCTGATATAAATAAACCACTGTGACTTGAAGCTATCAGCATTTTAAATCAGTATTAACAGTGTCATCACTGGTCCCTTCATCAAATGTAGCTGTACTTACACCAGTTTATGTCAAAATATACCAAAACAGTACATACAGATTTAATACTTTAATTCTCTAATCAAAATCACCCTGTTGCATGATTAATTAAATGTTGAACACAGTTGGTTACTTTAATCAATACGTTTGAGTAGAAGAAAAATATAAAATATTTCAAAATATTTTGCAAATCAAATGATCATATTGAAGCTGTTGGAACCTGAACAAACCGTAGATAATGCTGTCCCAAATTTTGTACAATTGAGGTCAAATCTTAAAGATACTGGCCAGCTTTAACATTCAATTAATATTCTTTATTAAATATAGTTGGACTGGTTTCAATATAGTATTGAAATATTAACTCTTATGTAAAGTTTACCACTTATTTTGAGATACAGCGTGTAACATGCCCCTTGAGCAGCACCACCTAGCAACCCCTGACAATCACGGGACAATTTACAATGACCAATTAACCTACTAAGTGGTATGTCTTTGGACTGTGGGAAGAAACTGGAGCACCTAAAGAAAACCAACGACGGGAGGATGTGGAGACTGCTTACAGAGGATGCCGAGATTGAACTCTGAATTCTGACACCCTGAGTTATAATAGTGTCATGCTAACCTCTACACTATCGTGATGCCTTAATGTAAGCTAATATAGGTACAGATAAATAGATGGCCAAAAATGGTTTGACTTTCTGTTGGGGAAAAAAAGGGAGGTTCCTGTGATATTCATCAGTAAACTACTAATTTCATTTTTTGTGAAGGCCATTGGTTGCATCAAATAAATTTACAATGAATTTTAAAATCATATAATATGCAATACTGTATTAATAGTAACAGGTGTCATGGGGGATCCCACCCAGCCTACTTGTGGATGGCTTATCCCACTTCCATTTGGTAGGAGGCCAAGTAGCAGCCGTGCCAGGAGAACCAGGCTCAGGGAGTCGTTAATTTTCCCAAGCAGTAGGTCTGATTAACACCTCCACTACTTTAGCATTTGCTGTCAGTTGCCTTATGTACAGACATTCCTGTGCCTAGTATCATTTTATGTACATACAATCAATCAATCTATGTATAAAAGCATTTGATAAGGTTCCCCATGCAAGGCTCATTCAGAAAGTAAGGAATCATGGGATCTAAGGAGACCTTGCTTTGTGGATCCAGAATTGGCTTGCCCACGGAAGGCAAAGGGTGGTTGTAGGTGGTTTGTATTCTGCGTGGAGGGCGGTGACCAGTGGTGTTCTGCAGGGATCTGTCAGGAGGGTTGTCAGAGGTTACAGTGGGACATCAATAGGATGCAGAACTGAGCTGAGAGGTGGCAGATGGAATTCAACTCAGGTAAGTGTGAAGAGGTTCATTTCAGTTCTGTTCACCTCATTAAAGGAAGGATGTGGATACCATAGAGAGAGTGCAGAGGAGATTTACAAGGATGTTGCCTGGATCGGAGAGTGTGCCTTATGAGAATAGGTTGAGTGAACTTGACCTTTTCTCCTTGGAGCAACGGAGGATAAGATGTGACCTGGTAGAGCTGTATAAGATGATGATAGGCATTGATCACCTGGATAGCCAGAGGCTTTTTCCCCAGGGCTGAAATGACTAACATGAGGGGACATAGCTTTAAGGTGCTTGATTTAATTTTGCTTGATTTAATCTTAATGTTTGAATCCTGATAACTTTGTAAACAAATATTGTAAGTGGAAGCATTTGATCTGTATTCAGGGATAGCAACAAAGAGATCAGCGACAGAATGTTTCTGTTCAAATATTTTCAGAGTTCATGCAGCCCTTTTGAGGCCTATTAGAACAACATAGGAACCCTTGACAGAAGATATCAGTGGTCTTTCACTTCAAATTACCTCAAATGGTCACATATATTCACATGGTGAGCTATGCTCCTAGGACATGGAAAGGCAGCTTGAGAAGCTGGCCTTTGCACCTTTAACACATTGCCACCAATTATATAAATATTTTGTGTAAGACGAAAGGAATATTCTTTTTCAGGTCTTTGAAAGGGAAAATCAATCATAAATTCTTAAAGGTATTATTTAGCTGCTTCATCTAAGCTTCCTTCAGTATCATACTGCTTGAACTTAATATATGTGTCTGCAAAAGCATCAAATATATTACATTTTGCTTCTGATCAAATGTTTGATCTTCAGAAAATACTGATTAAACTGATTACATCCTATTTCATTTCAATCCTTAACAATTTGCTTCAGCCTACAGGCTTTGCGTGCTGGAACATGCTTTGACTGTTGCATTCTCAAGTCAAGCCAAGAGGAATCAGAAGGATAAAATTTCACACCTGAAAGAGTATCAAGGTCTCCAATGCTTAATGATACACAAATCCATGTAGCCACATCAAAAGTAAAAGCAGACATTTATCAATTTTTAGCCCATTATTTATCAGGCACTGAATCAAATGAAGCAAAGCACTTACTGAAATCAATCAGGAATCTTCCAAAGCCTCGCCTTTGGTACTGGGGCATAATCATTATGCAGGAAACATTGTATTTCTGCTGGCAAAGCTTTTCCTGAGAGAAGGAGAAATAGACCTAGTTTGTCTTGAAATGCCAATGCAGACAACAGATATTACCTAGCAATGTCCTGGCAAAATGTCACAGTAATCTAGGCAAACACATTGTTAATAATAACTATACATGAAGACACATTAGAGTGGTCAGCTCAGTTCAGCTTCTGACACATCTGGATTCAAGTCAATAGATTCCTGCAAGTAGGAACACGGAGGTAGAATGGTGAGAAAGGAATATGGCATGATGCATTTATAGGTGGGGCACAGAATAGAAAATCTGGGAGGTTATGTTCAACTTTATTGAACACTGTACTTCGAGTGTACTTGCGCATTACTCTAAGTTACACTACTGCTCCTCCACTGTAACTTTTAATATAGTAGTGCAGGAGACACAAAGTGTCCATAAGTTTCTTCTGAAATGCACTATAACCACAGTTAATATTTACATTTATAAAGTTACATTTTTGCATAAACTGTAATGCTAAATGTGATTTATATCACTTAAGTGTTATCTATGCCACTACTGAAATAAATTACAAATTTTAAAACAATTTAATATTTTTCTGTAATCAACATTTAGCAGGGAATCAATGCACCGTATGCAATATAAATTACACATCACTTTAATCTAAAAATAGTTTCAAAGCTAGCAGGTGAATGGATAGTTTTGATAGATGAATGCCTTTGTTTTTCCCAGACTAGATCAACATACACATTATGGATAAGAATAAATCGGTCACCAGAGATCACCAGGCATCCCTATCTTTCCAACACAATCCTTCAACATTGTATAGGAAACCTAGCTCCACCTTCACACAGTTGTTTCAAAACAAGATCAGACAAATGAACACAGAAATCCAGAGCCTTTCCATTCCTGATGATGATGAAGGAAGCCAGATTAATCAGAATGAATTACCACTTTGAATTTAATTGGGAAAAATTTTCAGTCTCAACAAATATTGGATGTCATCATGGTAATGATTCTGATGTTCTGATTGGCATATGCCAATCAGAAGATCAGAATCATTATCATGGATAAGGAGACCATTCTACCCACTGGACTCTGCAGAATAATCTGCTGAGTTCCATTTCCCTGCTCCTTCTCAGTTGCTGCAGACCTTTTCGCTTTTGTGCCATAACTACCCATTCTCTATCTAAAACTGCGATTATACAGTAATTATTCTTAAAGGCAACAGGTTCTAGACCATAACCATACTTTGTATAAAATAATTTATTCCTCAGGTACTCTGTACCTTTTGCCTTCCGCTTCTTAATCTGTGTCCAACAAACCTTTCTGCACTCACTCTAAGATCTTCAAATACAAAACAAACAGAATTGGACGTAACACTCCACCTGTGGATTGTGGACTAACTACAATTTCATACAGATTCAGTGGAACTTCCCTGCCTTTGAATGCAATGCCTCCTGTATATTCCATATGTTTTTCAACTGCTCTCACAACATAGTCTGTCAGCTTCAAAGATTTAGGCATATACACTCAGATCCTTCTCGTTGGCACATCCTTTACAATTCTGACACTATGTCTTTGGAGGAAACTGGACCATCCAGAGAAAACACATTCCATGGAGAGGATGTCTAAGGACTCCTTACAGAGGACACTGGGACAGAACTTCGATGCCCCGAAATGTAATAATGGCGTGCTAACTGTTATGCCACCATGGCATCAGCCTGTTAGGAAGTCCTGGGAAGGCCCCCCACCCTGTGAGGCTTACATATTAAAGAAACCATTCTCAATCATATTAACAGAAAAAAAGAGGGGCATTCACGCCATTTGCAGGTATGAAATGTTCACAAGAAGTTGTTAAAATGGACATCACTTGCTACACAGAATCAAAAAATATTGACATTACAACGTAGCCTCAAACCCAATAGAGGAGACATTTCTACAATTGCACTTTTACAAGATACTCAGCTGAAATTCAGGTTTTAGAGTACACTCTTATATTAAGAAATCTACTTTGCATAGTCCTTCTCAGACCTTTACACCTGCAATTATATTTTTATCTTAGTTTGGATGTGACACCAGCTATGAATAATGGCATTTACGATTACTTAGCAGATCTACATACGAGGATATTGCATATTGTGTTGGCGCGTGGCCAAGTGGTTAAGGCATTGGACTAGTGATCTGAAGGTCGTGAGTTCGAGCCTCAGCTGAGGCAGCATGTTGTGTCCCTGAGCAAGGCACTTAACCACACATTGGTCCTGCACGTTTATAGCCCAGCGGCAGCGGCTGGTGCAGTATGGACAAGACAAGACATTGAGAATTTTCTGGTTGAAGGTTTATAATTTAGTACCGCTGATCATTCACAGCAGTCGTCTTCAGGGCATATAAAATTATTGTAAAATAAACTGAGAAGACTCAAATTTATATTGTGCTTTCATATCGAGATTGGGAAACAGGAGGGGTTCTGGTTTAATGTAGTCCAGAAGCAGCATGTGTGATGGTGCTGTGCTCTCTCTGTATTGCTTAACATACAAATTTTCATTATGTGTTTGCCATTGAGGAGGAATCATTAACCTGAGTCAAGGTAAGAGTGCTACCACTAAGCCAAGGCTGACATGTGCTAGTAAGTAATGGAAATTACTGGATTTCCTGTGTTAAGAATATATGTCCAAGAACAGGCCTTCTAAATGACCAAGAATATGATTTTTTTTTAAAAAAAATCTTCATAAGCTACCATGGATTTATTTAAAAAGAACTTATACCAATGCTGCCAGCATTCTGTATTTCACTGTCATTCTCATTTGTTTGATCTGGTGAGCAGAACAACCACTTCATAACTGTGTTGTACAATTTAGATTAAAGTCAATCCTTAAATTCATTTCGAAGATAATTATCCTAATTCAGGTTCAAGTTAAAAAGGCAAAAGTCCATGTAACCTTCAAATCAATTCACAAGATAGCAACATTTTATCATCAGCTTGCTATTGGCTATTGCCATCATATTATCAGCAGATAACTCTACAGCATACATGATGTGTACAGAGAAACTGATTCTGTGTGTAGAACTGTATCCACATGTCTGGACATAATTAATTATTGATTGTACATAGAAATTAGATGATTATGTTTCATTGAATTTTCTGAACATTTAGTTGCCATTTGAATTGGTCAGTCTCAAGAATGAGTTAATGAAACTACAGGACAAAGTTAATAACTGTTTTCTGTCTATTGACTTTGTCTCACCAACATTTCCAGTGAGCTCCTTTTGTTGTTTACATCCACACCCAACTTTGATCATCTCATCTCTTATTCTTTTCCTGTAACAATCTGCTCTGCCTCCACTGTTACTATTTTGGCATTGTCCCCATTGTCCTATTGAAACTTTTTCCACTCTCATTTATCTTGTTTACCTATATCAAGAGCTCAGGGAGAGACCACCACTTACACTGCTCTGCTTACCCACTTATATCTATAAATCCCTCACATATGACTATAACAGATAATAAGGAAAACACATGTTATTGCTCTACAGGGGTTGTTATATTCATTCAGCTGATTTACCAGATTTTCCACCAACTTATTTAGTAGACAAGTGAAAAAATTTTTGAACTGCACATATTACCAAAGGAGGATTTGTCAAAGAAGAACACTAGGATTGAAAGGGCAAGGAAGCAAGGTTGTTGGAATTTTCTGCAGCGTGGTAGATACTTGAGAAGATGGTCACTGTGTTTGGGCAGTGAAAATTGCAAATACACAGCGACTTGAGTATTTCAATGTGGCAACAAAATGAGCAAAAAAACCCATTAGATTAATATGTTTTACTGTAATTGACAGCTATCATTTAGGTGGTCTTTATAGGCTGGTGCTTTATGAGGGTTAACTTCTTACTCCTAACAATCAGAATTTGTATGGTATAAATGTCTGTAAAGTATGGAATTAAAAGAAAGTGCTACAAAAATAGGCATGATAAAAAAACTACTTTACATTAATTACATTTGTTAATTTTCTCAATATTAATTAATTAGAACATGTAATCTCAATGAATATTTTGACTAATATCATTTAACCCAACTCCTCCTACATGTCAACTCAGGAAGGTGGGAGGGGAAGCTGGTTTGCTGAATAACTTACATCTGAAACACTTACCTTGGAGAAGTAACCAACAAGATGACAGCCCTTTTCATCATTTTTAGTTAATACGTAGAAAAGAAATGGCTCAACATCATAGTAAAGTGTCTTATGGTCCAGGAAAAGCTTGGCTAATAGGCAGAGATTTTGACAGTATATCTTACTGATATTTCCATCAACCTATAAATGGGAGTGTAGAGTTACACACATTCTCTTATCCATTACAAAGCAATTTATTCAAAACCCGCTTCAACATATGGAACTAAATTACCTAATTGATATCTATACCTAGGTACCATGAGAATGCAGTTACTTAACAACCTCAAATAAAAGCTGCTAACATTGGATGGAATCACCATAAAATTATCTTCCTGCTCCAAAAGGAATTACTGATATTTGTTCTCCAATACTTTGCTGTCCAATTCTGTATGCTTATAAACTGTGTCCAGTATTTATTTACATAGCTTCCTTTGAAAGGGCAATTGTGCGCTCACAGCATCATTAAAATGCAACTCCATTTTAATGGAATATAAAATAATGTATCAATGAAAGTTACAAACATTTGAAAACTATTTTAGTTTTATAATTGGTGCAGCATATCAACTTGTAGTCCATCCACTTGGGCACATTTATGCTACACATTATATTAGCTGAACTTTATTGGGTAAGCCTGGAGAAAAAGGCTGATTCTACAACAATGCGTAGTTGGGAATAATGCAGTGTTCTCTCTGGGGTCTGTTTGGGCTTCAAGTTAAGCTGATATTTTCAGGCTTAAAATGAAGCATAACTAATTCGAATAATATTCTCCTTAATGACTGTTGCAAATTCATCATGAAGTGACCCTCAATTCAAAAAAGAACTTGAAGAACCACACATTCCAAAAAATGCCACCTGCAAATTTCTTGAATGTATTTCAATCTTAGCTGAATTATTAATTTATAAGAATTTGCACAAAACTTACTCCATATGAATAGAGACAACAGCTTCTACAAAGGTAAAGTGAATGGCTCAAGAAATTGGGTGTATTTACAAATATTCATTAAATTAGTAATAACCAAAATACACTTCAAAAAGAATACCATTTTCCAGCAACAACCTGTGTCAAGTACACAACTAAAATATTTTTTTTCAAACACTCGGGTGATAATATGCAATTATTTGTCATTTACTACATTAACAATATCTGAATTTTTAACATTTTACCTCAAATATTGATAGATCATTTTTCCGGTATATTTCATTAGCAGGTGGATGGAACCAGCCACATTTTTTTGCATGCCTCTGCAAAATGTTCCGACTCTTCATGTATTTCAGACAAAACTCACATAGGTAAAGCTTTGGTAGCCTATAAAAGATGTTTGGAATTAATGTTAATGCCTAACTTGTTAATTAACATCTCGGAAGATCTATCCTGGGCCAAACATATTGATGCAATCACCAAGAAGACATGACACCAGCGATATTTTGTTAGGAATTTGAGTAAATTTGGTAACCAAAGACTCACGTAAATTTCTACAGATGTACTGTAGAGATCATTCTAACTGGTTGCATTGCCATCTGGTACCGAGGGACTTCTGCACAGGATTGAAAAAAGCTGCAGAAAGTTGCCAATGCAGCCAGCTCCATCATAGGCACTAGCCTCCTCAGTATCCAGGACATCTTCAAAAGGCAATGCCTCAAAGAAAGCTGCATCCGTCATTAAGGATCCCCATCACCTAGGACATGCCCTCTTCTCATTACTACCATCAAGGAGGTGGTACACGAACCTGAAGCCACACACTCAATGTCTTACGCACAGTTTCTTCCCCACCACCATCAGATTTCTGAACGGACATTGAACCCATGTGCACTACCTATTTCTTTCTTTTCTTATTCTCTATTTGCACTAATAATTATATATATATATATATACATACACACACAGATTTTGTATATATATAATATATACTGTAAATGTAATCTGTAGTTTTTTTTATTGCAATGTACTGTTGCCAAAACAACATACTTTGTGACATACGCAACGGTTATTAAACCTAATTCTGATTCTGCTAAACAGTGAAAACTCATTGGTCAGTAATTCATTTTGTGTGAGTGAACATTCTGTACAAGCATTGTCAACCTCAAGATGAATAATAACACTTGTACAATTTACAACATGCTCATGATTCTGTGGTGCCTTAAACTATTTACAATGTTACCAGGTGATCTTCCAATTCTCTACATCATCAAATTGGGTGAGTTGGTAAGATAATATACAGTATTGCACCTGATGAACGTTAGCATAGTAATTACAAAGGCGACAAATACTTTTCTCGCCTCACAATTTTGGTTTTTAATTTTTAGTACAGTGTTGACAGGTTTTGGAATTTTTCTTTTGATTTGACATGACACACAAAGTTTTGTAGATTAGCTCAAAAATCCTACTTCAATACAGTTTAAATTTAGTAAATGAGACAGCAAAATGTGAAAATTATTTATGGGGGCTGAATACTTTTTCGAGGCACTATACATGATCGAATATCTTTTAAGCACTGCAACTGTACCCACCTCTATCACTTCTTCTGGCAGCTTGGCCCATATATTAAAAGGTTTATTGACCAAGTTACCAGGAAAGTGGATGAAGGCAAGGCAGTGGATGTTATCTGCATGGACTTTAGTAAGGCATCTGACAAGGTCCCACAAGGGAGGTGGGTCAAGAAGGTTCATGGCTTTGTGGGAGAAAACAGAGAATGGTAGTAGAGGGTTGCCTCTCTGACTGGAGGCCTGTGACTAGTGATGTGCCACAGGGATTGGTGCTGGGTCCTTTGTTGTTTATTATCTATAACAACGATCTGGATGGTAACGTGGTTAATTGGATCAGCAAATTTGCAGATGACACAGATTAGGGCTTTAGTGGACAAAGAGGAAAGCTTCATGGCTTGCACACAGATCTGCATCAGCTGGTAAAATGGGCAGAGAAATGGCAGATGGAACTTAGATGTGAAGTGTTGCACTTTGGTAGGACCAATCAGGATAGGTCTTACATAGTGAACAGTAAGGGACCGAAGAGTGTGGTAGAACAAAGGGATCTGGTCACCTACCTATAGGAAGGATGTAAACAAGGTTGAAAGAGTACAGAGAAAATTTACAAGGATGTTGCCAGATCTAGAGGACCTGAGTTATAAGGAAAGATTGAATAGGTTAGGAAAGAATATACAATATAGGTTGTATATCCTTTACAATGTAGAAGACTGAAAGGAGATTTGATAGAGGTATACAAAATTATGAGGGGTAAATGCAAGCAGGTTTTTTCCACTGAGATTGGGTGAGGACATGGCTTAAAGGTGAAAGGGGAAAGGGTAACAAGGTGGATGAATTGAATGTGCAGTTATTAATGAATTGATTATAGTTATTATTGGGATCACAGAGACATGGCTCCAGGGTGACCAAGGATGGGAGCTCAACATTCAGGGATATTCAATATTCAGGAGGGATAGACATGAAAGAAAAGGAGATGGGGTAGCATTGCTGGTTAGAGGGGAGATTAATGCAATAGAAAGGAAGGACGTTAGCCTGGAGGATGTGGAATCGATATGGGTAGAGCTACATAACACTAAGGGGCAGAAAGCGCTGGTGGGAGTTGTGTACAGGCCACCTAACAGTAGTAGTGAGGTTGGGGATGGCATTAAACAGGAAATTAGAAATACGTGCAATAAAGGAACAGCAGTTATAATGGGTGACTTCAACCTACATGTAGATTGGGTGAACCAAATTGGTAAGGGTGCTGAGGAAGAGGATTTCTTGGAATATATGCAGAATGGTTTTCTGAACCAACATGTCCAGGAACCAACCAGAGAGCAGGTCATTCTAGACTGGGTATTGAGCAATGAGGAAGGGTTAGTTAGCAATCTTGTCACGCGAGACCTCTTGGGTAAGAGTGACCATAATATGGTGGAATTCTTCATTAAGATGGACAGTGACATAGTTAATTCAGAAACAAAGGTTCTGAACGTAAATAAGAGGAGGTATCCGCGAGTCATCCTCCCACCACCCCACTAGGAATAGGGTTCCCCTGGTCCTCACCTACCACCCCACCAGCCTCCGGGTCCAACATATTATTCTCCATAACTTCCGCCACCTCCAACGGGATCCCACCACTAAGCACATCTTTCCCTCCACCCCCCCGCATTCCGCAGGGATCGCTCCCTACACAACTCCCTTGTCCATTCATCCCCCACATCCCTCCCCACTGATCTCCCTCCTGGCACTTATCCGTGTAAGCAGAACAAGTGCTACACATGCCCTTACACTTCCTCCCTTACCACCATTCAGGGCCCTAAACAGTCCTTCCAGGTGAGGTAACACTTCACCTGTGAGTCGACTGGGGTGATATACTGCGTCCGGTGCTCCCGATGTGGCCTTTTATAAATTGGCGAGACCCGACGCAGACTGGGAGACCGCTTTGCTGAACATCTACGCTCTGTCCACCAGAGAAGGCAGGATCTCCCAGTGGCCACACATTTTAATTCCACATCCCATTCCCATTCTGACATGTCTATCCATGGCCTCCTCTACTGTAAAGATGAAGCCACACTCAGGTTGGAGGAACAACACCTTATATTCCGTCTGGGTAGCCTCCAACCTGATGGCATGAACATCGACTTCTCTAACTTCCGCTAAGGCCCCACCTCCCCTTCGTACCCCATCCGTTACTCATTTTTATGCACACATTCTTTCTCTCACTCTCCTTTTTCTCCCTCTGTCCCTCTGAATATACCTCTTGCCCATCCTCTGGGTCCCCCTCCCCTTGTCTTTCTTCCCGGACCTCCTGTCCCATGATCCTCTCGTATCCCCTTTTGCCTATCACTTGTCCAGCTCTTGGCTCCATCCCTCCCCCTCCTGTCTTCTCCTATCATTTTGGATCTCCCCCTCCCCCTCCAACTTTCAAATCCCTTACTCACTCTTCCTTCAGTTAGTCCTGACGAAGGGTCTCGGCCTGAAACGTCGACTGCACCTCTTCCTACAGATGCTGCTTGGCCTGCTGCGTTCACCAGCAACTTTGGTGTGTGTTGCTTGAATTTTCAGCATCTGCAGAATTCCTGTTGTTTTTATTATCTGAATGGTGGCCGATTAGGAAAAGGGGAGGTGCAACGAGACCTGGGTGTCATTGTACACCAGTCATTGAAAGTGGGCATGCAGGTACAGCAGGCGGTGAAAAAGACGAATGGTGTGCTGGCATTCACAGCAAGAGGATTCGAGTACAGGAGCAGGGAGGTTCTACTGCAGTTGTACAAGGCCTTGGTGAGACCACACCTGGAGTATTGTGTGCAGTTTTGGTCCCCTAATCTAAGGAAAGACATCCTTGCCATAGAGGAAGTACAAAGAAGGTTCACCAGATTGACTTCTGGGATGGCAGGACTTTCATATGATGAAAGACTGGATTGACTAGGTTTATACTCGCTGGAATTTAGAAGATTGAGGATGGGATCTTATTGAAATGTATAAAATTCTAAAGGGATTGAACAGGCTAGATGCAGGAAGATTGTTCCCGATGTTGGGGAAGTCCAGAACGAGGAGTCACAGTTTAAGGATAAAGGGGAAGCCTTTTAGAACCAAGATGAGGAAAAACTTCCTTCACACAGAGAGTGGTGAATCTGTGGAATTCTCTGCCACAGGAAACAGTTGAGGCCAGTTCACTGGCTATATTTAAAAGGGAGTTAGATATGGCCCTTGTGGCTAAAGGGATCAGGGGGTGTGGAGAGAAGGCAGGTACAGGGTTCTGAGTTGGATGATCAGCCATGATCATACTGAATGGTGGTGCATGCTCGTAGGGCCGAATGGCCTACTCCTGTACCTATTTTCTATGTTTCTATCTTCACTCAAGAAGGTCGTGAGGGTGTGGAATGAGCTACCGGCACAAGTGGTCCACATGAGCTCGATTTCAACATTTAAGAGGTACAGGTACATGGATAGTAGGGTAATGGAGGGCTATGGCCCAGTGCAGGTCATTGGGAGTAGGCAGTTTAAATAGTTTCGACATTGACTATATGGGCCGAAGGGCTTTTATCTGTGCTGTATTTCTCCATGACTCTAAATTTCATTCACACTATTGTCCTTTTCCTCTCTTATCACCCCCCACCCCAAACAGGGACAAACTGAAACTTGTATGGTGCTCTACCAATGCAACTAAAAACCAAATTCTCAGGATCTAGTTTCTATATTTTCAGAAAGGAATTGCCTTCTGCTGTACGTTTCTCCCAGATTAGCTTCACATTGCACCAAATATGGAGTAAGTTCACTGTTTGAAGAAATCTTTGGTAAGAGAAAGCTCCTTGTCTATGCTAAAGACAGTAACACTATCAGCTGATATAGTTGGTGCTTTTAAATCACTGCTGGCCTTGCTACTCTGCTTGTTGGCAAAACAAAAGGGATCCAATGGTCCAATTTTTTAGGAAACCTGGATCATGATTTACTACAAACGCAAGAGATCCTGCAGATGCTGGAAATCCAGGGCCAACACACACAAAATGCTAGAGCAACTCAGCAGGTCATTTTGCTGTGACTGATTGATCAGAGTAATACAGGCAGGATACCATTCCTGAGAATTGTTTGTAAGTTGGAGAAGAACAGAAATAGCTGTAACAGAAGAGCGAGCAGTGACAAGAAGAGCAGCTGCCGGTCTGCCTCACTGGCCCAGTGAGAGAGTGAACAATTGAGTCTGCTTAGTGCTCACAGGTCTGCCTTGACTATTGAAATTGGGAGTGGAAGAGGACGCCCATAAAAACACTTGCAGAAGATGTCTATAGCTGTACAGCAGCTGGCAAATCCATTGTCATCCATTCCACTGGTCTCCCAAAGCTTCGCCTGTCTATATGGGATGTCTGTATATTGGGTGCTTGTAACTTGATGAGGACCTGTACCTGTAAGTTAGAAACCTGCATCCCTTTCGCCATGGTTTTGGTATAACTGGACTCTATTGCTCTCAGTAGACAGCCTGGCACTCCGTAAGCTTTCAGGATCTTCAGCATTTTACCTTGGTGAATGGAGTCAAAAGCTTTGCAAAAATCGATGTAACTAAGCACGGCTGATAGGTTGTTTTTCTTGACTTCCTCGATGATTCTACAGAGAGCAAGTATTTGCATTACAAGATCACAAGTAGGCCATTCGGCCCATCGAGTCTGCTCCGCCATTCCACCATGATCTAAACTATTCTCCCATCTAGTTCCAATTTCCTGCTTTTTCCCCATATCCCTTGATACCCTGACTAATTAGATACCTATCAATCTCCTCCTTAAACACCCTCAATGATCGGGCCTCCACAGCTGTATGTGGCAACGAATTCCATAAATCCATGACCCTCTGGCTAAAAAAATTTCTCCTCATCTGTTTTAAATGGGTACCCTCTATTTCTAAGACTGTGGCCTCTTGTCCTGGACTCACCCACCAAGGGAAACAGCCTTTCCACGTCTACTCTGTCCAACCCTTTCAACATTCGAAATGTTTCTATGAGATCCCCTCTCATTCTTCTATACTCTAATGAATACAGTCCAAGAGCCGACAAACGCTCCTCATATCTTAGCCCCTGCATTCCAGGAATCATCCTCGTAAATCTTCTCTGAACTCTCTCCAACATCAGAACATCCCTTCTAAGATAGGGGGCCCAAAACTGCACACAGTATTCCAAATGAGGTCTCACCAGTGCCCCATAGAGCCTCATGAATACCTCCTTACTCTTATACACTATTCCTCTTGAAATGAAAACCAATATAGCATTTGCTTTCCTTACTGCCGATCCAACCTGGTGCGCTTGTGCCGAACACCATTCTGATTGAATCTTAGCTTAGGGTCAATGGCGGTGCGAATCCTGTTCAAGATCACCTGATTGTATAGCTTTGCTAAGATGCAGGTCAAGCTGATACTGCGGTAGTTATCTGTCTTCGTGAGGGATCCAGACATGGGGACTGGGATAATGTTTGAGAGTGACCACTGTTCTGGTGTGTCGCCTTTCATCAGTGCCGTATTACCTATGTCCAGCAAGATGTCGTCCAGGTCGCAGTTCTTCAGGACAACTGGTGGTATCCCATCTGGTCCAGCGCTCCTGCCCTGTTTGAGTTCATATTTGGCCTCCTTCAGTTCCTCAATGGTGAATGGGCCATCATCGATGTCGACTTGTGTTAGTATCGTGGGTATGTCCTCTTCTTCCATGATTGTTGGAGGGCTTTCCAGCAGGTTCTTAAAGTGGGTAAACCATGTCTGAACATGGTCCTCTGCTGTTTTACCACTTATTTGACCTGATGGGGACTTCCTCCATCTGCTGATCTCGTTGACTAGGCGCCATGCTTCTCTATGCTGCTTGTCTTCATTAGCAGCCTCTACCTCTCTAATCCTCTCAGCTAGCTCCTCTTCCTTCAGTCGGTCATAGGTGGTAAAGAGATTCTTCTTTGCTGTCTTGAACTTGTCTCTTAGCTCTTCTGTTTCACTCCTTCTAAGTTCGGCATGACAAGCATTGACCACACTTCTTGCTGTGACGACGTCAGGATGTTTCGAGTTCCGGCTCTTCATGATTCGTTTCGCAGCAGGCAAACTCTTTGTTGCATGTGTGTGTGCGTCTATGAGCCGTTGATAGTGATTGGTGGCAGTCTCTTCCTCCTCCCTTTCCAGTGGGCTGAAGCGATTTCTCACTTCCACTGTGTACTGGGCTTGAAGAATAGGTTGTGAGGAGAATGCCTTCCAGTCTATCTTCTCCTTGGGACCTGTGGTTTTGGGTTGCCGCAGGCTCCGTCTCACTTGCATTGACACTACTCTGTGGTCAGAACTGACTGAGTTGAAGGTGCTGTTGGCTTCTATGTTGATCACACAATTACACCATTTTGTTCTTACGAGGATGTAGTCGAACTGTTTCCTGTAGATAGAGGCTCTGTTTTCGTACGTCCACAGTTTACCAGCTCACTTCTTGAATTGTGTGTTGGCGGCAATTAGACTGTGTTCCTGGATGAAATCAACTAGATATTGTCCATTTCTGTTGGTAAAGTCTTGGTATGAGTATGGAACATCTTCCAGTCCGACCTGGGCATTAAAATCACCAAGCACAGCCAGGAAGTTATATGCCAGTACTGAAGTGACAGCTTGGTTAAGTTTACTGTAGAAGGCCTCCACCTCCTTCTTCTCGCTGCAGTTGTGCGGGGAGTATCAGATGATGACAGAGGTCACCGGGTTTCCGTCGAATTCCGCAGTAAGGATTCTGTCACTGACTGAGACTACACCCCTCAGTGCCTTCTTCGCCTTGTGGTTCAACAGCACCAGACAGAGAATCACCAGATGGAGAAACAGCAGTGTTCAAGCTCCTAGCTGGTGTGCTGCAAGGAGACACTCTGGCACCCTACATCTTTATAATCATCCTTGATTACTCTCTACGTCAAACTACCAAAGATCATGACAAGCTTAGTTTTACCATAAAACCAGGACGAACCAAAAGGGTCAGACCAGTTACGCTCACAGATCTCGATTTTGCAGATGACATAGTCCTACTCTCTGACCAGATGGAAGAAGCACAGCAGCTACTGATAAAAGTGGAAATTGAGTGCAATAAAGTTGGACTTCACCTAAACACTAAAAAGACAGAGAACATGGCGTTTAACTGTGATGAAGGTACTCTCAAGACCGTAAAGAATGATACCATTAAGAAAGTCTTTGACTACAAGTACCTCGGGTCAAGAATGATGAGTTCAGAGGACATAAAGATATGGAAGGTGCTGGCGTGGAGGGCTATGAATGACATGAAGGAAATCTGAAAGTCGAACCTGACCAGAGGGCTTAAAAAGAGGATCTTCATAGCAGTCATAGAGTCCATTCTCACGTACGGATGCAAGACGTGGACACTCACCAAGACTATGCAAAAATCTCTAGATGGTTGCTATACACGAATGCTCTGGATGGCTCTTGACGTGAGTTGGCAATAGCACCTGACGAATGTCGAGCTCTATGACAACCTACCAATGCTCACCACTAAAATCCAGGCGAGAAGACTGCAACTAGCGGGCACTGTCTACGCCACCCCGAGCTACCTGCCAGCCTAGTCATCACCTAGCCCAAGCATGGGAGAATGAGCCCTGGGCGCCTTCCCAAGACTATGGTCAACACGCTCCTAGAAGACAGCGGCGCGGCTAATGTACATGAACTGAACACACTGATGAGGGAGAGGGAGAAGTGGAGAGTCTGTCATCGTGCCCGACGCTGGCCCCCTAGGCCTGAGTCGACGCACTAGTAGTAGTGCATCCCTCCTTCTTGGTCAGGTAATTGAAACAATTTCAATGCATCAAAAGAATTTTGAGATGGGCTTGTGGAGGCGCTAGCACCGTGTGCTTAGGGCTCCTACATGTTGTACTTCAGGTAATGGAGCATTTAATTTTCATTATATTCAGTTTCTTGGCAAAACCATTAGCTAATCATTCAATGATTATTAGCACACTTCTCATTCTGGACAGGAGAGGAAGTGGTTAAAATAGTTTCTTCTATATAGAATTCAAAGTATGCCTATTCCCAGGTAACTGAAGGTGCAGTTCCATTTGATGAAGAACCACACAAAGCTATCTTCCATCAATATGAACTTTTGCAGCTTGTTTTGACTGCTAATCAAAATCAACATTTTGCAAAATATTGAAGTGAAAAACTGTAGGGTCAGTTACACACAATTTGTTGCGAATAGTGAAATTTCAGGTGTAGGGATAAATTCTGGAAGTGGTTCAGTTTATTGGCTCTTGATTAAAAAAAGAGATAGATTGATGTTTTATTGTTACATTATCAAGCAAATGGAATCTATATCTAGTTTTGACTATTTCATATTTGATCTTACCGGTGCCCAACACAGACTTACAAAACCTGTTTCAGCTTGTTTGTTACGTGCTGAACATATTGTAAGCCAATCACTCTTCAGCAAACTATTATTATATGTGACAATACAAGTCTGGCATTATTTTTAAAAATACAATGAATTAAATACAATAAAAAGATATTTAGCTTCCTCAGCTGAATGAAATTTCTTAATAAAGTTGAATTAATCAGCTAATTTCTTCCACATGCACGTGAACCTCCCTTAGAACAAAGAAAGTGTGGAATATTACCTTGCATACTCTTGTGGATATGGTGAAGAATACCAGGTATGGATTTCATACTTCCCAAATTCAATTATAGATGGGTACCGACCATGGGGGTCTACAGTAGTAACAGCTCCTGTTTTCTGTCAAATAATCAGCAAGGTTAAGCAAAAGCATCCAGAAAGTTAACTTATACTCCTAGTCCTGTCATTATCACTATAGTAGTTAATTATTACATTTTTGATGAAGTCAGCTTTATTCAACAAATGCAAATAGAGCTACAGTACTCACTGAGAGTGCTCATTTTCCTAGGTAGTGTCAGAATGATCCTTAATTTTGCTGATGATATGAAAATTTATTCATGTTGGGTGGGACCAAAGAAGTAGCATTTCTGAAGTATTTAGAAGGACTGGAGAAATGGGTTAATCCCAACAAATGGCACAATGATCTAGATAAAAAGGGTTATGCATTTTGGTAGGACCAATGATTACACATTACACCAAAAGGAGCAAAAATTAATTTAGTAAACATAAGGGATTTTTGAGTTTAGCTTACCTTTCCCTTCAGGTTCATGACCAATTCCAAAGAGCAATACCAATAAGACTAATCAATCCAAAATAAAATTAATACAGTCCTTATAAAAGGACAATGACTTTTTCATATTGTCTTCTTTTGCTTTTGATCATATGATCATAGGAAGGAATCATATTCCAGGTATCAAAACTATATGGGGCAAACATGGGGTTAGCAGCCTTTAAAAGCTTATTATTTTTATATGTACCAGTGAATTTTTTTAAGATGTTGTCAGCTTTTGAAAATAGACTAACCTCCAACCTGACATTAGCTCTCATAACATTGCATTAGTTGATACGGACCACCAGAATAAATACTAGGCAGCCATCCAGCAAAATTATACTTTTCTAAAACAAAAAGATGGAACTTTTTCAATTGATATGTGAAAATGAGTTGAGAATAATATAATTTTAAAAATATTAGCCAATACATAATTCACTTAAACATCCACAACTTTCAACAAATTGCACTACGAGCTCAGGTTCTGTTGTATATTTGGATTTTCAAAAGGCCTTCGATAAGGTGCCGCATAAGAAGCCGCTTAATAAGATGAGAGCCCATGGAACTACAGGAAAGATATTGGAATGGGTGGAGCATTGGCTGATAGGCAGAAAGCAAAGGATGGGAATAAAGGGATCCTATTCTGATTGGTTGCTGGTTACTGGTGGTGTTCCACAGGGGTCGGTGTTGGGGCCGCTTCTTATTACAATGTATATTGATGATTTAGATTATGGATTAAATGGTTTTGTGGCTAAGTTTGCGGATGACACGAAGATAGGTGGAGGAGCAGGAAGTGTTGAAGGAACGGAAAGGTTGCAGAGAGACTTGGTCAGTTTAGGAGAGTGGGCAAAGAAATGGCAGATGAGATACAATGTTCAGAAATATACTGTTGTACATTTTGGAAGAAGAAATAATCTGGCAGATTATTATTTAGATGGGGAGAAAATTCAAAAATCGGAAGTGCAAAGGGACTTGGGGGTCCTCGTGCAGGATAACCTAAAGGTTAACCACCAGGTTGAATCGGCAGTAAGGAAAGCAAATGCTATGTTGGCATTCATTTCAAGAGGAATAGTGTATAACATAGAACAGTACAGCACAGTACAGGCCCTTCAGCCTACATTGTTGTGCCGACCCTCAAACCCTGCCCCCCACCTTAAATTCCTCCATATACCTGTCTAGTAGTCTCTTAAATTTCACTAGTGTATCTGCCTCCACCACTGACTCAGGCAGTGCATTCCATGTACCAACCACTCTCTGAGTAAAAAACCTTCCTCTAATATCCCCCTTGAACTTACCACCCCTTATCTTAAAGCCGTATCCTCTTGTATTGAGCAGTGGTGCCCCTGGGGAAGAGGCACTGGATATCCACTCTATCTATTCCTCTTATTATCTTGTACACCTCTATCATGTCTCCTCTCATTCTACTTCTCTCCAAAGAGTAAAGCCCTAGCTCCCTTAATCTCTGATCATAATCCATACTCTCTAAACCAGGCAGCATCCTGGTAAATCTCCTCTGTACCCTTTCCAATGCTTCCACATCCTTCCTATAGTGAGGCCACCAGAACTGGACACAGTACTCCAAGTGTGGCCTAACCAGAGTTTTATAGAGCTGCATCATTACCTCACGATTCTTAAGCTCTATCCCTCGACTTATGAAAGCTAACACCCCATGAGCTTTCTTAACTACCCTATGTACCTGTGAGCCAACTTTCAGGGATCTGTGGATATGTACCCCCAGATCCCTCTGCTCCTCCACACTACCAAGTATCCTGCCATTTACTTGGTACTCTGCCTTGGAGTTTGTCCTTCCAAAGTGTACCACCTCACACTTCTCCGGGTTGAACTCCATCTGCCACTTCTGCAACCTATCAATGTCTCTCTGCAATCTTCGACAATCCTCTATGCTATCTACAACACCACCAATCTTTGTGTCGTCTGCAAGCTTGCCAACCCACCCTTCTACCCCCATATCCAGCTTGTTAATAAAATCACAAAAAGTAGAGGTCCCAGAACCGACCCTTGTGGGACACCACTAGTCACAACCCTCCAATCCGAATGTACTCCCTCCACCATGACCCTCTGCCTTCTGCAGACAAGCCAATTCTGAATCCACCTGGCCAAACTTCCCTGGATCCCATGCCTTCTGACTTTTTGAATAACCCTACTGTGTGGAACCTTGTCAAATGCCTTACTAAAATCCATATAGGTCACATCCACTGCAAAACCCTCATCTATATATCTGGTCACCTCCTCAGAGAACTCTATCAGGCTTGTTAGACACAATCTGCCCTTCACAAAGCCATGCTGACTGTCCCTGATCAGACCCTGATTCTCTAAATGCCCAGAGATCCTATCTCTAAGAATCTTTGCCAACAGCTTTCCCACCACAGATGTAAGGCTCACTGGTCTATAATTACCTGGACTATCCTTACTACCTTTTTTGAACAAGGGGACAACATTCACCTCCCTCCAATCCTCCGGTACCGTTCCCATAGACAACAAGGACATAAAGATCTTAGCCAGAGGCTCAGCAATCTCTTCCCTCGCCTCGTGGAGCAGCCTGGGGAATATTCCGTCAGGCCCTAGAGACTTATCCATCCTAATGTATTTTAATAACTCCAACACCTCCTCTGCCTTAATATCAACATTTTCCAGAACATCAACCTCACTCATATTGTCCTCACCATCATCAAGTTCCCTCTCATTGGTGAATACCGAAGAGAAGTAATCATTGAGGACCTCGCTCACTTCCACAGCCTCCAGGTACATCTTCCCACCTTTATCTCTAATCGGTCCTACCTTCACTCCTGTCATCCTTTTTTACTTCACATAATTGAAGAATGCCTTGGGGTTTTCCTTTACCCTACTCGCCAAGGCCTTCTCATGCCCCCTTCTTGCTCTTCTCAGCCCCTTCTTAAGCTCCTTTCTTGCTACCCTATATTCCTCAATAGACCCATCTGATCCTTGCTTCCTAAACCTCATGTATGCTGCCTTCTTCCACCTGACTAGATTTTCCACCTCACTTGTCACCCATGGTTCCTTCACCCTACCATTCTTTATCTTCCTCACCGGGACAAATTTATCTCTAACATGAAGAAGGCGAATGCAATGTTGGCATTCATTTCTAGAGGAATAGAGTATAGGAGCAGGGATGTGATGTTGAGGCTCTATAAGGTGCTGGTGAGACCTCACTTGGAGTACTGTGGGCAGTTTTGGTCTCCTTATTTAAGAAAGGATGTGCTGACGTTGGAGAGGGTACAGAGAAGATTCACGAGAATGATTCCGGGAATGAGAGGGTTAACATATGAGGAACGTTTGTCCGCTCTTGGACTGTATTCCTTGGAGTTTAGAAGAATGAGGGGAGACGTCATAGAAACATTTCGAATGTTGAAAGGCGTGGACAGAGTGGATGTGGCAAAGTTGTTTCCCATGATGGAGGAGTCTAGTATGAGAGGGCATGACTTAAGGATTGAAGGGCGCCCATTCAGAACAGAAATGCGAAGAAATTTTTTAGTCAGAGGGTGGTGAATCTATGGAATTTGTTGCCACGGGCAGCAGTGGAGGCCAAGTCATTGGGTGTATTTAAGGCAAGAGATTGATAGGTATCTGAGTAGCCAGGGCATCAAAGGTTATGGTGAGAAGGCGGGGGAGTGGGACTAAATGGGAGAATGGATCAGCTCATGATAAAATGGCGGAGCAGACTTGATGGGCAGAATGGCCGACTTCTGCTCCTTTGTCTTATGGTCTAACATCCTGCAAGAGATCCCTAAACATCGACCACATGTCGATAGTACATTTCCCTGCAAAAACATCATCCCAATTCACACCCGCAAGTTCAGCCTTATAGCCTCAAAATTTGCCCTTCCCCAATTACAAATTTTCCTGTCCTCTCTGATTCTATCCTTTTGCATGATAATGCTGAAGGCCAGGGAGTGATGGTCACAGTCCCCCAGATGCTCACCAACTGAGAGATCAGTGACCTCACCCGGTTTGTTACTTAATACTAGATGTAGCATGGCTTTCCCCCTAGTCAGCCTGTCAACATACTGTGACAGGAATCCATCCTGGACACACTTAACAAACTCTTCCCCATTCAAACCCTTGGAACTAATCAGATGCCAATCAATATTAGGGAAGTTACAAATCACCCATGATAACAACCCTGTTATTTCTGCACCTTTCCAAAATCTGACTCCCAATCTGCTCGTCGGTATCTTTTAAGAGTAAGGAGGTGTTGATGAGGCTCTACGGGGTACTGGTGAGACCTCATTTGGAATATTGTGTGCAGTTTTGCGCCCCCTATCTTGGGAGGGATGTTCTGATGTTGGAGAGAGTTCAGAGAAGATTTACGAGGATGATTCCTGGAATGCAGGGGCTAAGATATGAGGAGTGTTTGTTGGCTCTTTGACTGTATTCATTAGCGTATAGAAGAATGAGAGGGGATCTCATAGAAACATTTCGAATGTTGAAAGGGTAGGACAGAGTAGACATGGAAAGGCTGTTTCCCTTGGTGGGTGAGGCAAGAGGCCACAGTCTTAGAATTAGAGGGTACCCATTTAAAACAGAGATGAGGAGAAATTCTTTTAGCCAGAGGGTTGTGGATTTATGGAATTCGTTGCCACATACAGCTGTGGAGACCCGATCATTGAGGGTGTTTAAGGAGGAAATTGATAGGTATCTAATTAGTCAGGGTATCAAAAGATATGGGGAAAAAGCCAGAAATTGAACTAGATGGGAGAATAGTTTAGCTCATGGTGGAGTGGCGGAGCAGACACGATGGGCCGAATGGCCTACTTCAGCTCCTTTGTCTTGTGATCTATTCAATGGATCTACATTAAAGCCAATTTCATTAAAGGCGGTTACAAACAAGGCCATGTAAATGCACTGATATGTGCACCTTGCTCATGCAATTCTGCACCGTATTTTCCTCAGACTTTTCACAGCAGTAGAGCTAATTTACAGAACAATTGGTTCAATTCAGCACCGTTCAACCCATGTCCTTGCACTCCAGGACCAGTCACCCCAACTTCAGCAGCAAAACCTCAGTACCCAGAGAAGCTTCATTAGAGATAAGCTGTAATTTATTGTTTTGCATATGGGAGGATGGAGCTTACACTTAACATCCCCCACTGTGCAAGAGCAGCCTCCACTATAAAAGGCTCTTAGCCAACTGGTCAGAGGCTGTGTATACTGCATCTTATGACTTACAGAGCCTTTCTAATGTTTTCAAGGCAGAAGTTAGGAATGTAATGGAGTACTCTTACTGAGCTGAATGAATACATCCCTTATCAATGTAGAACATAGAAATCTACGGCACATTACAGGCCCTTCAGCCCACAATGTTCTGCCGACCATGTAACCTACTCTAGAACCTGCCTACAGCATAGCCCTCTATTTTTCTAAGTTCCATGTACCTATCTCTTAAAAGATCCTATTGTATCCGCTTCTACCACTATTGCTAGCAGTGCATTCTACGCACCTACCGCTTTCTCTGAAAAACTTACCTCTGACATCCCCCTTGTACCTACTTCCAAGCACCTTAAAACTGCCCCCTTGTGTTAGCCATTTCAGCACTGGGAAAAAGCCTCTGACTAGCCAATCAAAGCCTCTCATCATCTTATATGTCAAGGGGAAACACTTCACTTGCTTGTCACACCAGCCATCACTTCGACCATTTAATTGTTCCATCAGTGGCAGCAGTGTGTACCATCCAGAAGGTGCAATAACAAGTATCCGGCCTGCAAAGTCTACTTTCAAGATGGGCTTGGTATACGCCCACCAGAAGGAATGCAGGTCTCTCCCAGCTCTCTCAAAAGTACTTCCAGATGGGCAGTAAACAATGACCTTGTGTACACATTAATAATAATCATTAATAATAATAACTTTAGTTATAGAGCACTTTTCATACAGACAATGTAGTTCAAAGTGCTTTAAAATGAGATAAAGGTACAAACATGAGAATAAAGTACAAAATAATAAAAATAAACATGAAAATTAAAGACCAAAAGATGCTAGTTAAGTGCAAGGTTAAATAAGTAGCTTTTGAGTTGGCATTTAAGTGTCAACTAAGTCTGCATCCCTTATAGTCTTAGGTATTGTATTCCACAGATCAAGAGCATAGTTTAAAAGACGACCTGCTAATTATCCTGAATTGAACATTGTGAAAAACTAGTAAGTTCAACTGTCCACTGAAACCTCCAAATATCATGAGACAGAAATTAAATCTAAATACATTAATTTTAAACAGGAAATGGGTATGGAAATAAAGAAATTTTGTCAGTATAACCCACGGAAATCATGAGGCAAATAAATACACACATGCAGAATTACCAAATCATAAGCACACAAAATCACCCCTCTCTATCCCATAACCAAAGGCGTAACATGCGTCCCTATGCATCCTCTCTCACCTCCATCCAAGGACCAAAACAGCTCTTCCGGGTGAGGCAAAGATTCACATGGTGATTCTCCAACATTGTCCATTGCATTTAGTGCTCTTGATGTGGGCTTCTCCATTCCCACAGATTTTCAACATTCAGTTAGGGAATTCAAAATGTGCACTGCCAGTCATTTGAAGGCACTGGAGCAGCAACACAAAGGGGTGGGACTTGCAGTTCAGTCAAGACCAGAAGTGACACAAGCAATATGACTGTAACCACATTCTGAAAATCACTCATGCAGCAGGCAAGCTTCTGGCAGACCAAGAAAGAATCCAACAGAAAGAGTTTTGTGTGGGTGACTGAGGAGTGAGTGTAGAATCCTTTTGCATATAATGGTGGTAATGCAGTATTCCAGGAAGCATGCTTTTCCTCAACACCAGGAGTGCGCAATTCCCATGTAAGTACAATGTAAGGAGTTTATGACGATCCATCATCAATTGTAATCAACTGAAAATCGTGCATGGAAAGTAAGTGTCCCACACACTAATGAAAAATTCTCTTTAAACTTTTTAATGGATTTATCCAACGCATCCGTTTAAATACCAGTTCTGTCAACAATGAATGGGCGTAGTAAGTGGTAGTTGTATAATGGTTAAAGAGGAAAATAACCACTTCATTTCACTCCAATTTGCATAATTCATGAGGATCCCATCTGTAGCACAGATGATGCCAACTCAGTAAATCAGTGAGTTACTAATAGCCTTGTGATTACCCATTTTATAGCATGAACAGAAATGGAAAATTTACTGAACAACATTTGAAGTGGCTGAAGTCAGAGTAAGTTTTTGGCAAGAAAGGGGAAAATACAAATCAGAAACAAGAGAAAATCTGCACATGCTGGAAATCTGAGTAACACACACAAATTGTTGGAGGAACTCAGCAGGCCAGGCAACATCTAGAAAAAGAGTAGTCGATGTTTCGGGCTGAAACCCTTCAGCAGAACTGGAGAAAAAAGCTCAGTAGAAGATTTGAAAGGTGCAGGGGAGGGGAGACAGAATCAAAAGGTGATAAGTGAAACCGGAAGGGGAAGAGGATGAAGTAAAGAGCTGGGAAGTAAATTGGTAAAGGAGACAGAAGGCCATGGAAGAAAGAAAAGGTGGGGAGGAGCATCAGAGGGAGGCGATGGGCAGGCAAAGAGATAAGGTGAGAGATGGAAAAGGGGATAGTGGGGGGGAGGCATTGCCGGAAGTTCAAGAAATCAATGTTCATGCCATCAGATTGGAGGCTACCCAGAGTACAAGGTGTTGTTCCTCCAACCCAAGTGTGGTTCCATCACGACAGTGGAGGAGACTATGGATAGACATATTGTAATAGGAATGGGAAGTGGAATTAAAATGGGTGGCCACTGGGAGATCCCACTTTTTCAAGTGGACGGAGCGTGGGTGCTCAGTGGACTGGTCTCCCAATCTACATCGGAGGCCACACCAGGAGCACTAGATACAGCATATGACCCCAACAAACTCACAGGTGAAATGTTGTCTCATCTGGATGGAATGTTTAGGGCCCTGAATGGTAGTCAGGGAGGAGGTGTAGGGGCAGGTGTAGCACTTGTTCTGTTTGCAAGGATAAGAGTCAGGAGGGAGATAAGTGGAGAGGGACGAATGGGCAAGGTAGTCACGCAGGGAGAGATCCCTGCAGATAGCAGAGTGGGAGCGGAGGAGGGAATGATATGCTTGGTGATGGGATCCAGTCAGAGATAGCGGAAGTTTTGCAAAATGATGTGCTGGACACGGAGGCTGGTGGAGTAGGAGGTGAGGACAAGAGAAACCCTATCCCTGGTAGAGTGGAGGAAGGATGGGGTAAGAGCAGACATGTGTGAAATGGAAGAGACGTGGTTGAATTGGTGTTTGAAGAGATGCTGCTTTGATTCAGTGGTCTGGACCGCATTCAGGGATTCATCTTCGAATCCGGATGAGTATGCTGCAGTTGTTTCTGACTTCAGTAAAACCTGTGTGGATGAGTGCTTGCCTACAAAGGCTTGCTGTACATTCCTAAAACAAAAGCAGTGGATGGACCAGGAAGGACATCATCTGCTGGAGTCTAGATCTGTGGCATTCAAAGCTGGCAACCCAGGTCTGTACCAGAAAACCAGGTATGACTTGCGGAGGGCTATTTCAAGGGAGAAAAGACAATTTTGAACGAGGTTGGAGGTGACACTGGATGCACAATAATTCTGGCAGGGTTTGCAAGACATTACTTCCTACAAAGTGAAACCCAATAGCATGAATGGCAGCAATACTTCACTACCAGATGAATTCAATGCCTTCTATGCCCACTTTGAAAGGGAGAATATAACTGCAGCTGTGAAGATCCCTGCTGCACCTCGTGACCCTGTGATCTCTGTCTCGGAGGCCGATGTTAGGCTGTATTTAAAGAGGTGAACCCTCACAAGGCGGAAGACCCCGGGGGAGTGCCTGGTAAGGCTCTGAAAACCTGTGCCAACCAACTGGCAGGAGTATTCAAGGACATTTTCAACCTCTCATTGCTACATAGAACATAGAAATCTACAGCACATTACAGGCCCTTCAGCCCACAATTTTGTGCCAACCATGTAACCTACTCTAGAAACTGCCTAGAATTTCCCTAGTGCATAGCCCTCTATTTTTCTAAGTTCCATATACCTATCTAAGAGGCTCTTAAAAAACGCTATTGTATCCACTTCCACTGTCACCGCCGGCAGTGCATTCCACATACCCACCACTCTCTGTGTGAAAAACCTACCCCTGACATACCCTAGGTTTGGCCATTTCCAAGCACTTTAAAACTATGCCCCTTCATGTTTTAGCCATTTCAGCCCTGGGAAAAAGCCTCTGGCTGTCCACACAATCAATGCCCCTCATCATCTTATACACCTCTATCAGATCACCTCTCATCCTGCGTCGCTCCAAGGAGAAAAGGCCAAGTTCACTCAAACTATTCTCATAAGGAACGTCCTCAAATCCAGGGAACGTCCTTGTAAATCTCCTCTCCACTCTCTCCATACCCTTCTTCTAATGAGGTGACCAGAATTGAACACAGTACTCTGGTGGGGGGGGGGGAGGGGCGGGGGGGGGGATCTGACCAAGATCTGATATAGCTGTAACATTACCTCATGGTTCTTGAATTCAATCCCACAGTTGATGAATGCCAACACACCATACGCTTTCTTAACAACACTGTCAACCTGCGCAGTAGCTTTGAGAGCCCTATCGACACGGATCCCAAGATCTTTTAGATCCCTCACACTGCCAAGAGTCTTAACATATTCTGTATTCAAATTTGACCGACCAAAATGAACTACTTCACACTTATCTGGGTTGAAGTCCATCTGCCACTTCTCAACCCAGTCTGCATCCTATTGATGTCCCAATGTAACCTCTGACAACCCTCCAGACTATCCACAACACCTCCAACCTTTGTGTCATCAGCAAACTTACTAACCCACTCTTCTACTTCTTCATCCAGGTCATTTATAAAAATCACAAAAAGGAGGGGTCCCAGAACAGATCCCTGCGAAACACAACTGGTCACTGACCTCCATGTAGAATATGAACCATCTACAACTACACTTTGCCTTCTATGGGCAAGCCAATTCTGGATCCACAAAGCAAGGTCTCCTTGGATTCCATGCCTCCTTACTTTCTGAAGGAGCCGTGCATAAGGATGCTTATCAAATGCTGCGGGCGGAAATTCCCAATTGCTTCAAAAAGGCAACAATTATACCAGTGCCCAAGAAGAATAATGTGAGCTGCCTTAATGACTATCGCCCAGTAGTACTCACTTCTACAATGATGAAATGCTTTGAGAGGTTGGTCATGACTAGACTGAACTCCTGCCTCCACAAGGGCCTGACTCATTGCAGTTTGCCTATCGCCACAATAGGTCAATGGCATATGCAATCTCAATGGCTCTTCACATGGCCTTACACCACCTGGACAATACAAACACCTATGTCAAAATGCTGTTCATCGACTACGGCTCAGCATTTAATATCAACATTCCGACAATCCTGATTGAGAAGTTACAGAACCTGAGCCTCTGTTCCTCCCTCTGCAATTGGATCCTTGACTACCTATCCGGAAGACCACAATCTGTGCAGATTGGCGACAATATCTCCTCCTCGCTGATGATCAGCACCTCTGCACCTCAGGGGTGTGGGCTTAGCCCACTGCTCTATTCTCTCTATGCCCATGACTGTGTGGCTAAGTCAGTAAGACTAAAGAGCTGATTGTGGACTTCATGAAGGGTAAGACGAAGGAACATGTACTAATCCTCATAGAAGGAACAGAAGTAGAGAGAGTGAGCAGTTTCAATTTCCTGAGTGTCAAGATCTCTGAGGGCCTAACCTGGTCCCAACATATTGATGCAGCTATAAAGAAGGCAAGACAGCAACTGTACTTCATTAGGAGTTTGAAGAGACTTGGTATGTTAACATAAATACTCAAGAACTTCTATAGATATATCATGGAGATCAGTCTAACAGGATGCAGCACTGTCAGGTACACACGGGGGGGGGGGAGGGGGGGAGTGCACTACTGCACAGGACTGAAAGAAGCTGCACAGGGTTGTCGGCTCCATCTTGGGTACTAGCCTACAAAGTACTCAGGACATCTTCAAGGAGCGGGTCTCAGAAAGGCAGCATCCATTATTAAGGACCTCCAGCACCCAGGGCATGCCCTTTTCTCACTGATATCATCAGGTAGGAGGTACAGAAGCCTGAAGGCACACACTCAGTGATTCAGGAACAGCTTCTTCCCCTCTGCCATCCGATTTCTAAATGGACATTGAACCCTTGAACACTACTTCACTTCTTCAATATATATTATTTCTGCTTTTGCACAATTTTTAATCTCCAATATACCTATACTGTAATTGATTGATTCTTCTACATGATGTATTACCTTGCACTGCTGCTATTAATTTAACAAATTTCATGACACATGATGGTGATAATAAACCTGATTCTGATACTGAGGGCAGCATTGACGGTGGAGGAAGGGAAGCCCCTTTCTTTTGACAAAGAAGGACATCACCTTCATTCTAGAACGAAAAGCCTCATCCTGAGAGCAGATGCAGCGGAGGCAGAGGAATTGAAAGAAGGGGGTGGTGTTTTTACGAGTAACAGGGTGGGAAGAGATATAGTCCAGGTCGCTGTGAGAGACCATGGGTTTATAATAGACATCAGTGGATAAGGTGTCTCTGGAGATAGAGACAGAGACAGAGAAATCAAGAAAGGGGAGGGAGGGGTTAGAAATGGACCAGGTAAACTTGAGGGCAGGGTGGAAGTTAGAGGCAACGTTGATGAAGTAGACAAGTTCCGCATGGGCGCAGGAAGCAGCACCAATGCAGTCGTCCATGTACATGGAACACAGAACATAGAAATTGACAGCACATTACAGGTCTTTTGGCCCACAACGTTGTGCCGACCATGTAACCTACTCTAGAGACTGCCAAGAAATTCCCTACCTCATTGCCCTCTAATTATCTAAGCTCCATGTACCTATCTAAGAGGCTCTTAAAAGAGCCTATCGTATCCGCTTTCACCACCGCCACTGGCAATGCATTCCATGCATCCACCACCATGAGCAAAAACCTACCCCTGACATCCCCTCAGAACATTTCCAAGCACCTTAAAACTATGCCCCCTCGTGTTAGCTATTTCAGCCATGAGAAAAGCCTCTGGCTATCCACACAATCAATGCCCCTCATCATCTTGTGCACCTCTATCAGGTGTAGCACAGGAAAAGTGCAGGACGGTCACCAGTGTAGGCTTGGAACGTAGACTGTTCCATGTAGCCGACAAGCAGGGAGGCATAACTGGGACCCATGTGAGTGCCCACGGCTACATCTTTTGTTTGAAGGAAGTGGGAGGAGCCAAAGGAGAAATTATTAAGAGTGAGGACAAGTTCCACTAGGTAGAGGAGAGTGGTAGTGGAGAGATATTGGTTAGGTCTGGTGTCCAGAAAAAAATAGAGAGCCTTGAGGCCTTCCTGGTGGGGGATGGAGGTGTAGCGGGACTGGACATCCATAGTAAAAATAAGATGATGGGGACCAGAGAACCTGAAATCATTGAAAAGATCCAGACCAGCCACAATTACATGGCTGAGAAATTTGAATTTAAGTCCATAAGACAATAAGATATTGGAGCAGAATTAAGCCATTTGATGCATTCAGTGTTCTCCGTATTTCATCATGACTGGTCAATTTCTCTCTCCGTCCCAATATCCTGCCATCTCCCTGAATCCCTTCATGCCCTGACTAATCAAGAACACATCAACCTCTGCCTTAAATATACCCTACTTGGCCTCCACAGCTGTCTGTGGCAATGAATTCTGCCGATTCACCACTCTCTGGTTAAAGAAATAACTCCTCATCTCCACTTAAATGGAAGATCCTCTATTTTAAGGCTGTGTCCTCTGGTCCTAAACACCCGCTCCATAGGAAACATCCTCTCCACATCCACTCTATCAACACCTTTGAACATTCAATAGGTTTCAATGTGATCCCCCCCCCCATTCTTCTGAATTCCAGTGAGTACAGGCCCAAAGCCATCAAACACTCTTCGTATGATAAACCTTTCAATCCCAGAATCATTTTCGTGAACTCTCTCCAATGTCAGCATATTCTTTCTTAGATAAAGAACCTAAAACATAGAACATAAAAATCTATAGCACATTACAGGCCCTTCGGCCCATAATGTTGTGCTGAGCATGTAATTTACTCTAGAAACTGCCTAAAAGTTCTATACCACATTGCCCTCTATTTTTCTAAGTTCCATGTACCTATCTAAGAGTCTCGTAAAAGACCCTATTGAATCCATCTCTACCACCGTCACCTGCAGTGAATTCCACGCACCCACCACCCTGTGTGTGAAAAACTTACCCCTGACATCCTCTCTGTACCTACTTCCAAGCACCTTAAAACTGCCCCCTCGTGTTAGCCATTTCAGCACTGGGAAAAAACCTCTGGCTATCCACACAATCAATGCCTCTCATCATCTTATACATCAAGGGGAAACACTTCACTTGCTTGTCACTCCAGCCATCATTTCGACTATTTAATTCCTCCATCAGTGGCAGTAGTGTGTACCATCCACAAAGTGCAATGCAGGCTGACCACTCCAATAACAAGTATCCAAATTGTAATGCCTACTTTCAAGAAGGGTTTGGTATACGTCCACCAGAAGGAATGCAGTTCACTCCCAGCTTCTCAAAGGCACTTCCAGATGGGCAATAGGCACTCCAGGTAACATCCTTGTAATTCTCCTCTGCACTCTTTCTATAGTATCCACATCCTTCCTGTAGTGAGGTGACCAGAACTGAACACAGTGCTCCAAGTGGGGCCTGACCAGGGTCTTATAAAGCTGTAACATTACCTCATGGCTCTTGAACTCAATCCCACAGTCAATGAATGCCAACACACCATATGCCTTCTTAACAACACTGTCAACCTGTGCAGCAGCTTTGAATGTCCTATGGACATGGACCCCAAGATCTCTCTGAACCTCCATACTGCCAAGAGTCTTACTATTAATACTATATATTGTCTTCAAAATTTGATCTACCAAAATGAACTACTTCACACTTATCTGGGTCAAAGTCCATTTGCCACTTCTCAGCCTAGTTCTACAACCTATCGATGTCCCGCTGTAACCTCTGACAACCCTCCAGACTATCCACAACATCCCCAACCTTTGTGTAATTAGCAAACTTACTAACTCACCCTTCTATTTCTTCAAGCAGGTCATTTATAAAAATTACTAAGAGGATGGGTCCCAGCACAGATCACTGGTCACTGACCTCCATGTAGAATATAAAGCATCTACAACCACACTGCTCACAATACTCCAAGAAAGCCCTCACCAGTGCCTTATAAAGTCGTAACATCACATCCTTACTTTTATATTCTAGTCCTCTCAAAATGAATGCTAACATCGCATTTGCCTTCCTCCCCATCAACTCAATCTACTAATTAACCTTTAGAGAATCCTGCATGAGGATTCCCAAGTCCCTTTGCACCTCAGATTTTTGATTTCTCTCTCCTTTTAGAAAATATTCTACTCTTTTATTTCTTCTACCAAAGTGCATGACCATACACTTCCCGAAGCTGTATTCCATCTGCCACTTGGCCTATTCTCCTAAACTGTCTAAGTCTTTCTGTAGCCTGTCTGTTTCCTTAACACTACCTGCACCTCCACCTATCTTCCTATCATCCGAAAATGTGGCCACAAAGTCATCTCTTCTGTCATCCAAATCATTGACACACAATATAAAAAGAAGTGGTCCCAACACAGACACCCCCACCCGCCTCCCCCGCAACATGGAACACCACTAGTCACCGGCAGCCAATCAGAGGCAGCTTCCTTTCTTCCCACTTTTTGCCTCCTAGCAATCAGCCAGTGCTCTATCTGTGCTAGTATAGTTTCTTTCCTGTAACACCACCGGCTCTTAACTTGTTAAGCAGCCTCATGCGCAGCACCTTGTCAGAGAGGAAAGTACACCTGACAGTTTCGAATGATGATGAGAGAATCAGTAATAAAGCAGCAGTATCGTATGGTTAAATTTGAAAGATTTCCACTATGAAGGATTGCCTGTAGTGTTTGGTTAAATCTAAAAGATTTCAGCGTGGGCTGTGTCAGTGAGAGATTGCCTGTAGCATTTGGTTAAATTTGAAAGACTTCAGCCTGAATTTCGTCTGTGAGGGATTGCCTGCTACGTTTGGTTAAATCTGTAATATTTCAGAATAAGATGTGTCAGTGAGGGACTGCCTGCAGCATTTGGTTAAATCTGAAAGATTTCAGCATGGACTATCAGCGACTGATTGGCTGTAGTGTTTGGTTAATTCTGAAAGATTTCAGTGCAGGCCGTGTCAGTGAGGGACTGCCTGTAGCATTTGGTTAAATTTGAAACATTTCAGTCTGAACTGTTTCAGTGAGGGATTGCCCGCAATGTTTGGTTAAATTTGACATATTTCAGCATGAGATGTGTCAATGAGGGATTGCCTGTAGTGTTTGGTTAAATGTGAAAGATTTCAGCACGGACTGTGTCAGTGATGGATTGCCTGTAATGCTGGGTTAAATTTGGAAGATTTCAGTATAGGCCGTGTTAGTGAGGGACAGCCTGTGGCTTTTGGTTAAGTCTAAAAGATTTCAGCATGGGCCGAGTAAGTGAGGGATTGCCTGTACCGTTTGGTTAAGTCTAAAAGATTTCAGCATGGGCCGGGTAAGTGAGGGACAGCCTGTAGCGTTTGGTTAAGTCTGAAAGATTTCACTCTGAACTGTGTCAGTGAGGGACTGCCTGTAGAGTTTGGTTACATTTGAAAGACTTCAGCATGGGCAGTGTCAGTGATGGATTGCCTGCCTAACAAAGGCACTGAAAAGATGAACATTTAGGTTTTGCTTTTTCCCTTTTCACTTGGGATCAAAAATAAGGCATTAAATGAGCAGATTTTTTTTTAAAAAAAGAATGTATAAGATGCATGTATTAACAATAAAACAGAAAAGAAGATCAGTGCAGAAGTGAAGGCAAGTCATTGACATGGACAGACTGAGAAACATGTCAGAGCCTTGAACAATTCCAAAAGTAATGAGAGCAACAGCTTTCAGAAGGAACCAGATAGTTGAACACAACTCCAAAGAAAGTTCACAAAATGGTTAGAATTAAAAGTACATGGTATAATTCCCGGTCAGAGGCCTTGAAATATCCACAACAATATCAGATGATTCATCAAAATATCCAAAGCTATTTCCTTAGGCAGTTTTATTGTCTCCTTGCTCAGTTCCAACTTCAATAACAAAACCTTCAATAGTCCTGCCAACCCAAAATATGGCAAATGTTAGTTAGATCAGGCTTTTGACGCAATCTACGACGCCTTAAACAGCAGACTCCATAATTACAAGCCAACTCTGGTGTGCAAATGCTCAACTGATACACATCACCTATCAGAATATTATTAAATTCAAGTCTGATGTACGTACACACTGTATGTTCCTTCCTAAAAATGGAACAAACTTGTTTTGTCTCTCTCCACTTTTAGTATTGTGTGCTTTTGATGCCATTCATTACAACACTGTGGAGGTGTGGTTATCTTATTGAATAATTTTTGAGTATTTTCTGACTTAAGAGACAAAAGTGACCTATGGATTTCTGAAAAAAGGAACCCATTCATAACCTGGGAATGACCTATCAAAAAAAAAGCAATAGGCAAACCAGACATTTTTTCCCCTAAGCCACAGAGTGAAATGGCATGGGAATAGGCCCTAAAGCCAAATAAGTCCACACCAACCATCAAACACCCATTGACACTAATCCAACATTAATACCATTGTTGTTGTTCTCCGTAAGTACTCATCTGTTCCCTAGTTCCATCACTCACTTCGGACAATTTATAATGGCCAGTTAACCTACCAACCGTCATGTCTATGAGGTGTGGGAAAAATCAGAGCACCCTGAGGAAACCATACACTTCAAACTGACAGTTCCCAAGTGAAGCAGCACTTCCACTAGCTGTGCTGCCCTACTGATGTATTTTTGTCTCATTTTCCATTATTGGAATTGGTATTGGTTTATTATTGTCATATTAACCAAGACAGAGGGAAAAGCTTGTCTATACAAATCAAATCCTTACACACTACATTGAAAGAGGGTTTTAGATCATTGTAAGGGCAACAATCCACTATCAGTCTAGGGAACTGTTCAATAGTCTGATAACAGCAGGATAGAAGTAGTCCTTATGCCTGACTGGACAAGCTTTTAGGCTTTTGTATGTTCTTTCCAACAGGAGAGGGGAAAAGAGAGAAGCGAGAATGTTCAGGGTGAGTGGGGTCTTTACTGAGGCAGTGAGAAGCGTAGACAAAGTCCATGGAGTCTGGTTTCTGCGATGTGTTGAACTCTGTCCATAACTCTCTGCAGTTCCTTATGATCATGTGCAGTGTAGATGCCATACCAAGGTATTATGCATCCAGATAGGATGCATCCACACAAATTGTTAAGGGCTGATGAAGACATGCCAAATTTCTTTAGCCTCCTGAGGAATGGAGGCCTGGGTGAACTTTCATGACCACGGTGTGTATGTGGTTGGACCAGGACAGGCTACTGGTGATTGTGCTTAGGAAATTGAAGTTCTCAAACCTCTTGACCTCAGTATTGTTGATGCAGACAGAAGCTTGTGCTTGCTCCTGCCTTCCTAAAGTCAATGAGCGGCTCTTCTGTTTTCCTGACATTAATGTAGATTATATGCATTTATCATGTGGACTTTTGTTCAAATCGAATTTTTGTGTCTCAGTAGTACTCCTATCTTAGCTTTTCAAACATTCCTGTACCCTCTTATCAGATTCTGCAGACTCAGTCTAGACTGGAGAGATACTAGAGATCACAGCAATTTTCAAATGGTTACTTTACATTGTGCCCAACAATTCAGCACTAAAAATAAACTAGTTATTTTTCTCATTGTGGATCTTGCTGAGACCAAGTATCTGCATGACAATGGTATACTACTAAATACCATTTGAGACACAGCATGATACTAAATAAATGCAAACCTTTCAAAGAGTATGAACATTATATAAACATTCATTTTTTAGAATTTGTTGACTTGTTCATGGGAAATGTAAGCATGCTCCATTTTGTATTTTGTTATTTATTACAATATTAGCCACTGATTTAAACTTCCCCTAGCAAACAATGTTCCTCATTCCTCAGTATTCAGAATACTCTGTAAAAGTCCACTTACTTTCAGTTTTAAAGCACTTGCACTTGTATAAACTCTTCTACTGTAGTTCACAGGAGCACCCAAGTGTCAGTTCAAATGATCTGTACCCTCCTCTCCTACTCACCCAATGTGATTTTGTGGTTAAATTATCTAACTGTTAAATCCAGTGGCCAGGACTAACAACAGAGTTCAATCCCACTACGACAGCAGAGAAATTTAAAATTAGCTAATAACCTGCGACTTAAAACAAAAGCTATACATTATGGCAATCACAAAACAACTAGGTTGTGGTAAAAACCCAGATGATTTACTACTGTCCTTCAGCTGTGGATATCTACCAGTCTTAACTGGTCTGTGTGTGTAACTCCAGGTGTAAATATCTACCATCCTTTACAGGTCTGGTCTGTGTGTAACTCCAGGTGTTGATATCTACCATCCTTAACTGGTCTGGTGTCTGTGTAACTCCAGGACCACGAATATGGTTACTCATAACTGCCTTCCAAAATGGTCTTGTGAGCCAATCAGTTCTGGATACTGAGGGATGGGTTGTCAAACTCAGATCCCTCTCCCCACCCCCGAAAAAAAATCTAAATGTTTATCAAACCATTCCTTGACTCCAATAAATCATTCAAGTGAGGTGATGGTTCCAGCAATGTTCAGCTTTATGGTTCTCAGGCAGCGGTCCCCAACCACCGGGCCGTGAAGAAACGATATGAGTCAGCAGCACCTTTCCTCATTCCCTGTCACGCACTGTTGAACTTGAACATAGGGTTGCCAACTGTCCTGTATTTGCCAGGACATCCCGCATATCGAGCTAAATTGGTTTCTCCCATACGGGACCGCCCTTGTCCCGTATTTCCCCCGCTAAGGTAGAGCGTTCCTATGAAACCTTTCGTGCTAAAATAGCGTGAAGCGAAGAAGCAATTACCATTAATTTATATGGGGAAAATTTTTGAGTGTTCCCAGACAAAAAATAACCTAATAAATCATACCAAATAACACATAAAACCAAAAATAAATAACACTAACATATAGTAAAAGCAGGAATGATATGATAAAGACACAGCCTATATAAAGTAGAACTAATGTATGTATAGTGTAGTGGGGAAGATGAAGGCAAAACCAATTTGTGGGGGGAAAAAAATCGGCACGTACGCCCATGCGCACACAGGTGCCCGTGCGAGGCTTCATGGTCATGGTAGTCTTTTTGGGGTAAAGTGTCCCAGGATTTTGTCCCTTATTTGGGAGTGAGAAAGTTGGCAACCCTAACTGTAAAACACACGTTGAGGTAAGTTTAACCCTACTTGAACACCACCACCCCACCCCCAACCCCGGGTCGGCCGGTCCGCAAGAATATTGTCAATATTAAACTGGTCCGCGGTGCAAAAAAGGTTGGGGACCCCTGTTCTAAGGTTTGTACAGGAAATGAAGGATAACAAAATTGGCTAAACAGACTACTGTTTTGTTTCCTATCTGGAGATATTATTCAAGCTAACAGATTTTTTTTCTTTGCAATCTGTGTATTATTTGTGAAGCACAACAGAACTGCTGGGATTTTCATCCAGATCAGGGTTATGTTTCATAAGCAGTACAAATGAGAAACTCCACCTTACATAAAAAATGGCTAATTATTATTGAATTGTTAAACTGAATCTCATTAAAAGTTGAGTAATACTGATAAATTACATGTGGATTTTAAAATTTTGCTGAAGCTGTTCTAAATACATATAAATAGAATATCCAGTGTTTAATAGATGACACTATCCTTTCACTGAAAGAACTATGCTTTTAATCCAACTTAAACACAAGGAATGAAATTCTCTCCTCTGTAGCTTGCTGGCTAAAAGGTTTTTCCGTGAAATTCATTTATAGAAATGTCCACTTGGAATCATTGTATGCAGACATATATAGAATAAAATTGGCTTTAAATTTGATGATCAATGTCAGAGTCACGGATGTAGAAAGTACGGAGAAGACATTGATAAGGCACAGGGAACTGTTACAGGATTGTATCTGAGGAACACTGCTGAAGCATAACAAAAGATCTCAACTTGCTGTACCGGACCTGTGAGTACTTGCTTTTGTATGTGCAGAAACATTCCATTCCCAGCACTGACACCTTTCACCTCAGTGTCCAAAGAGTAGTATATACATATAAAACCACAAAAAGCAACATTAATTTAAATCTGCTTGACCACTACAAGATGTCCCAGACTCCAAATTAAATCCCACTGCAAATTACAGAACCACAAAGCAATTTGGGTAACACACTAATCCTTACCTCAAGCACTGATTCCCTGCAGCTCAGCCTCACTAATCTCTTGTCTCACCTGGCATCTGT